>NC_092132.1:2523246-2855746 GCF_043159975.1 Macaca nemestrina
CTTTCCCCCATTCATTCCTCTATCCTCCACCCACCCATCCACCCATCCTCCATCCATCCTTCTGAAATCCACCTATCCAAACATCTATCCAACATCCATCCATGCATCCACCCACCCCTCCTCCACCCATCCTCTGCCCATCCACCCATCCATCCCCCATCCATCCACTCATTCTCCTCTCATCCCCCATCCATCCACTCATCCTCCCCTCATCCCCCACACATCCACCCATCCATCTTCCACCCATTCCCCATCCATCTCCCACACATCCACCCATCCATCCCCCATCCATCCCATATTCTCCCCCACTTATCCATCTACCCATCCAGCCATCTATCCATCCATCCATCCACCCACTCCTCCATCCATCCATCCACCCATCCATCCATCTATCCATCCCCCACTCATCCTCCACTCATCCCCCACCCATCCACCCATACATCCTCCACCCATTTCCCATCCATCCCCCATCCATCCACCCATCCATCTCCTATCCATTCCATATTCATCCCCTACTCATCCATCTACCCATCCATCCATCTATCCATCCATCCCCCACCCATCCACCCATCCAGCCTCCACCCATTTCCCATCCATCCCCCATCCATCCACCCATCCATCCCCACCCATCCAAACATACGTCCTCCACCCATTTCCTGTCCATCCCCCACCCATCCATCCTCCACCCATTTCCCATCCATCTCCCATCCATCCATCCATCCATCCCCCACCCATCCACCCATATGTCCTCCACCCATTCCCCATCTATCCCCCACGCATCCACCCATCCATCCTCCACCCATTCCCCATCCACCCATCCATCCACCCACCCACCCGTCCATCCATCCATCCCCCATCCATCCTCTATTAATTCCCGACCCATCCACCTATACATCCTCCACCCATTTCCCATCCATCTCCCACCATCCACCCATCCATCCCATATTCATCCCCCACCCATCCACACACTCATCCATCCACCCATCCACCCATTCATCAACCCATCCATCCCCCATTCATTCACCCATCCATCCCCCATTCATTCACCCATCCATCCCCTATCCATCCCCTATTCATCCCCCATTCATCCATCCCCCATCCATCCATCCATCAACTCATCCATCTATGCAACCACCCATTAGGACATCACAGGACAGAGAAACCAGAGAGGCTGGTATACCTAGAAGGACTGTGGAGAGGAGCACCTTAGTGGGCCTCACAGCATGGGGAAGATGTGGGACATCAGATGGGAGACCAGGCAATGTGGTCACTGAGCGGCATGGCATAGGCAGGCATGGATATGGAACAGGGTGTGGTAGGCGGCATGCAGTAAAGAGCAGACAACACAGTCAGGCCAGGAGGCTGGAGGATGAGCAGAATCCTATTGTCAGGAACCTAAAACCAAGAAACTTAGGCTTGGTCTAAAGGTCATTAGTGGAAAGGGGCTGGCAGTGATGAGCGGCCACTCCTGGGCCCAACCCTGTCAGCCTGAGAGCAGTCTAGCTGCCCCACGCTACCGTCACCTGACACCTGCTTCCTACCTCTGGCCTCTACTTTGCAGGTGTGTATCAGGTGTACCCAGACCAGGTAGAGGTCTGTGGAGAGGGCTGCAGGCCCGGCTGCAGGGAGGGGGTGCCAGGCAGGGCTAGAGCAACAAGGGCAGAGGCCACACTGACCTGGGTCTTAAGGGTCCCCCAGGTTGGGGCTGGGTGGCCTATGTGAACCCCAGAGGCACAGCCAGGACATGGGGGCTCATCCGAGGGGCAGTCTGAGCTCAGTGGGAAAGGCCTTCTCTGTCAGAGCTGTCCCAGGACCACTGGACATGGCTGGGGAAGAGTGAGTTCCCCAGTGCTGGAGGTGTGCAAGCAGAGGGCAGGGTCATCGTCCTCAGAGCTCCCAGATCCAGCTCCCTGCCTGCCTGCCATGTTCCTGCCAGCTGCCTCCCCACTGGGCCCTGTACCGCCTTCCTGACTCACACGGCCAGTTCTGCCACCGCCCAGAAGCCGGTGCCCAAGGGGCTGGGTATAAATCCTTGACGTGAGGCTGGCTGCCTCTCGTTGCTTCTGACCACGGAGCAATGGCCTCTCGCTGGGCTGTGCAGCTGCTGCTCGTGGCAGCCTGGAGCATGGGCTGCGGTGAGTAGGCTGAAGGCTGGTGGGGACCCTGCCTCTGAGCTTATCTGCCCACCTCCTAGGGGGATGGGGCTGTTAGGGGTGCTTTGGAGCCGAGAGCCTCCTTAGGCCCCCATGAGGCTCACACTCCTTATTCTCAGTGACCCTCCTGGGTCCCAGAGCCCAGCTTCACCCTGGGACAGGGGTCATGGCTCCATTCTGCAGGAAGGAAGATGGAGGCTTGGTGGAGGGATGCAGCATTCAAGTCTGTGGCTCAGCTCAGTTAGAGAAAGCTGCCAGAGAGGCCCCTTTGAAGGGCTCCCCAGGGCCTTGAAAGATGTCAGCGAGACTCCTTCAGCCCCTGCCTCCTGGTTCCAGGATGAGGCCCCCGAGGCCAGGTGATGAGGTTCTGCCCCGATCCCTCACCTAGGTGAGGCCCTCAAGTGCTACACCTGCGAGCAGCCCATGGTCAGTGCTGCCTGCAAGACCATTACCTACTGCAAGCCGGAGGACACAGCCTGCATGACCACACTGGTGACGGTGGAGGCAGGTGAGTACAGGCCCCACGGCAGTGCCGGCTGCACTGGAGTCAGGGCCACCTCCCCCAAGTGCCTCCCTCCTTTGCTGGTGCTCCTCTCAGCCCAAAAGGCAGCAGGTGGGATGGGCAGAACAGGCTGCCACACCTTGGCTGGGGTACCTTCCACGAGGGTGGCACAGCCCCCTCAGAGATCCAGTCCTGGGGCACCAGGCGCTGGAGGTGGGTGGGGCTTAATGATCGGGGTCCCCTGGGGGCTCAAACACCAGCTCTGACACAGACCCACTGGGTGGTGTTGCCACAGCCTCTGGGCTCGGGCTCCCATCTCAGGGCAGGCACTTCAGAGGTCCGACAAGTCCTAATAATTCATGAACAGGTCACAGTCGGAGGAGGGCTGGGCCCCGGGCGGCTTCACAGATGTGGGCTATTGGGAACGGGGATCGCAGGGAGGGTGAGGTCAGCGGACAGCGGTTGGGAGCAGTGCAGCAGCAGGCTGGCGCTGCAGAGGAGTGTGGGTTCTGACACTGGCCCACCCTGCAGAGTTCCCCTTCAACCAGAGCCCCGTGGTGACCCGCTCCTGCTCCCGCTCCTGTATGGCCACCGACCCCGACAGCATCGGGGCCGCCCACCTGATCTACTGCTGCTTCCGAGACCTCTGCAACTCAGAACTCTGAACCGAGGGCGGCAGGGTGGAAGGTGCTCCTCAGGCACCTCCTCTCTGACGGGGCCCGGCTCCACCTGCGGTCACCTCCTGCTGCCGGGGCACAGCTCACTCATGGGGTCTGAGGGGAGAGAACCACACCAGGGGCACCCTCTGCCTTCCATACCCCACACTTATAAAACATAAATAAGCCAAGAGTGGAGATGACTTTTGTCCTTCCTGGGCACTGACACCCTGCAGAGCTGGCCTTCAGGAGAGCCAGGCTGAGTGACAGCACATTCTAGGCACCTGCTCCTCCCTATCACCCAGAGCCTCTGTGACCCATTTCACAGACAGGAAAAGAGAGACTTAGGGGGAGAAATGCCTCCTGGGCCCCTTTCCTGATGCAAACTAGCCTGGCATCTCAGACCAAGGCCTGTTTCCTAGCCCAGGGAACATCTCCTCCCGCTAAAATCTCCCCCGCACACCCTGGAGGCGTCACTGCCACCCTGGAGTGGAAAGGAAGCTCAGAGTTGGAATCCACTTTTCTCCCAGGGTGGATGCGTCTGGCTCTGCCTGCGAGGCCCAGGGGGTCTTCCTGGGCGTGTGCACCTGGGCCTGCTGGTACCACACAGCTCCACGGTTTCAGTCACCTCCTCTGACAACTGCCCGCTGTCCCCTTGGGACGGCTGAGGAGATTAGAGGAGGAGGAGGAGCCCAGGGTCCTCAGGACCCGGGAGACCTGACTTTCAGGCTTGCTTCCCCCTCTGCCTGGCCCTGGCTGTCCCATCACAGTCACAGTGCTCTGTGCCACTGTCGCCACTGTCGGGAGGTGGGCAGAGCCAGCGGGGAGCATGGGCTGCTGTGGGCCTGAGCCACCCCCAGACATTGCCCCTCATCAGGCCCCAGTCCCCTGGTGTCCCCTGGGCTGCACACCTTCTAAGCGCTGTCCAGCTAGGTCTTGGGTTCTAAGGCCCCACATGCCAGCTGGGCCATGCCCGTGGGGTCGTGCGGGCACCTGTGGCTGCTGGGGTGGGAGCAGTATGCAGCAGGCAGTGGTCTGACCAGCTGGGCATACCCGAGGCACATGCGGGAGTAACCAGGGCAGTGGCGGGGGTCGCCCAGGACCCCTGTGAGAGCTCACCTCTCTCTATGAAGGGCCCAGATGTCAGAACCTACCCCTACCTCTACACCCTCCCAGAAATACCAGGAATTAAATGCTCTCCCTGGGGAGCAGCCCCGACCAGAGAAAGCTGCCAGAGAGGCCCCCTTGAAAGGCTCCCCGGGGCCTCCCCGCTAGCCAGCACCGGGCCTGCGGTGTGGCTGCCCGTTAGGGCACGTCCCCTGGGTCATGGCCGGACCTCCAAGGGCCTCACCAGGGCCTGGATTGGAGCCAAGGGGCCAGGGCCTTGACCTCACCAGGTGGACCAAGCAAGAAGTCGCCGCATCTCTGGCGGCCTCCCCAGCGGCGCAATGGGGTGAGGCCTGCAGGCTCTTTCGGAGCGCAGTGGGGAAGGCTCGGCGGGTGCCCCCATCCCTCGGAAGGCACCTACGGGGGCCCCCCGGCGCTGACCCCGCGCAGCCAGCAGAGGGCGCGCGCCCGAGCCCCGGAACCCGCGCCGCGAAGGCCCCTCCCAGAGCTCTCTCCGCGAGCACGCAGCGACCCTGTGCACTCTGCCAGGAACCTCCACTGCGAGCGCGGCCGCGCCGCCTGGACCCCGGGGTCCCGCAGCACAGAGTTCAGAGACCGGCCTGGAGGACCGGTCATGGCTCCATTCTGCAGGAAGGGAAACTGAGGCTTGGGGGAGGAATGCAGCATTCAAGTCTGTGGCTCAACTCAGAGAAAGCTGCCAGAGAGGCCCCCTTGAAGGACTCTCCGGGGCCTTGAAAGATGTCAGCGAGACTCCCGCCCTGCATGTCGCCGCGACCCTCCCAGGAAATGCGTGGGGAGTCCACGGTCCAGCAGGGACCTCGGGAGGGCGCGCCCACGGGGTGGGGCTCGCGGGGGCCAGGCGCTCACTACTGGGGCGCGAGGGGTCTAGGGAAGGGAGTGGGCGCCGCATCCGTGACCGCCGCAGGACGTGGGGAAAGCTGGCGGGGAAGCAGCCAGCTGCAAGAGGTGGCGGTGGAGGGGAGGGAGAGGGGCGCCCAACCGGGCCGCTAGGCCCTACTGCGCGGAGGGGAAGCGGAGGGCCTTCTGAACCCCACTACCGCGGAGAGGTCCAAGGAGCCAGCGCTACTCTTGCGCAGCTTTGAGAAATCTCTAAGATAAAGGAGAGGGGTGTGCAGACCCTAGGGCGTCCCTCCCTGCCCTCAGGAGCAAGACCCTCCACCTCCCCAAGTGTGCCCTCAACTCGCAGGTGTCCAGAGGGGAAGTCATGCGGGAAGCGGCGGCCTGGGCCTGGGACGCATCAGCCCCTTTGGCCTGCCTCGTTGAGCCCTTGGGGGCCACACTGGGAATTCCCTGCCTTAGTCTGTTTCCCTGTCCATGAGGTGGGCGATGGTCCTGCTGTCCCAGAATTCCGGACACCAGGCACAGCCGAACTCCACTCAGCAAGACCTCAGATGTGGGGATCTGTGTCCCTGGGCCCTGAGGGGACACAACAGTGGCCACTCAGCAGACTGAGCCTAGAGGCAGTGGCTGGGTGCTGAGACTGAGGAGGTAACTGGCTCAGGGTGAGCTCCGGGGACACCCACCAAGGCAGTCGTGACTCCACCTGGCCATCAGAGGGCACAGCGCCCACTCCCCCAGGACGACCGGCCCGTGAGTCGTGACTGTCCACCTGGCCATCAGAGGGCACAGTGCCCACTCCCCCAGGACGAAGGGCCCGTGCACAGCCACCACCCCAGGACCTCTGGACACACTCCCATACCCTGTACCTGTCCCTTCTTCACTAGGATCCACCAAGGGCCTCCTGGGCCCAGCACCTGGACACTGTGCAGACACCTCCGGGGGTGGGGGCGGCTGGGGCAGAAATTCTGCAGCTGTTGGCCTTGGGGGAAGGACGTGGGCTGAAGCAGTCACTGCCCTTTAACTTCTCTGAGGTGGTGGGCCCACAGGAGCAGAGTGGGCTCTAGTGGCCCTGCCAGGACAAGGCACTGGTTCGCTTCCAATCCCAGCCGCCCATTCCCTGACCCAGGCCAGTCCTGCTGGCAGGAATCAGCACCACCACAGCCAACAAGGGCCCTCCTCCCCTCTGTGGTCCGCCCATCCTCCAAAAACAAGACCAAGAGAGGGCCCTGCTGGCTCAAACCTTCCTCTGAGCCAGCCTACGACAGCCCAGGATGTTCAGCCTCCGCATGGAGAGAGAAGTCCCAGAGGCCTGCGGGCGCTGCCCGTTCAACCACCTTGAAGCTCTCCCGTTGCTTGTGCACGCCCGTACAAATGCACACACACACGAATGCATACAGGCACATACAAATGCACACAGGCACGCACATGCATATGCACACTGGATACACTCACCCCTAGTCCAGTCACTGAGCCCCACTCCCCATCCAGGCCAATGTGCCTTCCACCACCCGGGGACAGCTGCTGAGCCAGGGACCGCAATGGCATCGTCACATAGTGTCCCCCTAAGTCCCCAGGCACCCCGTCCTGTGGCCCCCGCCCTGCTCAGGCAGCTGCTCATGACCACTGGCTGGACGGCATCCCCACAGCCTCGTCTGCAGCCCCACTGGGAAGCCTGTCTTGTAACACTCAGCTCAGACACCCATGGCAACCCCACGAGCCACCTCCCCCAAGGACCCCCAAGAAAGAAGAGGCTTCTGGCCAACCGCCCTGGCTGCAGACCCCAGACTTCCGCGCAAGTTTGCTTCCCCTCTCCAGCCCTACTGCCCCATCACTATATGCTGGGTTCATAGCTGTTTCCAACTGCCCACTCCTTCCCTGGCCCTCAGAGCCTTCTGGACCCTCCCAGGAAGGTGGTCAGAGCATGGACATGGCCACACCCCACCTCATTCACCTTTATGTCCAGGAGGGTCCCACTCCCCCTCTACCGCTTTTGAAGGGCCCACAGAACAGCCCCTATGCTCTGCCTCCCATCCACCACCCACCAAAATCCATTGACCTCTGCCTCCAATGGCTGCCCGCACCCTGCCAGAGGCTCTGGGAGGCTGGAGGCCCAGACCCAGTCTGGGGCATGACCTCCAGGGTAATCCCTGAAGGAGGGAGAACAGCAACCTGGAGCCGGCATCTGTAGATGGGGCTGCAAGCCTCAAGAGCTGGGAACCAGGGGGCCACAGCAGGAAGGGCTCCCCAGGGGGCTTTGAGCAGCACCTTCTTGGCCTCAGTCCTATGCCCCATGGGATGAGGACAAGTGCTGCCCTGCCAGCCTGATCCCTAAGTTAATGGGAGCCCAAGAAGCCTGGATACCCCCCATGCCAGAAAACCCATCCTGGGAATGGGCCCCACCTCAGCCCATCTGGATGGTGGTGGTGGTGGGAGCTCAGAAACAAGGACCTCCCCAGCACGCTTGCAATGAAAACCCTTTAATGTTGGGCTTTCTTTAAATAAAACAGAAAGATTGCAGCTTTCCAGTGGTGGCTATAAGTCAAGAGCAGCAGTGGGGGCAGGCGTGTCCTATCAGGGGCAGCGCTGTAGCTCCTGGCTCTGGCTCAAGGTGGGCTTCCTGGAGGTAGCGGCAAAGAGGCAGTTCTGGATGTGCAGGCACAGATGCAGGGGCACAGGCAGGTGGGCACAGGGCCCTGAGCTGACAAGAATGACCACCACACCCCGCTAGATGGGGCACCTCCTCTCTGGGAGCTGAGGGCATCAGCTGGAGCCTCAGGCTGGGACCAGCCCCAACTTTGCCTCGGTGACTCTGGGCATTCCAGTCCTCAGTTTCCCCAGCTGTAAGGTGAGGTATTAGGCAGGAGGGGGTGGCCCCAGCCAGTGTCCTAGTAGCCTGGTGTCTCCATTAGGGAAGCCTGAGAAGCTGCCAGGAGAGGCTCTGCTAGTGCAAGGCAGGGCCGGCCCAGCAGCTGACAAGGAACATGCTAAATACAGGGGGCACAGTTGTTAAGAAGATGCCTGCTGGCCGGGCCAGCGAGTGGTACAGAGGCCTGTGGTACTACAGGCCCAGAGAGGGCAGGGATCAGCCCCAGTCACAGAGCATGGCCCTGGTGGGCACTCAGGGGTGGGAGTGGGCAAGGGCACCCCTGCAGAGTCCCACGCCTGCTCTGTTCCCTCCAACAAGGGAACCTACAGCAGGAAGCCTGATGCCTCTCCAGGAGCCCCTGTGCCACCCAGTCACCTAGTCTGGCCCCTCTCAGCCACAAGGCTACCCTCCCATCCAGCCTGACTGGAGGAGGAGGAGGAGGAGGAGGCGGCAAGGCCGACTGCAGCGGGGAGCCCGGGTGCCCTGTCCTCTGTCGGCAAATGCCTCCCTTCCCTCTGCCTCCAGCCCCAGCCTCTGACCACCCAGGCTCTGCCCCAGGCCTCCATCCACCTCAGCGGAAGCCAGAGGAGGCTGCCTGGCAGATGCTGCTCTGACCCTTCAGGAGCGCCCACTGCACCTGAATCAGGCCCAGGCCCTGGAGAGGACAGGCCTGTACCCAGGATGCTCTGGCCGGGCCCTGCCTCAGCCCTTGCAGTGGTCAGAGCCAGGATCTAGACTCAGGAGGCACCTGTGGGTCCCTCTGCTCCAGGCAGTGTCCTCCCCTACCTAGGCCCACACGAGTGGCCTCACTGTAGGGCGAGACAGGACTCCCCTTTGCTCATCCATCCTCACCTTGAGGGCAGAGCTGGGTGAGGATGCCGACGCCACCCCCTCCCTCTGCCTAGCGTGGAGCCCAGCACAGAGGGCTATCAATAACTGGGGGGCCCAGTGGGTGAAGGGGGGTGGGCCAGCTGCTCAGGAGGCCACTCCAGCTGGAAGAGAGTGCAGCCCAGCCTGCCCATCTTCAGGCAGCCCCCAGGCCCAGGATGGTGGCCGGAGCAGGCAGGGTGTGAAGGTGGTGGTCACTGGTCCTTGGTGACATCACTGAGCCCACTCTCCATGCGGAGCAGCTGGCTGCTGGCCTCGTTGTAGGAGATCCAGTGCTGCAGGTCAGCGGGCAGCTCAGGGGGCTCCACCTGCAGTGGACAGAAAGGGGACACCCACCAAGCTGCGGCCTTGTCACCTGTGGGCCACTGCCCACACTGCTCCCCAGCCCATGACCTTCCAGGAGCCCCCGCCCCGCGGCCTGCCATGCTTTGCCCATGCCTCCCCAGGCCCTGCATACGTGTGCGACCCCTGCATACCCACCTTGACATGGCCCCACTTGTGCCAGGCCCATCTCCCCTAGGGGCCATCCCCAGAACCCGGCCAGAAGCCCATGAAGTTGGCAGGTTGGGAAAGGCTGACGAGAAATCCAGGGGCCTCAGGGTGACAGGGGATGTCAGGCCTCGGAGCCCAAGCCAAGCCATCGCATCCCCTGTGACTTGTACATATAAGCCCAGATGGCCTGAAGAAACTGAAGAATCACAAAAGAAGTGCAAATGCCCTGCCTTGCCTTAACTGATGACATTCCACCACAAAAGAAGTGAAAATGGCCAGTCCTTGCCTTAAGTGATGACATTATCTTGTGAAATTCCTTTTCCTGGCTCATCCTGGCGCAAAAAGCTTCCCCACTGAGCACCTTGTGACCCCCACTCCTAGAACAACCCCCCTTTGACTATAATTTTCCTTTAGCTACCCAAACCCTATAAAACGGCCCCAGCCTTATCTCCCTTCGCTGACTCAGCCCGCCTGCACCCAGGTGATTAAAAAGCTTTATTGCTCACACAAAGCCTGTTTGGTGGTCTCTTCACACGTGACAGAGGGCCAGGATGGGAGCCCTCCTCCGGGAAGGTACCACACAGGGCTCACTGGGTCCTATTCTTTCTCCAGGGCACCCGGAGCACGGCACTTCATCCCCCAGGGCAGCCTGGGCCCGACCACTCTACTATCAACCCTCTCCACACACACAGCCACCATGTGGCAATGGCAGTCAGGCTCCAGGCCACTCCTGAGGGGTCCACAGCCTTGCAGATGGGCATTGGGAGCGCCCAGAATGAGGGGACAGGCCAGGCACAGGCCCACCCCCACTTCAGGGAAGAGCAGGTACAGATGTGCTCAGAGCTGGAGCCCAGACCTTCCCTGCAGATGGGCCAGGACCCCCACGGCAAGTCCCAGCAGAGCTGGGCCTGGACTCTTCCCTGGACAACTCCCCTCCCTCCCTAACTAGTTTCAACCATGTGACCGACGCTCGCTCCAGCCCAGCTCTGCCCCTTTGGCCACATCACCGCAGGCCAGCCTCCCAACCCGCGAGACCCCAACCCGCGAGACCCCGCCCTGGCTCAGCCTGCCCAAACTGTACCCGCAGGCGTTCCACGGCACCCACAGGGTCTCTGCTGTTCTGGGTCCCAGCCTTCACCTCCCACAGGGACCTCACCAACCAGCCCCTGCCTGATGTTATCACGCCCTCTTTCCCAGAAAAGCAAGCCGGGTCCCCCATCTCCTCAGCCTCCGCGCCCGGCTCTCAGCCTTGGTGGCCTTCCCCTCTGGACTCCAGATGCATGAAAGACATACAGAGCCCAGCACCTGGGGGCAAGGAGAGATCTAGGCCCTTTAGGGGGTTCCCAACTGTAAACCAAAAATAACATCCGAAGGTACCCCCAACCATCTGAATGAACTTCTTCCAATAGGCCAGGGCCCTCCACATTTAACCTGAAAGACCAGCCGAGGCGTAAAGAGGGTGTGAGACAGGCCTCGTTATGCCCTCCAGCATTAACAACACACACCTTAAGTCTGACAAGAAACTTTCACAATCTAATCCCTCTGAAGCCTGCAGCCTGGAGGCTTCATCTGCATAATAAAATCTAGGTCTCCACAACCCTTTTCTTAATCCAGACATGCCTTTCTACTGATAATAGCTCTTCAACCAACTGCCAATCAGAAAACTTTTAAATCTGCCTATGACCTGGAAGCCCCCCTTCCAGATGGCATCAATGCGAACCCTTCATATAGTGACTGATGTACTGTGCCTCCTGGAAATGTATAAAAGCAAGCTGTACCCCAACCCCCTTGGGCATGTGTCCACCTGTCGTCAGGACTGGTGTGTCCTTATCCTTGGCAAAATAAACTTTCTGAATTGACTGAGACCTATCTTGGATACTTTTTGGTTCACATGACTCAACAGAAACAGAAGACCAGGGAGCTGTGCCCTGTGGCCTGATGTGCAGCTTTGTGCAGCGCCATCGCTCCTCTGAGCCTCAGTTTCCCCACCCCTGACATGACCTCTCAGTGTCAGAGGCATTGGAACCAGTGACTCCATTTTGAGTGAGGGTTGGGAAATGAGGCTGGGGCCTGCTGGGCTGCATCCTCAGAAAGTGAGATATTCCGAGCCTCTAGATGTTCACAGTTGTAAAAAGTAAAGTAGAGGTTCCTCTTCAAGGACTTTCCTCCTGATGTAATTAGGAACAAATAGTAACTTCTCTTAAAAGCAAAACTTATTCAAAGACCTGTGCTAACATTCTTAAATATCTGCTAGCCGTGATAAAGAAATCAATGTACTTTATGTTCTTAGCTCCCACAATTTAGCCTAAATATTTGCCCTGGCATGCTTATACCGGTCCAAGCAAGCATTAGGTCATAGCCTGTTCCTCTTCCTTATTTGAAGGTGTTTTTACCTTTCTCAGCATTCCACAGATTACTTCCTTCCTTTGTTCTCCTATGCCTTTGCCTCTTTTACAAAGTTCTAAGTTGCTAGCCCATCAGGACAAATATGGAATGTGAGGTCCCGTTCCAGCCAATGGAAACCCGGACACAGCAGTAGGGTGGATGCGTCAGGTTATAAATGACCCTGTTTCCTTTGTTCGGTGTACTCTCGTGGCAAAGCTGCTAGCGAGTGTACCCTTTCTGCAGGAAGTAAAAATGGCCTTGCTGAGTAAATTAATGTTCAAGTGCTATTTCTGTACGGCACCAGGGAACAAGCATTTCAAATGATTTGGCAGCAATCTGTACGGGAAACGGGATGATGACGAGAGAGAGAGAGAGAGAGAGAAAGAAAGAGAGAGAGAGAAATTAAAATGTAGAGGGAAAGAATAAGTAAGAGAGAAACTGGAAGAGATAGAAATCAAAGGAAGACACAGAGGGTGAAACTAGGAAAAATAAATAGTGTAAAAGGAAGGCATAAAGTTAAGACATGTTGAAGATTGTGAAAGTCTTAAGAAAAGCTATAAAAGGGAATTTATGCAAGAAATAGTGTATATTTTAAAAGTAATTAGGCCTCCTGAATGTAAAATTATTTTTTTAAAAAAGTTTATATACAAGGAATGTAAGAAAAATAAAATATACTTTTAATAACGGGACTATAAAGAGGTATAAGAATATGGATTTCTACCTACATTAAAAGGTTAAAAATATATTTTGTTTTAAAGGTTTAAGCAAGTTTTAAAGTGTTAACTGTAAAGGAAATTCCGTATGTAAACATATTGGCTAAAGTTAAAGGGGTATCATGCAGTTTTTCTGTGAACTGGTCATTAAAAGCACAATAGATTTTTCTTAAAGCACTAACCCACTCTTTAACAAAAATTATAAAAGCTTAAAAAGAGTCTATAGAAATCTTACCTTATAGTCAGACATTAAAATTGAATAAATAATGTCTACAAGATTTTATTAAGTTTAACATTAATAGCACATTAATATAAAGGTAAGATTTAACTTATCTGGTATAAAATCACACAAAAAGCACTGTCAAATATAAAATGGTGTTTAGCTTTCTTAAGGCCCAAAGGCGGCCGGATAAGTCACAAGAAACCTCATGTCCAAGGCCACAGTGCACAGGGGCAGTGAAGGCCCCAAGAAGGCCAAGACCTTAAGAGGAAGCAGGGCCGCAGCGTCCCCTGGGCTGCGCTGAGCAGGAATGGAGTGGGGCTTCAAGCCCTGGATATGCAGCAAAAGTTATATACTTAATTTATCTTCCACTTTCCCTTCCCTCGGAACTCAAAGTCTTTTAGCACAGCTACCACCCCTAGAATTTCCAGTACACCAGCACCAGCCTGAAAACCACGTCCTCATCAAAAGACAGAAAGAAAACACTTGAGCCAGCCTGGGAAAAACGCTATTTTATGCTGTTAACCACTGAGACAGGCGTCCGCAGAGCCAAGAAAAAATGGTCCCACCATTTTTCTTGAAAGATGTTTCAAGAAAACATCTTTCTCTCAGAATCATGGGTTACTGTACTAGGATCAAGCCCTACTAAGTTAAAGAAAGCTTAATTTTCACATACCTTCTATATTGCTTCCTTTCCTTATTCTGTTACTAGTTCCTTTGTTATTACTGTAACTAACTCACCTCAGACCACTGCCTTTAATGCTTGCTCTGTCATACCTTGCGGAAATGTAAAAGATCAACAGCAGCTAGCCTTTTCACAGACACTTATGTCCCAGCCCTCTGACAGTTACCCTAGCACTCATTGTTGCAATGACCTGCAGCCAAGATGCCGATTTTCTGCTGCTACCACCTGGCAACCTTATAGTAAATGGGACTACACCCTTTACACTACTCAGGAACAAAGCTGGACTTCCATAAAAAAGGTCTGTGCAGTTCTAAAACCCCTCATATATTTCACTGAAAGGACTACCCCTTCTAACTGTCAGCCTTATCAATATAACCCTGTCCTTCTCTCTATCACCACCTCCACCTTAACTAACTCTAGGCCTGCCCTTAGTCACTTCTGTGGTATGGGGACTGACATAATGGAAAAGATCCCCTAGGTATTTTTAAATACGCATTATTCCCTCATCTCTCCCTTCTTCAGTAGCCTCAGTTCTAGATCTCACACTAGTTGCTTCTACATCTAATAATAAAACTAGGGTGTCTATTGTAAAAATAAGAGATCTAAGACAGATCTTAGCCATCAAAACAGAGTATCAAGATGCAAATGCCTGGCTGAAATGCATTAAATATTCCGTTCACACTTTAAATAAAAGCGATTGTTATGCATCGGGTTATATAAATGACCCTGTCTCCTTTGTTTGGCAAAGCTGCTGGCCAGTGTACCCTTTCTGCAGGAAGTAAAAATGGCCTTGCTGAGTAAATTAAATTTATGTTCAAGTGCTATTTCTTTACGGCACCGGGGAACAAGCGTTTCAAACACAGTTAAGGGAACAAATTAATAATGTTTACTAAACAGACCCAGACTTGGAAGTGTCCAGATACCCCCGATATCTGGAGAACAAAGGCATTCCTAATTTTGAAACCCCGTCTCTACTATACAAAAAAGTAGCCCAGCGAGGTGGCAGGCGCCTGTAGTCCCAGCTAGTGGGGAGGCTGAGGCAGGCGAATGGCATGAACCCGGGAGGTGGAGCTTGCAGTGAGCCGAGATCGCGCCACTACACTCCAGCCTGGGCGACAGAGCGAGACTCCATCTCCAAAAAAAAAAAAAAAAAATTGTAATTAAGAAAATTAATCCTTTATCACAAACCCTTGTAGCAGAACACATCTCCTCATATATACAAGCATTGCACCTAGGGTGGACGCGTTCCTCCTGTTACAGGAACGTCCTACTCAGTCTTTGGAGCAGCTATTCTTTCACCACTTTACTTTCTTAATAAACTTGCTTTCACTTTGCACTGCAGACTCGCCCTGAATTTCTTCTTACACAAGATCCAAGAACCCTCTCTTGAGGTCCGGATCTGAATCGCTTTCCTGTAACATTAGGACTGATGTGAGACATTGACCCTCCTCTGCTCGGGAGGCACCTGTCCGAGACCGGAGACGGCAGCGCCCTAAGGGCACACCAGGGGTGGGTAAGCCCTGGCTTCCTGCATGGACGCTCCAGGCAACTTTTCAGGCATCTGCTCTGGCCATATCGGCCACCAGTCCCCAGGGCCCCAGTTGTCACGCTGCTGGGGAGGTTCCGCCCTGCTGGAAGGAGCGAGTCCTGGGGAGACGCATGGCCCTCCTCTCTCCAACTGCAGAGAGGCCAAAAGGCTTCCAGCTCCTCGGCTCGGTACTTCAACCCCAAACCCAGGTGACCAGGACCCAGGCCTTCAGCTCTAAGCTGTGCGAAAGGGGGGTTCAGGTCCTTGGGAACTCCTAGGAACCTCTTCTAACTGATCACCCCTCCAGCCTATATTCAGGACCAAGAACCAGAGAGAGAGGTCAGCACTCTAGCCACAGAACAGAACCCCAGGCGAGAGGGGAGGAGTGAACATGAAACCGTGAGGCGCCAGGTTAAGAAATGGCAGGAGGGAAGCACGCTAAGCCAAACTATGGAGTTGATTCGGGGACCCTAGGAACCCCAGGAACCCCCATGAACAAAGGCATCAGTGAGGAATGCCCGGTAGAGAGGGACGGGCCGGAGCGGCAAGAGGCAGGACTCCAGCAGTACCCGAAAGAGGTGCAGGCAGCTGGCCTTCCCTAGAGGAGGTGGCCGGGGACTAGGAGAAGCCCCTGGAGGTCCCGCAAAGGCCGTGCTCCGGGGCCAGGGGCGGGGGCCGCTCACCCTGCGCTGGCACAGGTGCTGCACGACACGCTCGGGTGAAGTGCCCAGCAGGTGCTGCCGGAAGCGCAGCAGCGCGCACACGAAGCCGTCCCGCAGGCTGACAAAGCGCGCCTCCAGGTAGAACGCGCGGTCGTCCCAGCCCAGCAGGCGGGTGCGCACCTCGAAGGGCTCCAGCAGGCGCAGCGAGCGGCGGTGGCGCGCACATGAGGCCGCCAGCACTGAGTGCGCCCGCAACTCCCTCAGCGCCCCGAGCACCCCGCAGCGGGTCAGGTGCGCGGTGCGCGCAAAGTCGGCCTCGCGCAGGTAGCGCGCGTTGTTCATGTGCAGCAGCAGGTCCAAGTCCGAGGGCAGCACGCGGCCCGGGAAGCGCTGCTCGGCTAGCAGGTCACGGACGCGCGGCTGCAGCAGGCGCGCGCGCAACACGGCGCACGGGAAGCGCACCAGGTACCAGCCGTCCAGCAGCGCAAAGACGGCGAGCCCCAGGGCCAGCAACGCCACCAGCAGCCCCAGCATCGCGGCGGCAGGCGCGGGGTGCTGCGAAGCCGGTGGCGCTGGTGCCGGTGTCCGCGGCGCTGGCGACGGTGCCCGCCAGGCCTCTTGGGAACTCGCGAGCGCAGCGCGGCCGGAGCGAACCACAGCGCGAGGCCGGCCGGGGGGGAGGTGCCCGGAGCCCCGCCCACGGTTGCTTGATCCCCTCAGCGCTCTAGGTGGTCAGTCCCGCCGCCCAGGCCTGCGCCACTTTCGCGTTCCCCGGGGCGGGGCGGGCGGCGCGCTGAGCGCCACAGCGGCACCTGGCGGCCATGAGCGTCGCTGCAGGCGCGAGGGTGTCCGCGCGCCCCGGCGTCTCCGCCTCCCCCTAGCGCGGGCCCCTCGCCAGACTCTGAAGACGCGGTCTGGCCCTGGCCATTGGGCCCTTCGTCTGAGCACAGTCAAAGGCTCTAGCAGCTCCGCGGCCGAAGCCGCGGGACTTTTCGTGGAAAATGGGACCCAGCCCGGACGCCAGGGGCGCTGCAGCGGACTCTGCGGTAACCTAGCTTCTGCTCCAGGACCTCCACCCTGCAGCGCGTGCTCAGCGGCTCAGGGCGAATCACGCTCTGGTCCCCATGCGCATTTTCAGCCCCAGCCAATACCTCGTTACTCGCCCTCACGACTCTCATTCTACCCCCTAAAGGTCCTGGCAATCCTAGGCCTCTCCCGAGCATTCCCGCCCTTACTCCCTTTTGAAACCGGAGCAAATCAGGGCTGGGCGGAAGAGGGGGAGCCCGGGTGAGAGTCATGACTCAGCTGCGGACTTCAAGTGTCCCCGGAGGCCCTGGGGCGCAGGCCCAGCGGGCTGTGGCACAACTCGGCTGTCCTGTGCCCCTTCCCTACGAGTCTGGGGAGGAAAGGCGGCCCAGAGAAGGCCGGACCAGCTCTCCCCGCCAGCCCCAGGCTCTCAAATGACAGCGGATGCCGGCGACCCGGGATGGGGTCCCAGAATTGCTGGGTTAAACAAGCTCAGGATTCAGGCCTGGGCCTGGGCTCGGGTTCCAGGGTTCTGGACCTCCCTTAAAGGAGGAGCTCCCTGAGGCGGCATCTGGCTCTGCTTGATAGTCCGAGGGACAGGGAGCTCACTACCTCTCAGGGCAGCTCCCCCAGTGCCGAGACCAGCTCAGTCTGGAAGACCCTAACCCAGCGCGCTAGAGGAATTAAAGACACACACACAGAAATATAGAGGTGTGGAGTGGGAAATCAGGGGTCCCACAGCCTTCAGAGCTGAGAGCCTGCAACAGAGATTTACCCACGTATTTATTCACAGCAAGCCAGTGATAAGCACTGTTTCTATAGATTATAGATTAAAAGTATCCTTTACGGGAAACAAAGGATGGGCCAAAATAAAGAGTTGAGTTTGACTAGTTATCTGTAGCAGAAGCATGTCCTTAAGGCACAGATCGCTCATGTTGTTTTTTGTGGTTTAAGAACGCCTTTAAGCGGTTTTCCGCCCTGGGTGGGCCAGGTGTTCCTTGCCCTCATTCTGGTAAACCCACAGCCTTCCAGCTTGGGCGTCATGGCCATCCCTAACATGTCACAGTGCTGCAGAGATTTTGTTTATGGCCAGTGTTGAGGCCAGTTTATGGCCAGATTTTGGAGGCCTATTCCCAACACCCCAGCATTGCTCACACTTGTCCCTGAAGTGTCACCTTGTTGTGGCTTGCCTCTGAGCCCTCTGCCCCGGGGAGGGGTGGCCGCTTGAGCTGAAAGGACTGAGGACATAGGCGTTGAGCCTGTTGGCCATTGCTCAAAGAATGCAGCCTCCTGGTCACCCAGGAGGTGACCCTGCCAACAAAGAGAGTGAAACACTGTGCAATGTTTGAAGAGATTTATATTGAGCCAAATCTTAGTGACTGTGGCCCGTGACATGGTCTCAGAAGATCCTGAGAACTTGTACCCAAAGTGGTCAGGTTACAACTGGGTTTTACAAATTTTAGGGAGACATAAGACATCAATCAGTACTTGCAGGATGGACATTGGTTTGGTGCAGAAAGGTGGGGACAACTGGAAGTGACAGAGGGACTTCTAGGTCATAGGCAGATTCAAAGATTTTCTGATTGGTCGAAAGAGTTAAGTTGGCCAGGCATGGTGGCCCATTTCTGTAATCCTTGCCATGGGGAGGCCGAGGACCATTTGAGCCCAGGAGTTAGAGACCAGCTTGGGCAACAGAGAGAGACCTCACCTCTACAAAAAAATAAATAAATAAAAAATAAAAAGTTATAAAGACTTAGCATTAATAGAAAGGAATGTCTAGTTAAGATAAGGGCTGTGGAGACCAATGTTTCGTCTTCAGATGAAGCCTTTAGGTAGCAGGCTTCAGAGAGAATAGATTGTAAACGTTTCTCATCAGACTGAAAGAGTCTGTTCTCTCAGTCTTAAGGGCTGTGTTGATGTTACTGCTGGTCAGCTGGGCCTGAATTCCAAAGGGAGGAGGGTACATTGAGGCATGTCTAATACTCATTTCCCATCGTGGTCTGAACTAGTGTTTCAGGTTAACTCTGGAATGCCCTTGGTCGAGAGGAGGGGTCCATTCGGTGATAGGAGGGCTTAGAATTTCATTTTTGGTTTACACTGCTATGTCCTATCCTACCAGGGGAAGGACCCACAGCTGGAGGCTTAGCCCTGGAGATACCAGTGAAGATTGTTGAATGAGAAGCCAGTTGGAGCTTCCAAGGTCTCTACCCACCCTCCAGGCCTCCTCTGCTCCTGCCCCCACCCATTCATTCCCAGTTTCTGCTCTCACAGCTCCCCTCCCACCCACATGCTGTTCCCTCCTCTCCCATCTTCCCCTTCCTGGGCCCAGAGACTGGGAGAGATTCTCAGGGCTCTCCTTGCACAGGGAACCTCTCCCAGGGTGCACTGGCCTTGCTACAATCTTACACAGGGAATACATAAACAAGAAATACTTTTGTCCCTCTTGGACCCTGAAGCCAGGAGGCCAGGGCTGGGTTGGCCTCCTAACTGCTGTGTCCCAGGGCCACAGTGGTGCCAGAAACCCAGCAGTCTCAGCACCCACGAAAGCTGGAGGGACCCACACCTGTCCCATCGCTTGGTTGCATCAGTCTAATGCAATGGATTTGGGCAGCTTGGGGTGGGTCACTGGCAGTTTGCTGGGGGACTTGCAGGAGTCAAGGTCAGGTGAGGGACTTCTGGGTGCTGGACCTGGCCCTTCCTTGGCCTGGGCTTGGGGTGTCCAAGCCCGCAGAGCCGTGCAGGGGGAAGGAGCTAGGCAAGCAGGGTGGTGGTGCTCCTGGCTCCCTGGGCTCCTCAAGGATCCTCTGGATGCAGTAGTGCTGGACGTCACCTCCAGAGATAGGCCTGCAGCGTAAGTTCTGGTGGCCATCGCCTGGGTTCCAGACTCCAGGGTGCCTAGACCAGCTCAGTCAGGGAGACCCTAACCCAGCAGCGCTAGAGGAATTAAAGACATACACACAGAAATATAGAGGTGTGAAATGGGAAATCAGGGGTCTCATAGCCTTCAGAGCTGAGAGCTCCAAACAGAGGTTTACCCACGTATTTATTAACAGCAAGCCAGTCATTAGCATTGTTTCTATAGATGTTAGATTAACTAAAAGTATCCCTTATGGGAAACAAAGGGATGGGCCAGAATAAAGGGATGGATCTGGCTAGTTATCTGCAGCAGGAGCATGTCCTTAAGGCACAGATCGCTCATGCTATTGTTTGTGGCTTAAGAATGCCTTTATAGGCCAGGAGCAGTGGCTCAAGCCTGTAATTCCAGCACTTTGGGAGGCCGAGACGGGCAGATCACGAGGTCAGCAGATCGAGACCATCCTGGCTAACACGGTGAAACCCCGTCTCTACTAAAAAATACAAAAAACTGGCCGGGCATGGTGGCGGCACCTGTAGTCCCAGCTACTCGGGAGGCTGAGGCAGGAGAATAGCTGGAACCTGGGAGGCGGAGCTTGCAGTGAGCCGAGATTGCGCCACTGCACTCCAGCCTGGGCGACAGAGCGAGACTCCGTCTCAAAAAAAAAAAAAAGAATGCCTTTATGAGGTTTTTCTGCCCTGGGTGGGCCGGGTGTTCCTTGCCCTCATTCTGGTAAACCCACAACCTTCCAGTGTGGGCGTTATGGCCATCACGAATATGTCGCAGTGCTGCAGAGATTTTGTTTATGGCCAGTTTGTGGCCAGATTTTGGGGGGCTGTTCCCAACATGTCCCCCTTCTTTGATTTGCAAAACAATAAAAGCAAGGGCAGCTTTGTCACAGTGAGCTACTTCTTGCAGGAGTCAGGATCCGCATCTGCAGACTGTACAAAGACAACACAGATTAAAAGCACAATCATTGAAATCACAGAGCTTCCAAGTGTTTTTATCCATTTTAATGGGTTACTAGCTGCTAATCTATCTGTGGCTCCTTCAAGCACTCCAGTTCCTGGCATTAAGGTCAGGTGTGCCTGGGATGCTTTAAATACTTGTTCTTTTAATTTTACAACATCCAAAAACAAGTTTGTAGAGTGTCCTTCTAGATGCTTTTTTATTCTTTCCCAAATTTTGATCTTATTAAGCCACAAATCCTTATGTTTAGCTCCTACAATGGGCCATATCATTTGAGGTTGAGGTGCTACTATACCACCACGGTTCAAGATAATAGAAACTCTTATTGTACTTCTTATCATTTCTACCATCTGACATTTTGTTCAGATCAGCTGAACATAGTGTGGCCGTGGCACACAGACTGAGAGGTGCAATTCAAGCTAAACATCCCCTTAGGGGACCAATTAATAATGATTCCATAGGAATCATTGTGCAGCACCTCTGCCTGTTCTGCAAAGCAATCTTCCTAAACAAGTAAGTTCATTTTTTCTAACTGGGTCCAATTCTTTTTACAAATAGGTTTTTGAGAGCGGTATGCCTCAATTATAGGAGCAGAGTTGTTATGGTAAATACTGAGATCAGAAAGCGTGTGTAACTGTGTCATAGAGTGATTACATCCAGGCACTATTACCAGCCAAGATTGATAAATATGCCCAATAAGTACAATTGTTCTCTGTGTCAGCCCTTGTTGAAGGAATACTCATGGCACTGGTGATCATCACTATCATAGTTACCATTAAATTACTCATTGTGACTGGCTGTCCTGCTTTCCTCAGGTTTTCCTCTGCCATCGGTGACAGCTTCTTGATCTGTCCCCAGGTGGGTGGCTGTGTGCGATGGGTGTTGCTCATGACAGTTGGGGTCCTCCTCAGTGTCAGTCTCAACATGGCTGCAACCGGGGGGTCCTCGGGATCCTCCCAGAATCTCTTCCTCAGCATCTGGCTCATGATAAGGTTTCAGGTGTCTTGATGGTATCCAAGTCGGCTGCTGATTTTGGCCTGGAGAAATATAAGCATAACCTCTACCCCAAGTTATTATTTTACCTGTTTCCCAACTTTTTGTTATTTGATCTCTCCACCAAATCAATTGTTCTGCTTCTGTCTTTGCAGCTGGTTTCTGTAGATGCTGTTCAGCTGCTGATAACATCTGACCTTTGGGCAGGCTCAAAAAATTTGAAGTTAATAATGCTAGATTCAGTTGCATCTATGGTGTTCCATATTCTCTATTTCCCCCCGTCTGCTTTTGCAACTGCTGTTTTAGGGAGAGCTTCATTATTTCCACTATGGCTTGTCCTTGAGAATTGTATGGGATACCAGTAATGTATTTAATATTCCACATAGATAAAAATGTAGTTAGAGCTTGGCTAGTGTAGCCTCTGGCATTATCTGTTTTAATAGAAGCTGGAATACCCATCACCGCAAAACACTGCAAAAGATGACGTTTTACACAGGCAGAAGGCTCTCCTGATTGGCATGTGGCCCAGACAAAGTGAGAAAAGGTGTCCACACACACACGTACATAAGCTAGTCTCCCAAATGAGGGAACATGTATGACATCCATTGGCCAAAGAGAGTTAGGTTCCAATCCTTGAGGATTAACTCCCTGTAGAAGATGAGAAATGTACCATTTGGCAAGTTGGGCATCGCTGGGTAATATTTTTAGCTTCTTTCCAGGTAATGCTGTATCTGCGTTTGAGACCAGAGGCATTAACATGGGTTAAATTGTGAAAGTGTCTAGCATTAGATACTGCAGTAGCAACTAGGCGATCAGCCATTTGATTCCCTTCAGTCAAAAGTCCTGGAAGAGGTGTATGAGCCCTAATGTGAGTGATGAAAGGCTGCATTCTACGCCTAACTGTTGAGTAAATAAAGTCATCAGTTGTTCATCTGTATGAAATCGTAACTGAACATTTTCAATTAACTGTGTGGTATGAACCATGTATGAAGAATCAGAAATCACATTAATGGGCATATCAAAAGCAGTCAATACCTCAATTACAGCTACAAGCTCCACTTTCTGAGCTGAAGTATAGGGCATCTGAAAAACTTTACCTTTTGATCCAGAATAGAAGCTTTACAATTTCTAGACCTATCTGTGAGACAATGAAAACGCTTAGCAGGCTGCAGGTTGTTTACCGCAGGAATTGTAAATGCAAACCATTCACAGTCTTGCTCAGCTAAGGGGATAGTAAAAACAGTCTTTTAAATCTGTGACTATTAAAGGCCAATTTTTTGGAATTATAGCAGGAGAAGGCAATCCTGGCTGTAATGCTCCCATAGGTTGTATAACGGAATTGATGCCTCTTAAGTCAGTTAACATTCTCCATTTACCTGATTTTTTCTTAATTACGAAAACTGGAGAATTCCAAGGGGAACATGTTGGAGCTCTGTGCCCATTTTTTAATTGTTCAGTAACTAATTCCTCTAACGCCTCCAGTTTCTCTTTACTTAGCGGCCATTGTTCTATCCAAATTGGCTTATCTGTTAACCATTTTAAAAGTACAGGTTCTGGAGGCTTAACAATGTCTGCCATCAAAAATGATATCCTAATCTTTGGCAGGAACTTTGTCTTTCTGCTTGAAGTGGTTCTTTTAAACCTTGCAAATTTTTTTCTAGTCCCATACCAGGGACATACCCCATTTCATGCATCGTATGTTGACTTTGAGGAATACATAATTGTTCTGCAATTAGAACTTGTGCTCCCCATTGTTGTAATAAATCTCTCCCCCATAAATTTATAGGTACAGAAGTTATAATTGGTTGAATAGTCCCAGGTTGTCCATCGGGCCCTTCACAGTGCAAAGGGCTTTACCAACTCCAACTATGTTAAATTGAGCAGGTTGAATTGGCCATGCAGACGGCCAGTGCTGTAGAGAAATGATTGAAATATCTGCTCCTGTATCTACCAAACCTTTATATTTATTTCCCTGAGTAGTTATTTCACAGGTAGAACTTTTTTTTTTTTTTTTTTTTTTGAGACGGAGTCTCGCTCTGTTGCCCAGGCTGGAGTGCAGTGGCCGGATCTCAGCTCACTGCAAGCCTTGTCTCCCGGGTTTACGCCATTCTCCTGCCTCAGCCTCCCGAGGAGCTGGGACTACAGGCGCCCGCCACCTCAACCAGCTAGTTTTTTGTATTTTGTAGTAGAGACGGGATTTCACCATGTGTTAGCCAGGATGGTCTCGATCTCCTGACCTTGTGATCCGCCCATCTCGGCCTCCCAAAGTGCTGGGATTACAGGCTTGAGTCACTGCACCCAGCCTCACAGGTAGAACATTTATCAGTGATTTGATTTACCCAATAAGCTGCTTTGCCTTGTTTATTTGTGCTGCCAAATCCTCCTGTTTGTTTAATTTCACTTTTTCCCATTCCCACATATGGCACAATCAGGAGCTGTGCTATGTGCTCCCTGGCTCTGCTTTCCAGGAAGCAGAAGTAGATATAACAATTTGAATTTCTCCGTTATAATCTGAATCAATGACTCCTATATGTATTTGTACCTCTTTTAAATTTGACCTAGACCTTCCTAGAAGTAATCCGATCATCCCTGCTGGGAAGGGTCCACAGACTCCTGCTGGGACCTTTTGTGGGGGTTCCCCGGCAGAAGGCTTACAGCTTTTGTGCAGCATAAATCTACTGCGGCGCTCCCGGCTGTGGCGGGGACAGACATCGTACAAGGCTGAGGGAATGGCCTGAGCTGGAAATGCCCCAGTTTAGAATGGGGCCTGGGATGGGCCCCTCATGGCATTTCCCAAAATCGGGTTCCCACCTTTATCAAACTTAGAGTGACACTGATTATCCCAATGTTTTCCTTTTTCACATTTTGTACATATTTCAGGCTCAGCAGTTTTCTTTTTTCCCCTACCTGGCGGCCTGACTCACTGATTTTTTCCTACATTCTTTTTTAGTATGACCATGCTTCCCACAGTTAAAACAAGCTCCGGGAAATGGAGTATTTCCTTTATCCACTCTCAGTCCTGCCATTGCCTGTGCCAACAAAGTAGCTTTATGCAGATTACCTCCAATACTGTCACAGGCCTTGATATAATCAACTAAATGTGCTTTCCCTCTGATAGGTCACAGAGCAGCCTGGCAATCAGGATTAGCATTGTTGAAAGCTAATAACTGCAACACTATATCCCGAGCAGCCGAATCTGCAATCACCTTTTTAAGAGACTCCTGTAACCCAGCTATAAAATCCACATATGGTTCTTTTGGTCCCTGTTTTATAGCACTAAAGGAAGGGTATTGTTCTCCACTTGAAGTGATTTTTTTCCCAAGCTCTAATGCACACTCCTCTAAGCTGTTCTATGGCATCATCCTGCATGACCACTTGTGCATCTAAACCAGCCCAGCCGCCAACCCCCAAAAGTTGGTCTGCAGTTATATTAACTTGCGTTTGGGCCTGGGCATTGCGAGCAGCCTGAATGGAAACTTCATCTGCCCACCAAGCTTTAATGTAAGAACTGAGCAGGAGTTAGACAAGCTCGAGTAAGAGCATCCCAGTCAGTAGGAATCATCCGACTGGAAACAGCAGCATTCTTTAACAGTCCCATTACACAACGAGAACCTGGTCCATACTGATTAATAGCTTGTTTAAATTCTTTGAGTAAATTAAAAGGAAAAGGCTGAAATGTAGCTATAATATTTCCCTGCTGATCTGGGGGGTGTATTCTAACAGGGAACTGCCAAGCCTCTAAATCACCCTCTCATCTAGCTTGCTAAATTCCTGCCTGAATAGAACTAAGAGCAGTCGCTCCAGGCACTGCTCGAACAGTCACTGGGGCAACTACTTTTCTCCCAGTGTCCTCCAGAAAAGAAAGAGCTGGAGGGTCAGGTCACTCTTTTTCTTTAAAATAATAATGAGGGGTGCAGAAGGGTAGGGATGAACCTCTGCCTCCTTTGCTGCTTTAGCTTTAGCTGCAAATAAACCTGCTCTGTACCCTCTTCTGTTACTTCGTTACACTCTCCTTCCTCCTCATCAGTGTGAAAAAGCTCCAAGGCAGAATGAACCAGACCCCACACTTGTCCCATTGTTACCCTGATGCTCCCAAGCTCCCCTTCTTACTCACCACGGGCATTGCTTTAAGAGTACTCGGGTGTCCTCCAGCTTAGTTCCATGTTCTCCAACCGTCGCTCCAGCAACCCTTTGACCTGGATTCGAGCCCGCACAATGGACGCCACTTGCCAAGACCAACTCGATCAGGGAGACCCTAACCCAGTGGCACTAGAGGAATTAAAGACACACACACAGAAATATAGAGGTGTGAAGTGGGAAATCAGGAGTCTCACAACCTTCAGAGCTGAGAGCGCCAAACAGAAGTTTACCCACATATTTATTAACAGCAAGCCAGTCATTAGCATTGTTTCTATAGATATTAGATTAACTAAAAGTATCCCTTATGGGAAACGAAGGGATGGGCCGAAATAAAGGGATGGGTCTGGCTAGTTATCTGCAGCAGGAGCATGTCCTTAAGGCACAGATCGCTCATGCTATTGTTTGTGGTTTAAGAACGCCTTTAAGCAGTTTTCCGCCCTGGGTGGGCCAGGTGTTCCTTGCCCTCATTCTGGTAAACCCACAACCTTCCAGCATGGGTGTTACAGCCATCATGAACATGTCACAGTGCTGCAGGGATTTTGTTTATGGCCAGTTTATGGCCAGATTTTGGAAGGCCTGTTCCCCATACCAGGGTGAGGAGGAGCAAAGGCTCAGGGCACTGCCCAGGGGAACTCTGCAAGAGAACAGCAAGTGTGGACCCGCCCCAGCCCTCAGACTCACTTTCCTCCCAGCAGAGTGAGTCACACAGGTCTTCCCGGCAGCAGCTCCTCTGAAATGCTCGCAGATATTACTCTAGGGTTTGGGGATATGAGCGCTGGACTTTTCTTTTTGTTTTTTGCTTTTCTCTCATTTCTAAAGAGGAGGCAAAGTGGGAAGACAGGGAGGTGCGGGTTCCAGACCAGATGGAGCTGTGGGGCCCTGAGCGAATAGGTGACCTCTGGAGCCCAAGTGCACCAGGGCTGTGGCCTGCACTGTTGGTACAGGTGGCCCTCCCTGGCTGATCCTTGGAGAGAACCCAGTGAGACCTCCCACGTCGTTACCTTTCCTCCATTCACCTGGCCCAAAGCATTTCAACATGAGGAAATCCAGGGAACGGGGTGTAAGTGTACTGTACCTACTCTGTCCTGGACACCCCCAGCCTGCCTGATACCGATGGGCCCCAGCCCCGGAGCACACTGCCTTGTGTCTCTGAACCTAAGCCCCAGGGAGAAAGACCCCCTTCCACCAGGGGGTAGGGGCTGCTGTGTGGGCACCTGGGTGGGCTGAGTCCTGCTCAGTGAGGACAGCCACTCTTATCACTGAGGCATCTGCCTCTGCACTGCAGGCCTCCGGAGCCCCTCCCTGGCCATCCCAGCATTTTGGATCCTCTTTCCTTGCTTTTCCTTTTTTTCTCCCAGTTTTTATCACCAGGGTGACCAGGAGCAACTGGAACAGCACGTGGAACATACCATACCAAGGGTTTGATAACTGTGTGCTAAGTGGATGGAGCCAGGCAGGGCACCAGCCTCCCTCACCCATTGTCCTTGATGCTCCCCAGGGCAGGTCGGCAAGCCCAGGCCGGAAGCTTCAGGAGACACAGTGTGACCAGCAGCACTTGCCTGAGCCTTGGGCCCCAGTTACTTCACCTGAGCCCGTAGGGGTGCAGAGTTCTGTGTGCGGTTGCCAGATCTGCAGGGCCCTCCCAAGAAACAAAAGCCTAGCCCTGGACTCTGGACCTGAGCCCTGGGCCAAGGCAGATCTGTGTGCTGAGTGTGCTTGGGCACCAGATGGTGGGTGCGCATCAGGAGGCTGAGTCCAGAGCTCCCCATGGAAGCTGGGCAGGCTGGGGTTTAGAGGAGCTGTAGAAGAAGCACCTGAAGAAGCTGCCATGTTGGCAGCAGGTCCAGCAGTCAGAAAGGGATGCCCAGCTACAGATGTTGTTGGATAAGTTGACCAGGTTATTGCAACTCCAGGGGCTCTGTGCCCAGACAAAAGGAAGAGGATGCAATAAGATATAGGAAAAAGAGGGTATAATGGCAGTGTGATTAGTATTTTTTTTTTTTTTTTGAGACGGAGTCTCTGCCGCCCGGGCTGGAGTGCAGTGGCCGGATCTCAGCTCACTGCAAGCTCCGCCTCACGGGTTCACGCCATTCTCCTGCCTCAGCCTCCCAAGTAGTTGGGACTACAGGCGCCTGCCACCGCACCCGGCTAGTTTTTTATATTTTTAGTAGAGATGGGGTTTCACCGTGTTAGCCAGGATGGTCTCGATCTCCTGACCTCGTGATCCGCCCGTCTCGGCCTCCCAAAGTGCTGGGATTACAGGCTTGAGCCACCGCGCCCGGCCAGTGTGATTAGTATTAAACGCAAGATGCAGGTTTGGTTAATATGCACTGGCAGGTGACCTGCTCCCAGCCAATATGGAGCAGATAGAGTAATGCCAACCTGTTGGGAACAGGCCCCCAAATCTGGCCATAAACTGGCCCCAAAACTGGCCATAAACAAAATCTCTGCAGCACTGTGACATGTTTGTGATGGCCATGATGCCCATGCTGAAGGTTGTGGGTTTACCGGAATGGGGGCAAGGAACACCTGGCCCACCCAGGGCGGAAAACTGCTTAAAGGCGTTCTTAAATCACAAACTATAGCATGAGCGATCTGTTTGGCCCATCCCTTTGTTTCCCGTTTTAGTTAATCTGTAATCTGTAGAAACAATGCTTATCACTGGCTTGCTGTCAATAAATATGTGGGTCAAACTCTGTTCAGGGCTCTCAGCTCTGAAGGCTGTGAGTACCCTGATTTCCCACTCCACACTCTATATTTCTGTGTGTGCATCTTTAATTCCTCTGGCGCCAGTGGGTTAGGGTCTCCACGACCGAGCTGGTCTTGGCACCAACCAATAGATTATTAAGAAACTCCTAACGATTTAACAGGAATAGAAGAGTGAGTGCATCCGATCAGTCATTTTATAAGAGGGTGTTACTTAAATACTGCTGTCTTCCAGAGGCAGCTTCTTGAACAAATATTTGAGATCCTCTACAGGTTTACAGGAGTAGACTGTTTTCTCCAAGCAGGTCTGTTGTCCATCAGGAGAAGCAAAAGTTTTTATTCTAGAGACATGGATGCAACTGGGAAGTCCTTCCAACTGTACAGCTGTTGCAGTGGCCAAGGAAACCTGGTTTGGACTCTTTCATTTCTCAGTTAACTGAGCCTCTGGGCTTCCTTCTTGCCGTGTCTAGAGCAGGACCTGGGCTAACAGGGAAATGATTTGGAACTCCATTACCTGACTGAGGTCACATCTTATTATCATATTGGAAGATTGCCTGCTGAACTTGTCCCAAGTGAATGATATATTTTTGAGCCTGATTTAAATCTTCATGTAGAAGAAAGTGGCCAGGAAGAGGCTAGCAACAAGAGGAGTGGGCTGGGCAGATTCATTCTGTCCTGGCTTCCCAGGATGGAGTGAGCAGTCCCTTTCCCAGTGCCCCTCCTTCCTATAGTAGGAACATGGGTTACAGGAGCCAAGGGGCCAAGCTGCCCTCTCTGACTGCCTGTTTGGCAGCTTCACCAGCCTGGCTGTCTCCTCAGCTGGTTAAAGAACTGCCTGCTGAGGCCCTTCACAGTGCATGACAGCTACCTGGGCAGGGAGCTGAACTGCCTCAAGAAGGGACAGAATCACTTTGTTATGTTTCATAGGGGAACCCCTAGCAGTCAACAATCTCCTTTTTCCAGACAGCTGCATGAGCATGGAGCACTAGGAACCCATACTCAGAGGCAAGATATACATTAAGTCTTTTTCCTTCCCTGAGTTAAAGAGCCCTGACTAGGGCTCTGAGCTCTGCTTCCCTAGTGGAAGTGCTTGGGGCAAAGACTTTTGCTTCTACAATGTGGTTCAGGCCAACAGCAGCATAGCTTGCCTTCCGGACTCCATTTTCTACACAGCTGCTCTCAGATATAAACAATTCTTTGTCTGGATTTTCTAAGGGGGAGTCCTGCAGGTCCATTCGGCTAGAATAGGTCTGCTCTAAAGTCTCCACACAAGTGTGGTCCAGTGTCTCCAAAGGGGGCGAGGGAACCGGCATGGCAGGATTCAACATCTAACACACCTTTAAGGTTCAGTCGAGGGTGTCTAGCAGCAGGGCCTACTGTTCAGTCAGGCTTCCCCCCCCAGCGGGGCTCTTTTATTTCTAACACATTCAGGACCTGGTGAGGAGTGTCAGCCTGAAGGGGTTGGCCTTGTGTGAGTTAAGAGGTCTCTCTGACCAGGAGGCTGGTGGCCACCACTGCCCTAAGTCAGCTGGGCCTCCTCTGGGCTACTCAGTCCCATTGTTTGAAAAGTAACCACTGGCCATTGGATGGACTCCAGTTGGAATTAGAATATCCAGGACTTGCCTGAACCTCAGATATACAGATAGGAAGAAAGGCTTCTACAAATCTGGGAGTCCTAGGGCAGAGGCCTTCCTAACTCAGATTTTAGGGTTTCATACGCTTGCTGACAGGCTTGTACCCAGTGGGATGGTTGTTTTTCTCCACACTTGAGTGGGTTTAAGTATGAGGCCAAAGTTTAGGATCTAAACTCGGCAGAAACCAGTTATCCACAGAAATCCATGCAGCTGTCTTCTACTACCAGGGACTGGTGGTGAAACGATGGCCTGCTTTCAATCTGGGGCAAGCATCCTGGCTTCTGGGGTAAGTATGTACCCTGGGTATCAAACCTGTGTCTGGGAGATCTGGGCCTTTAAGGGGAGCCAAGAGGGTCAGTAAATGGATTCCCTTCTCTAGAGGTACTGAGACTTATATTGCATTCCCCTGGAGGGAAACTGAGGCTCCCAGGTTGGATAATAAATCATGACCTATTAAAGGAAAGGAACTCTCAGGAACAGAGGAAATAATGAGTAATAGCCTTAAATCCAATTTCACAAGTCAAAAGAAAGGCAAATCATTTTAACTTCTCCTGGCCATCTATTTCCATCACCATACAGTTGGCATTGCAGAGGTCCCACAGGTTGGGTCAGAACAAAGTAGGTGGTCCCAGTATCCAATAGTTATTCAAGTTTCCTACCTGCCACATTGAGGGTGACCTGAGGCTTTGCAGTGGTGATGCTGACAGAACTCGTCAGGACTGCAGCTGGGTGAGCACTTGGGCTCTAACCAGCACAGAGGGTGGCCTTTTCATCCAAGAGTCTAGCATCAAGAGGAGTGGGTTGGGGAGATTCATTCTGTCATGACTTCCCAGGATGGAATGAACAGTCCCTTTCCTGGTGCCCCTCCTTCTTATAATAAGAACATTGGTTGTGCCTCAGTCCTATTGCTGCTGGTTGAGGTCTGGTTGCTCCTTGTCTGGAGTGTTTCTTTTACCTAGGGTCACCTTGAGGCAGACCTGTAATTATGGCAGCCAAAATTTTTGCCTTCTTTTTCATTCTCTCATCCTTTTTTTCCTTGTCTGCCTGGTCCTTATTGTTAAAAACCTTAAAGGCCTCCACTATCCATATCACCTGAGGTGTCTTAGGGTAAGATTCCAGTTTCTGAAGCTTTCTCCAAATGTCTGGTGGAGCTTGAGTTATTAAATGCATGGTAGTTGTATGTTCATTTTTATAAGAAACTGTCAAACTGTTTTCCGTAGTGGCTGTACCATTTTAAATTTTCACCAGCTGTGTATGAGTGATCCAGTTACTCTACACCCTTTTCGGGATTTGGTGTTGTCACTATTTTTTATTCTAGCCATTCTCATAGGTATGTGGCGATATCTCATTGTGGCTTAAATTTGCATTTTATAAAGGATAAGGATGTTGATTAGTTTTTAATCTGCTTATTTGCCACCCATATCTGCTTGCTGACAAAATGTCTGTTTATATGCTTCGTCCATGTTCTCATTGATTTTTTTTTTTTTTTTACTGTTGAGTTTTAAGAGTTCTTTATATATTTTAGATAAAACTCTTCTTTGTCAGATTGTGGCTTGTAAATATTTTCTCCTAGTCTATGGCTTGTCTTTTTATCCTAATAACAGAGTCAATAGCAAAGCAAAGGTCTTAATGTTGGTGAGGTCCAGTTTATCAATTGCTCCTTCTATGGATTCAGCTTTTGGTGTCAAATTTAAGAACTTTTTACCTAGCCCTAGATGGTATCTTTTTATGATTTTTAGTCTAGAGATGTCATCTTTTTATTCATGATATTGATAATTTGTGCCTTCTTAGTCATGATCAGTCTTTCTAAGTATTTATAAGTTTCATTAGTTTTTTTCAAATAAGCAAACTTTTATTTTGAGTTTTGGTGAATTTTCTATTAGTTTGAATTTCTTCTTTCTGTGGATAGATTTGCTATTCTTTTTCTAATTTCTTTTTTTTTTTTTTTGAGATGGAGTCTCGCTCTGCCGCCCAGGCTGGAGTGCAGTGGCCAGATCGCAGCTCACTGCAAGCTCCGCCTCCCGGGTTCACGCCATTCTCCTGCCTCAGCCTCCCGAGTAGTTGGGACTACAGGCGCCCGCCACCGCACCCGGCTAGTTTTTTTTTTTTTTTGTATTTTTTAGTAGAGACCGTGTTAGCCAGGATGGTCTCGATCTCCTGACCTCGTGATCCGCCCGTCTCGGCCTCCCAAAGTGCTGGGATTACAGGCTTGAGCCACCGCGCCCGGCCTTTTTCTAATTTCTTGAAGTAGATACTCAGATCTCTGTCTTTCAGACTTTTTCCCATTAATAGATGATTTTAGATCACAAGTTTCTCTTAAGCATATCTTTGTCACTATGTCACAAGTAATAATAGGTCATACAATAGTATAATTCTTTTTTTGAGAAACAGTGTAATTTTTTTGAACACTGTGTCATGCAGGTTGGAGTGCAGTGGCATGACCATGGCTCACTGCAGCCTTGACCTTCCAGGCTCAGGTGATCCTCCCACCTCCACCTCCATAGCAGCTGGGACTACAGGTGTGCACTACCACACCTCACCAGTTTTTAAAATTTTTGGTAGAGATGGGTTCTCACTATGTTGCCCAGGCTGCTAACTCATGGGCTCAAGCAACCTTCCCACTTCACCCTCCCAAAGTGCTGGAATTACTGGCATGAGTCACTCGCTGTACCTTGCTTCAGTATAATTTAATACAAATACTTTCCAACTTCCTTTGTGACTGTCTTCTGAGACTTAGAATATTCATAAATTTATTTCTTATCTTCCAAAGCTTTGGGGATATTTTATTTTTTGATATCAGTTTTTTATTTAATTGCATTATGGCCAGAAACATGCCACATGATTTCAAGTCATTGACGTTGTTGAGATTTGCTTTATCCCCAGCATATGGACAAAAATTTGATGAACGTTCCATGTACACTTGAAAAAACTGTGACTTTTCAGTTGTTTGGTGCAGTGCCCTGTATATGTTAGTGGGCCAAGGTTGTTAATGATGTTCAAATATTGCATATCTTTATTAATTTGCTGGATTGTTCTGTCACACACTGAAATAAGTATGTTGAAATTTACCATTTCATCTTTTATTTCTATTAATGTTTGCTTTATATATTTTGAGGCTATGTTAATAGATGCATACACATTTAGAATTATTGTATCCACCTGTTGGATTTACCCTTTTGCAATTATGAAAAGACCTCCATTATAGTAATGTTTCTTGTATCAACATCACTTTTGTCTGACAGTAGAAACTCTACCAGATTCTTTTACTTAGTGTTTGCCTGGTGTTGACTCAGTTTACCTAAGTTGACTCACCTCCACACCAGCCATCCCCACTCCACCTCTGTGGCTGGCCCTAGCTCCGCAAACCCATTTCTGCTGGGCCAGCTGGTGCTGTGCTGAATTCTCCCACTAGGGGCACCAGAGAAAGCATGCAAGGCTTGGGGAAGATGGGGGATGTGCTCCTTTCAGTTTGCTTCCGGTTTCTTTCCCAGGCTTCCAGTCTACCTGCCACTGGGGCCACGTGTCTTCTGGACGCTGCTGGTTCACCTGACAGGGGCACTTCCCCACCTAGCTGCTAAAACTGGACTGCAGGTTCCCGACTCTGCAGAACCAGCTTCATCTCCCAGGTAGATACCTCAAACCACTGCCAGGGATGCCTCATCTCGGGGGTCTGGGTTTCAGGTCACAGGCCCTTCCGGCTCAGACCCTGGCAGCAGCTGCCCTCCCTCTACAGACGCCAGATCCCAGTGTGGCAGCCTGGGATGCCTGGGGAGTGCCTCAGTTTCATGAATTCCAGCTTATCAGTTTTATTAATTCTCCCCTTTGTACCCCAGACTGAGTGGTGGTAGCTGCCTTGTGTGGTTGCTGTTTCCCTGTTATGTGGGCTGGCAAACCAAAACCTGAGACCACAGCCAGCTGCAATCCTGTGTTTGTACAACCTGTGAGCTAAGAATGTTATTTATTAAGTAGAATATTAATAAATAAATAATAATACTGAGTGTGATTTTTTTTTTTTACTTAAAGCATCTTCCATAGGTATATATGAAATTAAAATACATTTTATTGGGACACAACTGTTTTAATTCATTTTCATATTTATTACCTCTTAGCACAATGCTTGAGCCTTGGAATACTTTTAACGCCTTTCATTCCTCTGTCACCTGTGTTACTGTGGTGCATACAATTATTCACACTACTTATATTCATTATATTAAATCTGCTGTATAATTTTTTACTTCTATGTATTATATTCCTAAAGGCCTTGTTATTATTGTCTTATCCAATAGATTTTCATTTATATTAACTAATATTCTTTCCATTGCTTATGTTTGAGATAATTTTTCATACACCGTTTGGATTCCTTTAGTGTGGTCTGATGGTGATAAATTCTATGAGGGTGTGTTTCTTTTACTTTGTCTTTACTTTTGCATTTTGAAGGGTATTTTGTTTTGTAGAACACTCTAGAATTAGCAGTGATTTTCTTCCAGCAGTTTCACAATGTCCTTCCATTGTCTTCTCTCATTGCTTACTTTATCTTTTTGGAATTCAGGTATTGGTCTTATTGTTGCTCCTTTAAGTATTGTGGCTGTTTGCTCTGGCTACTTTTAAGACTTTCTCTTTATTCTTGGGTTTCAGAAGTTTTGCAATGATGTATCCAGGTATGATTTTTCCTTGTATCAATTCAGCTTCAGTTTCTTTGAGTTTCTCAAATCTGTGGCTATTTTCTATCAGTTTTCAAAAATGATCTCCTATATCTTCAAATATTGTGTCTGTCCCTTTCTCTTAGTGGATCCATGGTCTATCAGTTAGCTACTGCTGCATAATTAGCCGCCCCAAAGTCCACTGATGTGAGACATCCATTTTCATATCATCACTCATGGATCTATGGGTAGGCCCAGCTCAGCTGGGTAGCTCTGCTTCTCACTACAGATCGTGAGTCTACTGGGATGGTTCTACAACACACGTCTCCCATCCTCCTGGTACAAGTGGTCTAGCTGAAGCATTTTCTTCTCAGGACGATGGTGGGGGCATGAGAGAAATCCCAATCATACAAGCTCATCTCATGTCTTTGCTTGTGTCACTTCTGCTGATTATCATTGCCTGAAGCAAGTCATGTGACAACATCCAATGTGAATATCAGGGAACTAAACCGAGTCTTTGGCTGGAGGAACTACAAAGTTACATGGCAGAGGGTACTGCATAGCAGAGGTCCCCAACTCCACAGTCCGTGGCCTATGAGGAGCCGGGCCACATAGCAGGAAGTGAGTGGCAGGTGAACAAGGATTCCAGCCTGAGGTCCGCCTCCTGTCAGATGAGCAGTGGCATCAGATTCTCATAGGAGCACAAACCCTATTGTAAACTGTGCATGTGAGGGATCTGGGTTGCATGCTCCTTATGAGATTCTGATGATCTGAGGGGGAACAGTTTCATCCCGAAACCATCCTTCTGCCTCATCCATGGAAAAATTGTCTTCCATGAAACTGGCCCCTGGTACCAAAAAGGTTGGGGACTGCTGTTGTATAGCGTAGGGTGAAGAAACAGAGTCAATAATTACATTGACTTATATACAACTATGCCAGACCTTTTCTCCATGTCCCAGGTATCAAGGCTTTTTCTGTATTCTCCATTCTTTTTTTAAATTTTGTGATCTTCAGTCTGATGGTTCCTACCCACCATTCTAGTTTACTCTTCCTTTCTCTGATTGTCTAATATGCTATTAAATTCACCTCTTGGGCCTTTCTATCATACTCTTGATTTCTATTTCATTAACTTCTACCACTTTGTTATTTTCTTAATACCTACTTTCTGACTTTTAAAATGGAAATTTTTGTTGTTTGCTTTTGAAGTAGGGTCTCACTTTGTTGCCCAGCTGGAGTGCAGTGGCACGATCACGGCTTGCTGCAGCCTTGACCTCCTGGGCTCACGGCATCCTCCCATTTCAGCCTCCTGAATAGCTGGGACTACAGGTGTGCACCATCATGCCCATCTACGTTTCGTATTTTTTGTAGAGATGGGGTCTCACTTCGTTGCCTGGATTGGTCTCAAACTCCTGGGCTCAAGCGATTCGCCAGACTTGGCCTCTCAAAGTGCTAGGATTATAGGGGTGAGCTCACACGCTTGGCAAAATCGAATGTTTAATGTATTAATTTTCCAATTTTCTTCTCTCCTATTATAAACATTTAAATTTCTTTTTTTTTTTTTTTTTTTTTTTTTTTTTTTTTGAGACGGAGTCTCGCTCTGTCGCCCAGGCTGGAGTGCAGTGGCGCGGATCTCGGCTCACTGCAAGCTCCGCCTCCCGGGTTCACGCCATTCTCCTGCCTCAGCCTCCCGAGTAGCTGGGACTACAGGCGCCCACAACCGCGCCCGGCTAATTTTTTGTATTTTTAGTAGAGACAGGGTTTCACCGTGGTCTCGATCTCCTGACCTTGTGATCCGCCCGCCTCGGCCTCCCAAAGTGCTGGGATTACAGGCGTGAGCCACCGCGCCCGGCCAACATTTAAATTTCTAACTGATTTATAAATTTATCCTTGAGTACTGCTTTAGCTTTATCCTGAAGGGTTTTTTTTTTTTTTTTTTTTCCATTTCTGTATAGATTTTTAACTGTTCAATTTAAAGTATTTTAAAATTTTCAGTTTGGTTCCCCCCTCCAGTTGTTTTAGAGACAGGGTCTTGCTCTGTTGCCCAGGCTGGAGTGTAGCGGCCCAATCATACCTCACTGTAACTTGAACTCCTGGGCTCAATCAACCCTTCTGCCTCAGCCTCCCAAACAGCTAGTACCATAGGCATGCAACACCACACCCAGCTATCTTAAAATTTTTGTAGGGATGGGGTATTGTCATCTTGCCCTTGCTGGTCTCAAACTCCTTGGCTCAAGCAATACTCCTAACTCAGCCCCTCAAAGCTCTGGGTGATTCTCCATCTTTGAGAAGAAGGCCTGATCTGTAATTGTTGGGTGCAAGGTCCCACATACGTATATTCAATCAGTCTCGTCAATTATCTTGTTCAATGTTTTCACTATACTTTGTATTCTAGATCTATCAATTATTGGGCAATGTGTGTTAAAATATTTCATTATATTGTCGATTTTGTCAAATTTTCCCCTTATTTACAAGATCTTTTACTTCCTTATATTGAAGCACCTCTGGAAGACATATAATTTTAAATTGTTAACATATTTTTATAGTGACTTGAATATTTTGTCATTTATGTCTATTAATATTTTTGCCTGGAGGTCTATTTATCTCATATGAATAGTGTAAGTCCACTATATCTTCTGTCATTTTTTGTGTGATTAACTTTTCTGTGGTCTTATGTTTTGGGTGTATCTTTTTATGGATGAAAACAAAAAATCAGTATAATAATTAGCTTTGAAGTGGTGATTTTTTTGTTTTCTTTTTTGAGACGAGGTCTGATTGTTGCCCAGGCTTGAATGCAGTGGTGTGACTGTGGCTCCCTGCAGCCTAAAACTCCCAGGCTCAACCCGTCCTCCCACGTCAGCCTCCCAAGTAGCTGGGACTACAGGTACACACCACCATGCCTGGTTAACTTTTGTTTTTGTTTTTTTTTTATTGTAGGGACGAGGCTTTGCCATGTTGCCCAGGCTAGAACTGGTGATTTTATTTGTTGTCATTACTGAGGCATAAGGATATATTTCTATCATCTTGTTTAGTTCTTTTTATTTCTTTTATGCTTTTCACCATTCAATATTGATCTCTTATTTTTCTATACATACATAGAAGTTTAAAACTCGATTTCCATCATTTTGCATTTTGGAATTTACTCTTTATGTTTAATTTTCTTTCTTTTTTTTTTTTTTTTCCCCCTTTTGAGACAGAGTCTCGCTCTGTCACCCAGGCTGGAGTGCACTGGCGCGATCTTAGCTCATGGCAACCTGTGCCTCCTGGGTTCAAGCGATTCTCCTGCCTCAGCCTCTCAAGTAGCTGGCACTACAGGCATATGCCACCATGCCCGGCTAGTTTTTTTGTATTTTTAGTAGAGACAGGGTTTCATTGTGTTAGCCAGGATGGTCTCAATCTCCTGACCTCGTGATCCACCCACCTGGGCCTCCCAAAGTGCTGGGATTACAGGCGTGAGCCACCATGCCTGGCCAAATTTTTTCCACATATCTGAACCTCCTTATGAACTCTGCAAAAACTACAGAACAACTCTATCACCTCCCTCTTTCCTTTTATGCCACGTGTGTCTAGTATTATCACTCTTCTTTAAGCCCCCGTAAATTGGAAATTCTTATTGTGCTATCTATTCAATGATAGTTTTGATTTTTCCATATGTCTTAGTCCTCTCTAGCTGCCATAATAAATTACCACAAACTGGGAGGCTTAAACAACAGACATTTATTTCTCACAGTTCTGGGGGCTGGGAAGTCCAAGATCTAGGTGCAGGCAGATTCAGTATCTGGTGAGGGCTCACTCTCTGGTTCATAGATGGCAACTTGTCATTATGTCCTCACATGGTGGAGAGAGATGGAGCTCTCTGGTGGCTCTTCATATTAGGAGACTAATTTTACCAGATCGGAGGCTAACACCTATGACCCCATTTAACCTTACTTACTTACTCCAAATGCAGCCATTTTGGAGGTTAGGGCTTCAATATGTGAGTTTGTGGGGTGGGTAGGAAAAACAGCACAATTCAACCCATAGCACCACACATTAATATATCTTTTTCTATGATTCCTTCTTTCATTGCATCTGCCTGAGATTATTTTCACTCATTTTAAAGAATATTTTGGGAGTTCATTTAGTAATGGCTGAGCAGTGGTAAACAATTTCAGTTCTGTATTTATCAGAAAATGCCTTTATTCAAATATTCAGTTCTACCTTAATTTCTTGTCATTTTCTTTCAACACTTTGGAGACACTAGTACACCATCTTCTAAATTCCATGTTCAAATTGAGAAGTTAGTGCAAATGTAATTGTTGTTATTTTTTAGATGTGTGTCTTTTCTCTCTGGCAGGTTTTAAATTTTCCTCTTGGCTTTGGAATCCTGAAGCAATACTCTGAATGTGCCTCAATATGATTACTTCATCTGAGTATTAATGTCTTTAATCAATTTTGGAAAAACCACTCATTGTTAATTCTTTGAATATTGTCTGTACTCTCTTCTTCTGAAATTCTGCTTATTTCTATATCAGACTGTCTAATTCTATTATCCCTGACTTCTAGTTTATTCTTTGTATTTTCCAACTCTTATTATCTCTGGGTCACATGTGAGTAGTTTCTTCAGCTCATGTTCCAGTTTCTTATTCTCTCTTCGTCTGTCTCTAATCTGTTAATTCAATTTATCCCTTGAGTTTTAACATATGGTGGTTATATGTTTTTTTACTTCTAGATGTTCTCTTTAGATTTTTTTTTTATTTTGGGGGGATCAAGGCTGCCCAGTATTTTTCTGATGGTATTATATTCTTTCCTGATGCTTTCTATGATTTTTTCTTTCTTTAAAGTTATTTTAGTTTTATAAAACAGAGATGGGGTCTTCCTATGTTGCCCAGGCTGGTGTCTAACTTCTGGGCTCAAGCGATCTTCCCACTTTGGCCTCCCAAAGTGCCAGGATTACAGGTATGAACCACCATGCCCAGCTGATCTTTTATTTCTTTAAGGAAACCTATTTTGTATTTGATATCTATTTTTTCCAATGTTTAAAACCTTTTATGCTCTAATTCTACTCACTCTTTGCTTCCTGTTTTTATTTTTCTTTTGTAAATTTTGATTTATAGCAGGTTTATGGAGACAGTATCTATGAGAATTCTATGATTTCTGAACTCACAGTCTATTCCTTCAGACAGAATTTTCCTTTGATTTCCAGGCATCTATAGAGTGAAACTAATCCATTATTACCTTACATTTATTTCTTGGTTCAGAGTGTAGTGTATTTAACTAGTAATATAAATACAAACCCTGTACTCTGGATGTTTCTGGATTCTGAGGTGAAACTTCTCTTCCTATTTGTACCTTCATGCAGAGCCAATAGTGAGGCAGACAGGGTTGTGCAGACTGTGTCTTTCTTCCTAGTTTAGTATTTAATTTAAGGTATATCCCTTCCTAAGCTCCTAATTTATGTGTTTTTTAAATTTTAACTTCCTATCTTATGGACATCAGGTGCCTTGTCTCCTATCCCCTACATGTGGCACAAGATAATTACAGAAAAGCAAACATTCTCAAGGCAGCTTCCAGCCTCCTGACTTAACTACCATGTTGAATCATGATCCAGTTCCCATTTTATTTTTGGCCTCTGAAATGTTCGTGTTAACTTGGCATAGAGTTGAAAAGGATTTAAGATATTTTTTCATTCAGGATTTAAAAGTGTTTTTTTTTTTTTTAATTTTTTTAAATCTGAGCAGCCAGAGAATCAGATGAAGTGTTTTATAATAGAAGAGTTTTAAGCTATTGCAAATAGTCTGAATATCATGTCCCTCCAAAATGTTGCAGTCTAATCTCCATTGCATTGGTATTAAGAGGTGGGGTCCTTTGGGAAGTAATTAGATCATGAAAGTTCCATCCTCTTAAATGGGATTAATGCTGTTATAAAAGAGATTGAAAGGATCATTCCAGCTCCTTCTGCCACATGAGGACACATAGAAGGTGTCATCTATGAGGAACAGGCTCTAATCAAACATTGGCTATTCTGGTGAGGGCTCAAAAGAAGAGAAGAGCTATAGAGAAAATCCTCAGTCTTCTTGGAGATTATCCAAGTGGTCATGATCAAAATCTGGGTAGAAACATGGACAGTAAAGGCCATTCTTATGAAGTACCAGACAGAAATGAGGGACAGATTTTATCAGAAACTGAAGGAAAGGCAATCCTTGTTACTAAGTGACAAATAACTTGGCTGAATTGTGTTCATGTTCTAGCCTTTTGTAGAAGGAAGAACTTATCAGCAACAAGGTAGAATATTTGAAAGAAGAAATCTCTAAGCAAAGTGTTCAGGGTGTGGCACAGCTTCTCTTGACTGCTTATAGTGAAATGTAAGAAGAGAGTCATGAATTAAAGACAGAATTTATCATCAAAAGGGAAGCAAACTTGAATATCTGGAAAATTCTCAGCCGACAATATTGTAAAGAATGTGAAAGTGTGTCCAGGAGAGAAACCAAAGGTGTGGTCAAGCAAATGTTTGATAAGGAGACTAGTATGGATAGAAGGAAACTGTATGTTATTCATCAAGACAATGGAGGAATGATCTTGAGGGCATTTCTGAGACTTTCATGGATGTCTCATCCACCACAGGTCCAGAACACCAGGGTCTTGGGAGCAAAATGATTTCAAGGCTTTGCTCTCTGCATTCCAGTTCTGGGCCTGCATTGGCTGTTACAGCTGTGGCTCAAGTAGGCCCAGGACCAGTTCAGAGTGCCCCCCAGGAGGGCAGCGTATGTGGTAAACCTTGGCAGCATCTGTATGGTACCATTTCCACACGGGCTTTGGAGGAATGGTCGCCTCCACCTAGATTTCAAAGGATGCCTCAGACAGACTTAGGGCACAGGCAGAGAACAGCAACAGATGTGGCGGGGGTCACTGGAGAGAGCAATACTCAGTGGCATCGTAAAAGCAGGGCTGCCCTGAAGACCCCAGAGCAGTAGAGCCACCAGCATGCAACTCCAGCCTGTGAGAGGTGCACCTAGCAAAACCCGGAGGGCAGGCTGCAGGGCTGCCAAAAACCTTGGGGGTTCAAGCCCCACTCCAGTGTGTCCAGAATGTGTGGCGTGGATTAAAAAGTATTTTGGAGACTTAGATTTAATGTTTGCCCTGGCCGGGCGCGGTGGCTCACTCCTGTAATCTCAGCACTTTGGGAGGCCGAGGCGGGCGGATCACAAGGTCAGGAGATCGAGACCACAGTGAAACCCCGTCTCTACTAAAAATACAAAAAATTAGCCGGGCGCGGTTGCGGGCACCTGTAGTCCCAGCTACTTAGGAGGCTGAGGCAGTAGAATGGCGGGAACCCGGGAGGCGGAGCTTGCAGTGAGCTGAGATCACGCCACTGCACTCCAGCCAGGGGGACAGAGCAAGACTCCATCTCAAAAAAAAAAAAAAAAAAAAAAAGATTTAATGTTTGCCCTGTTGGGTTTTGTACTTGATCAGGGCCTGTCACTCCTTCCTTCCTATTTCTCTCTGTTGAAATAAGCATGTTTATCCTATACCTGTCCCACCATTGTATTTTGGAAGCATGTCACTTGTTTGATTTTGCACGTTCATGGCTGGAGACAAATTTGCCTCAGAAGAAATCTTACCTTGAGTCTCATCCGTATCTATTTTAGGTGATACTTAGATAAGACTTTGGATTTCAGACTTTTGAGTTGATGCTGGAACTACATTAAGACTTAACTGAAGTTAAGAGTTTTGAGATGGAATAAATTTATTTTAAATGTCAGAAAGGCATGAGTTTGGGGGCAGGCAGGGGCAGAATGGCATGGTACAAATGTTTGTGTCCCTCCAAAATTCATATTGAAACCTAATCACCATTGTGTTGGTATTAAGAGGTGCAACCCAGCCCGGCGCAATGGCTCACACCTATAATCCCAACACTTTGGGAGGGTGAGGCGGGTGGATCACCTGAAGTCAGGAGTTTGAGACCAGCCTGGCCAACATGGCAAAACCTCGTCTCTACTGAAAGTACAAAAATTAGCCGGGTGTGGTGGCAGGTGCCTGTAATTCTGGCTACTCAGGAGCCTGAGGCAGGAGAATAACTTGAACCCAGGAGGCGGCGGAGGTTGCAGTGGGCCAAAATCTCACCACTACACTCCAGTCTGGGTGACAAGAGCGAGACTCCATGTCAAAAACAAACAAACAAACAAAAAAAAGAGGTGCATCCCTTTTGGAGGCACCCCTCAAGAATGTGACTCATGCCTTTATGAAAGAGACCGAAGGGAATGTCTTCGCCTCTTTAGGTCTTTCCAGAGACACATAGAAGGTGCCATCTATGAGGAACAGGCCTTCACCAGACATCAAATCTGTTGGCATCTTGATCTTTGACTTCCCCACCTCCAGAACTGTGAGCAATAAATTTCTGTTCTTTACAAATTAATTAATCTAAGGTCTTCTGTTATAGGTGACTCTCTAATGTGGCAGATTGTTGGGAACAAGTTTCTATACTCTTTATTTTTCTTATACTACATGGCTAAACTCTCCACTTTAATGTTTTATTGCAATGGTAACAATGTATATAGGCTTATCATGTTTTTGCGTTTAGACAGAACACTACTAATGCTTCACTACTAAGTATGGTGTTTGCTTTAGGTTTCTGGTAAGTAACTTTTTTCAAAATATTGAAATTGCCTTCTATTCTTAGGTATCCAAGATTTTTAAAATGTTATAACTGAATATAGATTATCATTTGGTTATTATTCCGTATTCTCTTGCTATGGTGAGTGATATCTTTTCCTAAGATTTTATTATTCTCGCATTTTTGGGATAAATTGTACTTATCATAATGTATTAGTATTTTACTACACTTGGATTTGATTAGCCAATATTTTACTTATTTTTTGTTCACAATTATGATGGCTTCTAATTTCCTTTCTTGTGCTGTTTCTGTTTTATAGTATCAGTTTTGTGTTGCCCATAAAAGAATTTAGTCAGTAATAGTTTTTTAGTGCTTGAGATAGAAAGGCATTTCAGAGACCTGGACATGTTTGTTTGATGAAGCAGAGCCTTCAGAAAGTCTAGCTGTTTTGAGATTTATGAATTAATTCATGTGTATTACAGGAGGGTCATTTTCTGTTTTCAGAGATCAAGACATGAAATCCATGTTCAAGATACTTTCTAGTGTGTCTTCATGTATCCTCTGAGTCTAGCCACCAGGCTACCAGCAGCTCTTGGAAACCCTGACATACTTATTCTTAGAAGACTGCTTTCTGGACTCAAAGTGGAACCTCAAATTTTCAATTTTGTTTTTAAAGCCTACACATAGGTGATGATCTATACATGCATATATATTTTGGAGAATTTATAATTCTGAAAACCATGCTGGTCTTACGGAACCCATATATTACCCTTTCCCCGTGTGTGCTCCAAGCTGTGGTGGCATGTGAAAGGGGGTCCTTCCAGCAGTGGCCCACAGCCCTGTGCTGCTTACTTGCTCATTTCATTTACAAGAGCAAGAAATACACATTCTTGTGTTAAGTCATTATGATTTGGGGATTTCCATTACTCACACACCTGATCTAGTAGGAACACAGTAGCCTATTTTAACAATATCATTTATTCAATAATCCATTCTTTCCCCATTAGTTTTGAGCCTTCATTTATTGTGTACTAAGTTCTGGTTATTTTTAGTGGTTGTAATCTCCTTCTTTCCTACTCTCTTAATCATGGGATTGCCAACATCTGCTCTGTGTTTCTGTGCCGTCTACAGCCTCTGGCCTTGGTACTGTTCTTCAAAACTGATATTTCTAACCTTACTTTGACTTCTCCACTCAGTCAATCTCCCACAGTTCATCACTCAACTGCTCTCTTTCCATCCTGACCTTCTGAACCGGCTCACACCCAGATATACTTTTGTCATCTGCCTTTCCCCCTCATAAACATGGACTGCTGCTGGGGAAAATCCACCACTGAACTCTTGCAGGTCTCTGCAAATGTTTAATGCCCTGTCTTAGCCATGACCTCCACAATGCTGGGCTATCCTATGTTATGTCCCCTAAGATATCCCTTCTCTCTTGCCTTTAGGGATAGTCCGAAGCTTCCATCATGGCACTCAAAGTCCAACCTTATTTGTACCCTCATTCTCTGAGCAGGCACCACTGTATTCTGTTTCACAGAGAAAATGTGAGTGCTGGGGATGAATTCTTTCAACTTCCTGGTCCCTTCCCATACATGATCTTTCTCTGTATTCTTGCCTATTGCTCTTCCACGTTGATAGAAGTGTCTGCTCTCCTTGTCAGCGTCTCAGCCTTGGATCTGTCCCCTGTTCTATTCTGCCTGTGTAAGGACCTTCCCTGACCAGCTGGGCCACCATCTCCTGCTTCTCCAATCCCTCACTCTAGACTGACTCTTAACCTTTTGTCAACATATACTCAAGCTTTTACATTCATAATGGAGCATCTATGTTGAACCTTATTCTTTTCTAGACACTACCCTCCATTCTGTCTTCCATCCATGGTGACTTTTCTAGAAAGAGCATCTATCACACCGGAGACAGCAAACTCCTTGATCCATTCTAATTCCTAACCCTGCAGTAATTTTCTACGTCCCTTACTCAAGTAATTGGGAGTGCTCCTAGTATTACCAGAGACCCAGCAGTTCCCAATTTCGGACCTTTCCATATTCACATTTCTTGACTTGCTATTATTTTACATCACAGATTACATCCTTCATTTGAAGAGACTTTAATGGAAGGTTGCCATGGAAACTCTCTCATATGGCTGACCTCCTACCTCACTTGCTCTTTCTGAATGAAGTTCCCACTTTTGCCTGCCTTAACAAAAGTAATGCTCCAGAAACTCAAGTCCAGGGCTGTGAATTGGAAGCAGCTGGGGCTACTGTTTCTGGGTGCTGGTATGAATGGCAGGATGTGAACACAAGCCTGTGATGGGTAAAAAGATGTACACACAGGCAGAGCCTGACAGGTGCTGGTGGTCCTATACGGTCCTGAGTTGCTGGCACCCTCCCTGCCCACTGCCCCCAGAATGGACTTTGGCCTCAGGTTTGAAGTGTTCAGATGTGACTGAGATGAGCCTGTTTCCCATGCCTCAGGAAGAGCGAAGAAACTCTATCTGGAAGGTTCCTCAGGGTTCCCCACCCAGCAGCCTCTGGTATTAGACCAAGCAGTGGCTGGCCAGGATGGTGGTGACAGAAGGGAGACAAAAGTGGGCAGTGGGTAGGGTCACATCCTCCCTCACACTGAATAGGCAACCTGGGGAGGAAGGATGAGTGATCTTTAGAACGTTCATGGAAAATGCATACTGGGAAAAAGAATGCATGGATCTCAATTTTTTTTGCAACAAAATAAACTTATACTAACTTGTGAAAACATGTCTGAACAGGATCTAGTTTGAGGCCCTAAGAAGTATAAGACAATAGTTTGAAAAGAGCTCGTATCAGACACATGAATTCTGCTAAAATTGAAACCAGAACAAATATGCAATTGATGGTGAAGCTTGGCTGGAAAAATGGTGAAATCATTGATGATTTTTTGAAAGTTTATAGGGACGATGCCTCAAAGAAATCAGCAGTTTAAGTAAGTGGATTACTCATTGGAAGAAGGGAAGAGATGATGTTGGAGACGAAGTCCATAGCAGCAGACCAGCCACATCAGTCTGTGAGGAAACAATTCATCTTGTTTGTGCCCTAATTTAAGAGTACTGATTAATAACAGCAGAAACAATAGCCAATGCTGTAGGCATCCCAAGGTGTTCAGCTTACACAATTCTGACCAAAATTAAAGTTAAGTAAACTCTCCACTCAGTGGGTGCCAAAACTGTTTCTCCCAGCTCAGCTGCAGGTAAGAGAAAAGCATTCTCTGGCAATTTTAAACAAGTGGAATCAAGATCCTGAAGCATTTCTTCAAATAATTATAGCCAAAGATGAAACATGGCTTAACCAGTACACTCCTGAAGGCAAAGCACAAGCGAAGGAATGACTACCGAGAGGTGGGAGTGGTCCCATCATAGCAAAAGCGGACATATCAAGGGCAAAGGTCATGGCAACCGTTTTGTGGATGCTCAAGGCATCTTGCTTATTGACTTTCTGGACAGCCAAAGAACAGTAACATCTTATTATGAGAGTGTATAGAGAAAGTCCATGATTTAGCAGGAAAACACCCAGGAAATCATCACTCTGGAGAGCTTCATCAGAGAGCCCTTCTCCATCATGACAATGCTCCTGCTCATTCCTCTCATCAAACAAGGCCAGTTTTGTGAGAGTTTCAATGGGAAATCACTAGGCATACACCTTCCAGGCCTGATTTGGTTACTTCTGTTTTAAAACTTTAAAAAATCTTTAAAGTCCCCCCACTTTTCTTCAGTTAATAACGTAACAAAGACTGAAGTGGCATGGTTAAATTCCCAGGGTGCCCAGTTCTTTAGGGATGAACTGAATGGCTGCTACCATCACTTACAAAAGCATCTCAACCTTGATAGAGCGCATGCTGAGAAATAAAACCTATTTTTTAATTGTTATCTTTTAGTTCAATTTTTCTGTGAACTTTTGAAGTCCCCTTGTATTTGTTTCAGGTGGAACTCTGAGTCTGATTTCTCAGCTCTCCATGGATGGCTGCATCTTGATAGAGAAATGAAGGCCATTTACCCCGATGCTCTCTACTGGGCCCAAGTTTCAGATGTTGAACACACATGTGTGGGAATTTATGAATCCGTGCATCTGTGCCAGCTGGTGGGTGAAGTCTAAGTTTCTTCAACAGAATTAGTTATCTTCTGCCTCCTGGAATCTGGTAGGAAAGGTTGAGGAAAAGCAGCCATCCATAGTGCCTCCACCACTGGAATGGGGGCAGCCCTAACGTGTGCCCCACTGTCCCCCATGCTGAGGAGTCCTTCACTCCAGGGATGTCTTCACCCCAATCATTCAGACTCCCCCAGTGTTTCTGCGTCACCTGAAAGGTCAGAAGCATCTGGGCACATACTCTCCATGAGTGGTGCTTTGGCCTCCCTCCCCATCAATACTGAAGCCCTCAGAGGCAGAGGGGAGTCAAGGAAAAGAGTGGCCGTCAGCAATAAATGAGTTACAAGGTTTGATTTCAAACAGAAAACCCTGTCACCAAAATCACTACTCAGGAGATCTGGACTTCCTCTCAATGTGAGCTGAAGAACCCTTGAGGGTTAAGAGCCAACTTCACCTGATCCCCACTCTCCCATCCCAAGACCCTGGGAAGTCAAACCAAGAGGTAATCAACAGAAAACAAGTTTAATGCAACAGGTGACAATAGTCTGGAGCGAGTCCATGCTTCAGAAGGCTCAGTCCATGACAGTCCCGTGGCTCAAGGCAGGCTAAGGCCGGCTGCAATGGAGACCAGCAGCAGGAGGACGGCCAGCCCCAGCCCACCACAGCTGTCACCCACACTCCCAGCATATTCTTTGAACGATGATGTGTTGATAGCCGGCCCCTGTAAATTGCAGTAGCGAGTTTTACAACACTTGAGGTAAAAGAAGGGCAGGGGCTCTTCCAGGAGAAACCGCTTCTCCTCTGGCTTGGGTATCTCAATCGCTGCACAACTAGCGGAGCATTGCTTCGAAATTATGAAAAAACGTGGAAATATTTCTAATAGGAAATAAAGACCGAGAGAAGGCAATCACGCAATTCCAACGCCTGACACCGAGGCCCTTCTGTCTGGGTCAAAGCCTTATCCCTGGTGGCCCTGTTCAAAGGTGCACACTCAATTGGGGCACCAAGTGGGGGTCGGGAGGACGAGGGCCAGGCCTGTGTGTTGAATGCTGCTTTGGGGAAGGGCTGGCTTCTGCGTGGTATGGCCTGTCCACATGCACTGGGAATGTGGGTCTAGGGGTCGCTATTTGGGAACACACAGGTCTCAACTTCTCAAACACAACGTTGGCTCAGGCCTTTGTGACCACAGACAGACATATGACTCCCAGCCATTATGGCCATCACTCAGGGCATGGAGCCGGCCTCTCGGTGGGCCTGGCTCGGCTCTGAGCTGGGGTCTTGTCTCATGACCACACTTCATCTTATACTTCACTGTACAAATCATTTTGCCATATTAAGTTAAAAAGTCAATGTTGGCTACACTGAGTCTGAAGCATCACCTCGGCGCCCCAACTTCGTGGATACCGAAGGGCTGGAGAGCAACTGCTGGCTGGAATCAGAATTCACCAGCCCTGAAGATCGCCCTGTGGGCAGAATGTGCTGGGTGTCCAGATTCCCCTCAGGGAGGGCTTCATGTACCCAAAGGTTTTCAGGGGAATCACAGATGACAGAGCAGCGGTCTCCAGTTTTTGAGGCATGCACCCTTCTTCGAGAACACACTTGAAGGCTGTACACCTTGGTTTTGTGCATCTCTTGTAAGAGTGACACAGACACTGTTCTCAGTGGCGCATTTAACATTATTAAAGCTTAATTTTTCATTTAAAAATGGATGACATGAAACCCAGATTTTCTTCCTACCTCCCAATATTTTATCTGGACCCACTGTAGCAGGCACTGCCTTACACTGGCACAGTTCTTACGGACTGAACCCCACCCCACTCCCCCTTCACCTCTCCCTGGCCTCTCAGGACTTTGCTCTTCACATTTTAAAGGACAAAAAAAGGCAGGGTGCGGTGGCTCACACCTGTAATCCCAGCACTTTAGGGGGCCGAGGGTGGGTGGATCATCTGAGGTCAAGAGTTTGAGACCAGCCTGACCAACACGATGAAACCCAACCTCTACTGAAAATAAAAAATTAGCCGGTGTGGTGGCGCGCGTCCATAATCCCAGCTAGTCAGGAGGCTGAGGCAGGAGACAGCCTCTACTGAAAATAAAAAATTAGCCGGTGTGGTGGCGCGCGTCCATAATCCCAGCTAGTCAGGAGGCTGAGGCAGGAGAATCGCTTGAACCTGGGAGGCGAGGTTGCAGTGGGCTGAGATCACGCCACTGTACTCCAGCCTGACTCCATCTCAAAAAAAAAAAAAAAAAAAGCTACTTTCTATTAGTTATTCCCTATTGAGAAAAACTAGACAGCCCTGATTCCTGAAAGTCCTCTGTTCACCTGCCTGTTGGTCTCCAATAAGAGGGAAGATACTCAGGGGCCGGGCGCGGTGGCTCAGGCCTGTAATCCCAGCACTTTGGGAGGCCGAGACGGGTGGATCACGAGGTCAGGAGATCGAGACCATCCTGGCTAACACAGTGAAACCCCGTCTCTACTAAAAATACAAAAAAAACTTAGCCGGGCGAGGTGGCAGGCGCCTGTAGTCCCAGCTACTCGGGAGGCTGAGGCAGGAGAATGGCGTGAACCCGGGAGGCGGAGCTTGCAGTGAGCTGAGATCCGGCCACTGCACTCCAGCCTGGGTGACAGAGCGAGACTCCCTCTCAAAAAAAAAAAAAAAAAAAAAAAAAAAAAGAGGGAAGATACTCACTCACGGCCGCTATAACGCAGTATGGCTCTGTCCATTGGCACCTCCTCGGGTTCTCGCACTCAAAAGTGTTTTCTCTCTCACAAACGTGACACCACACTCTATCGTCACCTTCGTCTGAAGGAGGATTAAAAAAGAAAGTAGAATATTCCAGTTATCCGTGCCTAGCTGAGGCACACAGCCAGCATCCGAGCCAGCACAAACTCGGCGGGTCCCCATCTTTCTCCCCCTGAGCAGTGGCTAGGGCCACATGACTCTGAGTGAGCCGCATGGGGAGAAAGCAGGAAGGGTCTCAGGCCACGTAAGAGCTGCCCGCTTCCCCTTCGCCTTCCCCCATGATTTTAAGTGTCCTGAGGCCTCCCCAGAAGCCAGCACCATGTTTCCTGGACAGCCTGCGGTGCTGTGAGCCAATGACACCTCTCTTCTTTATAAACTGCCCAGTCCCCGGACTTCTTTACAGCCTGAGCGATTTGTCTTCTCTCCTGGGGGCTCCCCCATCCTCCCACATCCAAGCGCACAACATGAGCGCACAGCGCACCCCCACTCGGCCGCGGCACCCTGACCCCGGGCACGGCCACGCTGCACCCACGGGCCCTGGCATCTTCTCCCGGGGCTCGGGTCTGCTCCCACGTGCCCTCCCGCCCACCCTCCGGGTCCACCCGCCTCCCAGGTCCTGCACCTGGCTCCCTCAAAGGAGGCCTCCTTGGTCCGGGTTGGGCCTGGCCTAGCTCTGCAGGAGGCGCCCACCCTCCTCCCGCGGTTTGAATTGTGCTCAGCCCGCGAAGCCCGCCGAGGCCAGGCCGCCGGGGCCTCCAGCCTGAGGGCTCCCGGGGACGCGGCGGAGCAGGCAACGGCTGGGGAAGGGCCGGGCTCAGGCTGCCCCGCCGCCCGGGGGGAAGCCGCACGAGGCGAGGCTCCCCGGAGGCTTCCAGGCGCCGCGGGCCCCCTGAACGCCCTGTTCTCGCGGCCTAGTGGGGGCGGCGGCCACGCGGTGCTGGGCAGACGCCGCCGGCCCCGTCCTCTCGGCCCTGGCTGTCGGGGCGAGCCCGGCTCACCCGTCTGCGGGGTGTCCTCCGGATCTTGTTGTCTCGCAGTCAGGTTGAGGTCTGTCCACACCCGCGGTAGGGCCACGACCAGGAGCAAGGCGAGCAGCGCCATCGTCCCCAGCAGCGCCCTGTGAGAGTCAGCGCGCGACGCCCCCTCCTGGCCCTTCCGGAACCTTCTTAGCCTCCGCGCGCCGCTCCCCGGGTCTGGCCGGTAGGGGGAGCCCCGCCGACCCCAGGGCGCCCGCCTCCCACCCGCCGGGGCTGTCGGGGTTCTTGGAGCCCCTCTCAGCGCCCCGCGGCCACTGGCGGCCCTGAATGCCTGTTCTGAGTCCCGCCTTGTGCTGGTGTCGGAGCGGCCGGCAGCCAGGCAGGAGCGGGCGCGGGAGCCCCGGGAAACGCAGCACCTGAGCCCCAGGGCCGTCTCCTTGGGGACCCCACACTCCACAGAAAGTGGCCAGTGGCCGGGTAGGGGATTTTCTCCGCTGAAGAGCACGGGCGCACCCCTAATAACTCGCCCCTGAATAGCTTTTAGCTCATTACAATACCAAAAAGACACACCCCTGGGCAGAGATTTTGGATTCTAAGGAAACACGCCGGTGCATTCGTGTGTGAGGTCACGGCGCATGCGTGCCCAGAGGACTTCGCAAAACTTGCTTACTGGTACGGCCCCTACCCGGGCCCTTCATGAATAATCCTGTAAAACTCTCATCAGGAGGGTCTCCCCAGCGTGAGTAGGGACGGACGCATTCTTTTGAGCAGCCCACCCTGTTCCTCTTTCAGGCTGTACTGCTTTCCTTCACCAAAAGCTCCAATAAGAATTCCTCCTGGCGCCTGTAGTCCCAGCTACTCGGGAGGCTGAGGCAGGAGAATGGCGTGAACCCGGAAGACACAGCTTGCAGTGAGCTGAGATTGCACCACTGCACTTCAGCCTGGGCGACAGAGGGAGACTCCGTCTCAAAAAAAGAAAAAAGAAAAAAAAGAGAAAAGAATTCCTCATAAGTCACTAGCTTTTGGCTCTATCTCCTGAGTGGCAGATTCTGTCTTGTCTCTCTGAGCTCCTGACTCTTTAAATAAAAAGGTTACTTAACCCTTTACCTCTTGCTGTGTATCTCTTGTCTGAATTCTTTCCTCCAAGAAGACCAAGAACTGGAGGATTTCCATGTCTCTCACACTAACAGTGCTACCCAAACATCAGGGTTGTCATCTAGGTCTGCTGCCCTGCACAGAAAGCCAATCACCAAGAGCAGTGCCAGAGAAGAAGGCCTCATTCAAGTGCTATAGCCCAGAGACGGGTGCTCAGTCACAAATCCCTCTCCTCAACCCACTAAAATTAGGAGTTTCTAGAGCAGGGAAGAAATGTCACCCCGTGTGGGAAAACAGAAATTAGGGAGAGTGAGGAGGCAGCTGGGCTTCATGACTGGTGAGGGGTCTGGCCTCAAGAACCTGCTGAGTTTCAGTGCCTTGATGCTGTCTGGAAGGCCCAACAGTTGGTTTCGTGAGAAAGGAACTCAGATAAGACAAATGTAACTTTCCCAAGTTTTAAGCTAGGGTGGGTCAATTTCTATGTTTATTCAAAAGAAACCCTAAATACTAGTTTTATGGGAAATTGGGCAGATCTGAGTAGACCCCAAAGGGCAATCCACAGGTGTTGTTCTCCACCATGCTTTTTCCCCTCAATCCTCTGTGTAGAGGCCCTCTGTTACCACAGGAAGGAGCAGGACTTTCACACTCTTTTCCTTTCTTTTCTTTCTTCTTCTTCTTTTTTTTTTTTTTTTTTTTTTTTTTTTTTTTTTTTACAGTTGTGATATGGTTTGGATCTGTGTCCCCACTGAAATCTCATGTTGAATTATAATCCCCAGTGTTGGGGGTGAGGCCTGGTGGGAGGTGATTGGATCATGGGGGTGGTCCTTCATGAATGGTTTAGCACCATCCCTTTGGTGCTGTTCCTGTGATAGAGTTCTCACGAGATCTGTGTTTTTAAAAGTGTGTGGGCAACTCCCTCTCTTCCTCCCAGCCACGTAAGAGGTGCCCGCTTCCCCTTTGCCTTCCATCATGATTGTAAGTTTCCTGAGGCCTCCTCAGAAGCCAGGACCATGCTTCCTGCACAGCCTGTGGAACTGTGAGACAATTAAACCTCTTTTCTTTATAAATTGCCCAGCCTCAGGTATTTCTTTATAGCAATGGGAGAAAGGACTAATACAAGTTGCATCATATTCCATGGCCTTGATGTACCATAGCTAATTTAAATAGCCTCCTTGAATGAACATTTGTGTTGTTCACAGTGTTTTTACATCTCACACGTCAAAGTCAAACACATTATAGGATGAATCTCTAAACATGTTATTCGGGAATCACAGAATTGTAATTCTGGGCATACACAGACCAGAAATGTGTTTGGTGTGTCTGACGAACAAAGAGAAGGTTGAAAGTTTTATTTAAGAAATGTTACCTATTGTTTAGAAAGAAAACTTGTGGGCACTGGTAGAGGTTTGGGGAGCTGGCAGGCTCTGATGGGTGAGTGACACAGTAGGTAGACCTTGTCTTTGAGTCACGGCAGGTCGTTCCAGCAGCTGTGAGGTACACCTGATTGTAAAGTTGCAGCAGGCATTTCAGCACATGGGCTTGCAGATGGTTCTTGGAGCAGGTGCTGTCTGCCTGAGTGGTTTTCCTCTGGCCCTCAGCCTTGACTTAGTTGGGTATGACCAGAATAACTCAATATATGAAGTCAACTTTCATATACACAACACTGCAATTGTCCCTAATGTCATTCCTTATGTATATCATTATACTACAACTTCCCAGAAATGAGACCAAAGGACAAAAGTTAAATATATTTGCAGTTTATATGAGTATTGCCCAGTTGCTGTATCTGGTCTTTGAAGAATTTTGTCATTGAGGAGTGAGTGCTTGTTTTCATGGCAGCGTCAGAAAGAATATCCTCTTATTCACTCTTTGGATTTTCACCAGTCTGACAGATGAAAATGAAAATAGTATTCAGGTGTATTTTTAATTTGCATTTTTAAATTATGAGTGAGGTTGAGCACTTGATATGGTTTGACATGTTTGATATGGCTAGTGGATATTTGTATTTTCCTGTGATCTCTCTATTTATGTCTCTCATTCATTTTCCTGTTTAACAGACATTGCTTAACAGAAGGCAATATTTGAGTTGCTGACCAATCCCAAAATAGTTGAGAGGTACGATATCAGCAGGACTTGTTTTCTGAGCCTTGATCGTGACCCTGTGATCAAAACAGGACGTAACAAAGAAACTGGCCCAAACCAGCTCGGACCAAGATGGTGACAAAAGTGATTTCTAGTTGCCCTCATTGCTCATTATATGCTAATTATAATACATTGTCATAAGACACAAGGGCACCATGACAATTTACAAATGCCATGGCAATGACCCAGAAGTTATATGGTTCATATATGATGCCATAAAAGCTCATGACACTGGATCTTGGGAGTAATTTTTCAAGGAATATCAACAAAGTCTTTCCTGTGTGGTTAATTCATGAATGCTACTTTGGAATGTTCTGGATGGTCTAGACTTTCCTCTGTAATCAACACTGAGCCCTGTAGAACTTTAGGAGGGCCACCAGACCTTGCTACTCTTAAAGAAAAGGCTGAAGTGGAGGAATTGATTCCCACTGATTTTTTTTTTTTTTTTTTTTTTGAGACAGAGTCTTGTTCTTTCACCAAAGCTGGAGTGCAGTGGCATGATCTCCACTCATTGCAACCTCTGCCTCCCAGGTCCAAGTGGTTTTCCTGCCTCAGCTTCCCAAGTAGTTGGGATTACAGGTACAAACCACCACGCCTGGCTAATTTTAGTATTTTTAGTAGAGATAGGGTTTCACCATGTTGGCCAGGCTGGTCTTGAACTCCTGACCTCAAATGATCCATCTGCCTCAGCCTCCCAAAGTGTAAAGATTACAGACATGAGCCACTCCACCTGACCTTGATTTTATTTTTAACCGTCCTGTCTGAGGGATTATTTGTGGAGGCTGACAACAAATGTGCAGGGTTTAACAGTGCAGTCTGCCGCATTTCTTCAGCTATACCTGATATTGTAAAGACCGTCCAGGTAATGCAACAAGCTGGAGGTAAGGGTTGCAGGTGGGATGCCCTAATATACTCCATTGGTCTAAAGGCACATTTCCTTCTTTTCCACCCACTATTGCAGTCCAGCCAGGCATAACTTTAGGAGAATGTGGTTTGGTAAACATGTACCATTTGGCACAGGGATATTTGAATTTGCTGGCATGAGGAGTGGCGAGACTTGGACTAGCTAACCATGAGAGTGAGTTAGTAGAGATGTGGGTGCCGTCATGCTGATGGCCTGCTCAGAGAAGCACTGGGCTGTTTTCACCCAAACACCCAACAGAACCTGGTCAAATGCAAGGCCCAGTCCGGTCTGGGGACTTCTCTGGAATGCCTGTGCCAGTATAACCACGAATGTCCCTCAAACAGAGAGAAGCAAGTTATTATCTCTTACTGAGCCCTTTGCTAAACAAGAAGCAGAGCTATGTGGACCTATGAGAGATTTGGAGACACAACATTCCCCATTGAGGAATACACTGCCCTTGCTATTCTGAATTCAAATGGGTCCATGAGCCAATAGAAGCATTAACGTATTTGCAAGAGGTAGTGCATGCAGCTTCACGCAGGCCTCCTGAGCCAGTCGTCGAGCTGTGGTTAGCAATATCTGCTATCAGGACACTTGCCGCCTGGGAACCCTTGGCAGAAGCCAGCATTGCCACCCAGCAGGGGCCTCTGGTGTGTTGCAGCTGCTCCTCAAATGCCTCTGGCAGACAATAGCAGCTTATGACCTCCTTGCCAGGAAAGAGCATCAGATAGCCTTCAAACCAGAAATGCCTTTCATGTCTTGATGTCAGAGAACCATTCTACCAAGAGGAGAAGCAGCCCAGCAAAGTCTCTCACCCAGAAAGGGTGAGAGTATATTCCAGAGCGGGGGGCAGGAGGACTTCCACAGCAGAGGCAATGGGAGGAGCCTTCAAGGGCTGCTGTGTGTTCAGAGCCCAGCCAGAGCCAAGCAGGCCTCTGAGCTACCTGCTAGAAGTTCATGTCTGCAGGGCATGTGGCTGCTTGGAAATTAGCCACATAGACCTCACAGTCTGTCTTTGCTGGAGAAAGGCAGGGCAAACCATATCATACACCTTTATAACATTGTTTCAAATCCAGAAGTGTGACGCCTCCACCTTTGTTTTCTTTTACAAAATTGCCTTGGCTGTTTTGGTTTTTTTGTGGTTCCATGCCGATTTTGGATTTTTTTCTTTTCTCTCTTTTTCTGGGGGGAGGGATGGAGTCTTGTTTTGTTGTCCAGGCTGGAGTGCAGTGGCACAATCTTGGCTTACTGCAACCTCCGCTTCCCTGGTTCAAGGGATTCTACCACCTCAACCTCCCGAATAGCTTGAGACTACAGGCGTGTGCCACCATGCCCGGCTAACTTTTGTATTTTTAGTAGAGGCGGGATTTTGCCATGTTGGCCAGGCTGGTCTCGAACTCCTGACCTCAGGTGACCCACCCACCTCTGCCTCTCAAATTGTTGGGATTACAGGCGTGAGCCAACGCCCCAGCCAGATATTTTCTTCTATTTCCATGAGAAATACCACTGAAATATTGATAGGGATCACATTGAATTTGTACATTGCTTTTGATGGGATTATTAGGGAACCAGGAGTGTAGGCGAGCCAGGGTGACACCATTTTCTTTTTTTTTTTTTTTTTTTTTTTGAGACGGAGTCTTGCTCTGCCGCCCAGGCTGGGGTGCAGTGGCCGGATCTCAGCTCACTGCAAGCTCCGCCTCCCAGGTTTACGCCATTCTCCTGCCTCAGCCTCCCGAGTAGCTGGGACTACAGGCGCCCGCCACCTCACCCGGCTACTTTTTTGTATTTTTTAGTAGAGACGGGGTTTCACCGTGTTAGCCAGGATGGTCTCAATCTCCTGACCTCGTGATCCGCCCGTCTCGGCCTCCCAAAGTGCTGGGATTACAGGCTTGAGCCACCGCGCCCGGCCATGTGACACCATTTTCAAGCCAGTTCCATTTTAAAACTAGCAAGGCACATTCTTTGCCAGTCACAGCCCATGGTCACAGCTATTGACAGCTAAGGAGGGAGTTTAGGAATGCCTGCAAGGACAAATTCCTACGCAACAAAATGTCCAGATGCACCAATATCTCATAACAATACGTGCTCTTAAAATAATTAGAGTCATGTGGGAGGCTGAGGCTGGAGAATGGCGTGAACCCGGGAGGTGGAGCTTGTAGTGAGCTGAGCTCGCGCCACCGCACTCCAGCCTGGGTGACAGAGCTAGACTCCATCTCAAAATAAAAACAAAAACAAAAACAAACCAACAAAAAATAATAATTAGAGTCATGCTTTGATGTACTTACTCACTAAAATCCCAAGGATAGTTTACTTTAAATCAACAAAGTAATAAGTTTTGTCATGCTGTCAACCCACCCACACATAGATGTAACTTAGCTTAGCCTTTACGTAGATTAGACCCCTATATGAGAGGAGTTTAAAACAAGGACAGTGTGTTCCTCCTCTTGCTTTCTGAGGATGCCCTACTCTGCATCTGAGTAGCTTTCAATAAACGAACTCTTCTCACTGCACTCTGCGACTCACCTGAATTCCTTCCTGTGCTAGACCGAAAAACCCTCTTCCAGCCACATCTTTCTGGCGATGCACTAAGGGACCATAAGATGAGACCATATGCGGGGGAAATTTTGTCTGCAGCACCAATTGGCCACCTCTGGTAAATGGGGTCCCTCTTGGCATCCTGTGTCACGCTTAGACAAGGATGCTCGCCTAGAAAGTCAGGTTAGAGGCTGGGCCCACAAGGTTAGACGCCCTGCGGTATATCTGGACCAATGGAAGTCTCTTTGCAAGATGTTTGTCAGTATGTGGTCTGAACTAATCCACCTTGTGCTCTCTGCTGGGGATGGGAAAGCTCTACTTCTCATCATCTCCCAGCTCATTGCTTTGCTGTACTGCGGGATTGGGCAGCCCTGAATGGCTGGCCCAAAGTTTCCACCTTCCAGTGGTGGCTTCTGATGCTCTTTATGTGTTTCTCTCTGTTCTTTTCTGCCTGCTTCGGATCTGCTGTTACTATTCTGCTGCCGAGCGGCGACTCTGCTTATCTCACGGTGTTGAGGTGAGACTCACTGTTTTTGGTATTACTAATTCAAGGCTCCTTGGAGATTGTCTTTTATTTTACAGTTCAGCCAGTTCTGGCTAAAATGTATGCATTAAAAACTCACTTAAAACGGAAGAAAAAAATGATGAAAAGGTGTTTTTTAAAAAGCCAAACTTCCTTAAAGACTACTTTACCAAAACTTTGGTCCACAGCTTTCCTTGAATTGCTTGTTGGATGTCTGGTTCATTTCCAATTAAGAAAAGTGTATGCTGTGGGAAACATGTTTCTAGGATTGTGGAAGGGTCTCATCTATAAAGCGCTAACAGCTGGCTAACAGCGCTGGCTCTCTTGCTTGCTCAGTTTTCCCACTCACAGATGAATGAGTGCCCTGTGCTGTCCCGTCCCTTCCCGCTCTGGTTTCCCGTATGCAATGTGCTCAGCCTTCCAAGCCCTGGGACACACAGGGACACTCATGCTCCTTTATGTTCCCCTAGGGACTGGGGGTTAGTGGACCTCACCCAGAGGTGTGGGGTCCTTTGGGTTCTGTCTGCTGGGGAGCCTGGAGCCAGGGATCCTCCAGGTCAGCCAACATCCTGTTGCATGGGGCTCTTCAGCCTTCCGGGTCCCGGGACTGCAGTGCCACCCCAGTGGAGAGCCCATTTAAGGCTCAGAGGGACATTTGCCAGCATGTACTGCAGGATCCCCCTCGTCCCCTTCATTGGCTGCATATTTGCTGTCTGTGCCTCACTAGTGATGCCCGTCATCCTGAGCTTGCATGCTCTGAAGCCCTTCTCCTGGTGATTTTCTTTCTTTGGGTTATTTAATTCAGCATGTCTCTGGGCAGCATTTGAGGCCAAAAGGCTCCCAGGAACTAGTCTTGTTGAGAAGAAAAATAATTTTGTCTAATTCAGAAGTTATCTAAAGGTTAATTAAAATGATGAACTTGAAAATAGTTACTTACGAAACAAGGTAGAAAGGAGCCAGTAAGTAGGGGAGCGAGAGATGTGAATAAAAGTGATGGATATGAAGATGTATTTTTGGTAAGGAAGATTATAAAGAATAGCAAATAATGTATGCAAAAGGATCTTGTGTGGTAAATTTTTGTCCTAAAGTAAAATGACTGATGATTATTAGTCACTAGTCATTAATATGACTATGACTTTTAGCCATTAGTCATGAATAACGACTAAATGATTATTTAGGAAAGAAAGAAGGTTAGGGCAAGGCAGAAAGTTCAAGCATGTATAAGATGGTCTGTGTACACTGGGATAAAGTTTATGAAGGGAAATTTATGAAAGGAGTTTTGTATATGATTAAGTTGGTTATAATGGAAAGGAAGCCATTCATAACAGTCTTTCTAGAAATTGGTCCCCTATGTTAAAACGAAGTTGTCTTGAGGTACTGATTTGCTCTTAACGAAGTTACAAGAAATTTTACTTTCAATTTTATACCCTGTTTCTCTTCTAAACTTCTCAGATCCATATTTTAGACATTCCATTGGTTCTGTCTCACTGCTTTCAACTTTTTCCCCCTTGAGCAGGCTCGAGAAGATGACCCTCTACTTCAGCATTTTTTGTCAGCTCCTGCATCCCTTTTTTCCTCCGTTTTAACTGTTGGAATGGCCTGATGCTAACGTTTTATCTTAAAGCTCTATAAATAAAGTAATGTTTTCTTCTAGTATAACTTGATTTTATATTCTTGGCTTTTCTTGCTGCGTCTAAATTTTCAGTGTAATCAGAAAACTTCTCATGCTGTTCCTAAGAGTCATATATGCCCATAACCTTAAACACTGTTCCTGCACATTCAAGCACTTCTTTCCTCAAGTTTGTCTTCCAGGTTATCTAAATGGGCTTCCCATAAGGAGAAGCAGTCTCACTGCAGAAGGTTTTCTCTGCCTTTTTATCAGCTGGCTTAAAAAAAACAAAAAACAAAAAAAACAAGATTTTATGTTTTTTCAAGATAATTCCTATGCTGTCTTTATTAGCTTTGTGATTGCAAAAAAACTGAAAGTTAAAAGGGTTAAGGTTTTTACATCCATACGACCTTTCTCTATTGCTTGTTAAAGTCTTTTTGATTATTACTCTTGGTTAAGTGAATAACTATTATAATGACCTGTGATTTTATGTTGATAAAATGTTTTGAGCCTTTTAACATCTTAGAGAAATATCCTCAAAATCAAAATCCTAAATTTAGTCTCTGATTTAGTCTTATTGCTGGGGCTTATTAAACCTATAGAAATTAATCTCTGCAAGGTCATAGAATCTTTTTAGAGCTTTCTGGAAGACCATGAAGTCCAGTATCACCACCTCCAGCCTGATAATTATATATTGGAAGAAAATCAGTTAAAGGATTCCCTCAGCCCCCTTGAAGCTGTCCTTATCAGGAGTTTTTAACCAATCCTTATGCTTAGTTAATAACCTGCTGTAGGACTTTGACTCCTGGACACACATATCTAAAGATGGCACTGACTTCTACCAGTATCTGGCAAAAACTCAAGTTAACTGAAGGCTTGTCTTTAGGCCTGGGCAAAGGGGACAAAGTAAAATGCTTTCATGAGACACAGGGACAGGTCTGTATTCCAAAACATTACGATGCATTTCATAATTTTGCCTTTATCTGAAATCATATAATTTCTTCTATGTCTTTGTGGAAGGAAAATATCTTGGGCCCCCAAAATCACTAAGGTAGAGGGAAAATTCAAGCTGGGAACTGCTCAGGGCAAACCTGCCTCCCATTGTATTCATAGTCATCCCTCTGCTCGCTGAGATAAATGTATATCTGATTACCTCCTTTGGAAAGGCTAATCAGAAACTCAAAAGAATGCACTGTTTGCCTCTCACTTACCTGTGACCCAGAAACCCCTTCCCTGCTTTGAGTTGTCCCGCCTTTCCAGACAGAACCAGCGTGACTCCCTAGAATGTATGAAACCAAACTGTGCTCTGACCACCTTGGGCACATGTCGTCAGGACCTCCTGAGTCTGTGTAATGGGCGTGTGTCCTCAACCTTGGCAAATTAAACTTTCTAAATTAACTGGGGCCTGTCTCAAATTTTCTGGGTTCGCATTTGGTAACCACGGGGAGATTCTGAGTGGAGGTGCCCCTGAGCTTTGACAGAGCTTCTATCGATGCTTGGTACCATCATGAACTAATTTATTGCTCAAATCAATAGGACAATTTGCTGAGGTCTGCGAACTGCCCCTCCAGAGAATCCCTGCTCTCCCAAGATTTGGTCAAGATCTAAAGTTTATTTTGGTGTACAACTCCTTTATTTTGGAGTTTTACTTGCTTCCAACAAGGAAGGGAAGTTTTCCTGTTTCCATGACGATGGAAGGCAGGCAACTCCTTTATGGAATTTGAGCTTGCTTCCAACAGGGAAGATGAGTTTTTTCCCGCTTCTTGGATGGTAGAGAGCAGTCTTCAGCCTGAGACCCATCCCTGGGTAAGTAACTGAATTGGGGTTTGTCTTGGCTAAAGTTAAAGTTAACAGCCAGCTGGTCTTAATTTCTTTTTACCGTTGGGAGAGTGTTCAGTGATCATATAAGTTGTGTCATTGTTTGTTTTGCTTACGTTTTTTATTGTTTTTTATTTTTGATGTTCGTTTCTGTTTTTCTTGTTGTTTCAGTCTTTTGCCCATTGGGTTTGATCAGCTCTATCCAACTTGATCAAATCTGAAGGGAAGTTCCAAATTATGGGGAACAAGGCCTCTGAAGTGACTAAATTCCACCCCTCACCTCCCCTCCACACACACACACACACACACACACACACACACACACACACACACAAAAGGTGGTATGGTTGGGGGAGAAAAACAGCCAGCAAAAGGAGAAAAAAAGGAAAGATTTTTGATTTTGACTACTAAAGGGGTTTTATTTACAGAACAAGGCCACCTTTTTGCTAGCTGAAAGCATTGACTGTTGCCCCATGCTGCAGTTCCACAGCTAAGGCTCTGCTTTCTTTTCACCGTGACAGCCTGGGTTTGGTGGGTTTGGTTCCTAAATCAAGTCCTTCCTGGTTTGACACTTGGTACCTCTGAAATAGCAGCAATTTTTTCTGGCTAAAATACGGTAACAAGGCCGGGCGCAGTGGCTCAAGCCTGTAATCCCAGCACTTTGGGAGGCTGACACGGGCGGATCACGAGGTCAGGAGATCGAGACCATCCTGGCTAACCCGGTGAAACCCCGTCTCTACTAAAAAATACAAAAAACTAGCCAGGCGAGGTGGCGGGCACCTGTAGTCCCAGCTACTTGGGAGGCTGAGGCAGGAGAATGGTGGGAACCTGGGAGGCGGAGCTTGCAGTGAGCCGAGATCGCGCCACTGCACTCCAGCCTGGGCGACAGAGCGAGACTCCGTCTCAAAAAAAAAATACGGTAATGAGATTTAAAAGGATTATTTTAAAAGGAGCTCAATGGTTAAAAGTCAGTTTAATTAAAAGGCTAACATCCAAGACATATGTGTGTGTGTGTGCACGTGCATATGTGTATGTTTGTATTTGAAAGGTCTTCATGTGTTTGTTTTTTAGTTGTTTTTCTCCTCTAAGACCTTGCCTTTTTTTTTTTTTTTTTTTTTTTTAGCAAAAGTTTTTTCTTCTCGGTTGACTGAATTCTGTTATTACCTGATTATTTGACTAAAATAGTTACTGCAACAGAGGCTACTCTGGGGTTTTTTAAGGAAGAGTGTAGTTTAGACACTTAGAAATGTTTTTGTTTTAAACTATTTTTTAAGTGCACTGTAAAAGCATCACGTTGTCTAGCCTCATAGTAATTCACCCTTTTTGGAGACCCAGCATTCAGTGTGGGCTCTACCCACACAGAGCTCAGAGATCTGGTTAAAAAAAGAAAAACAGGTAGTCTCTATCTAAATAAAATTGGTCTTCTTATATAATCCAATGATACATTTCTGTAATTTTATTATTGAGTTGGCATCCATCTTTAATCTTTCTCTAGCACCACCAGACATTTTCTCTCTGTACCTGATAAAATAAATTTTGCTATTTGACTTTCACCTGAGTTATGTCCTTTAATATGCAACTTTAAGGCTATTTAGCTGAGAACTGCCTAGCGTTGTGAAACAGGTTATCAAGAATCTGAAAGTCTAAGATATGAAAAAAAAGGTTTTTATGAATCTATAAGATGTACTTCTATCAGCATGCCTAATATGTCTATGTATTTATGTGTTGTGTACACAATGTTTCACTATGAAAAATATATAAAAGAGCTCTAATTAATTGGCTCAAAGTGAAATAAAAGCACTTAAATACTTTATCGGGAAAAAAGGAAAGACTAGTCAAATGCTTTTTCAAATTTGCATAACTTAAGTAAAGTTGTTAATAAATGAACTCACTTTAAAAATATTGCTGAAGTAATATTAGAAATGTCTTAAGAATTGCCAGCATACATTTTTGTTTGCAATTATTAATAAGCAATTTCATACTTACCCCTGCCAAATACTATAAGTTGTCAAAATTTGGCAGAGGGTTTACAAAACTATAAACCCAGCCCAAATCATAATGATCTTTGCTTGTGTAATCTTTAATAAGCCATTGATATTGATTTAATGAATATATCTGCATCTTGAATTTAGTAAGAGTATCATAACTTCTAATCCTGTGGCTTTAGCCAGTCTAGTGCACAGGCAGTAAGGAAGTTTGTTTTGGGAAAGGACTGTTATCGTGTTTGTTTCAAAGCTAAACTATAAACTAAGCTCCTCCCAAAGTCCAGGAATGAACAAGGACAGCCTGGAGGTTAGAAGCAAGATGGAGTCAGTTAGGTCAAATCTTTTTTCCCTATCTCAGTTATAATTTTGCAATGATGGTTTCATAACTTTAAATCATGACTATCACAGTTTTCATAAACAATCTAGGTAAACAATTCAGGTAATTAGGTAAATGTAATGGGATACATACTTGTAGAAAAACTTGTCATAATTTAGAATAGAAAGTTATATTAAATAATAGATATTTCACTATTTAGGTATTTTCCAATAAAAATATATTATAGGAAAACATTCATTCTTGCTAAAAAAAAAAAAGTGTGTCTTTTTTTTAAAAAGGTGAACAAGTTTTATCTAATTTAAAGTTTATTTAAAGGTTATATATAAAACAAGGTAAAGGAACCAGGAAATAAGAGAGATGTAAAGAAAGTTATAAAAATAAAGAGGTATTTTTTGTGGTAAGAAAGCTTAAAGAGTAATAATTTTATATGAGAAAGAATCTTGTATGGTAAGTTTAGTCCTAAAATAAAATGACTGTTTAAGAAAGAGGATGTTCAGGACAAAAGACAAAGTCCAGGCATCTGATGAATGGTCTGTATAAGTCATAGTAAGAGGATTTATTTTTTAAAAAAACCAAAAAACTTTATATGATCAAGTTGTTTATAAGTAAAGGGAAATTATATTGCTCTTCCTAGAGACTGGGCTTGATGTAAAAAAACATTTATGCACTAAATTATTGGTTAGAACAATGAAATTTTCTTAACGGATTGATTTACTCTTAATAAATTATAAGAGATTTTAATTTTTTTAACTGAAAGTTCAACTTTTATTGCATCTCACCATTTTTTGGCTTTTCCTCCCATTTTAAAAGGCATGTTTTCTTAAAGGTCTAAGGAAACGTTTTCTTCCAACATAACATTATGTGCACTGCAGACGGTCTTTTCTTTTGCCTTTTGGTAAATGACCTCACAGATGTAACATTTTATTGAAATAATTCCTATGCCATTATTATCAGATTTGGTTTGCTTAGGAAAAGGATGATTTTTTGTTTTTGTTTGAGATGGAGTCTCACTCTGTTGCCCAGGCTGGAGTGCAATGGCGTGATCTCGGCTCACTACAGCCTCCACCTCTTGGGTTCAAGCGATTCTTCTGCCTCAGTCTCCCGAGTAGCTGGGACTACAGGGGCACACCACCATGCCCAGCTAATTTTTGTATTATTAATAGAGATGGGTTTCACCATATTGACAAGGCTGGTCTTGAACTCCTGACTTCATGATCTGCCCGCCTCAACCTCCCAAAGTACTGGGATTACAGGCATGAGCCACCACACCTGGCCGATATTTAATTTTTTAAATTAAAGTTATTACATCTGTGTATCTTCCTGTATGTGCTTTTAAAGTTCTTGTGACATTGAATTACAGGGCTTTGACTGCTGGGTCTGAAAAGGACACCAAGTCCTGCTCAATTTTTAAACACTGACAACAATTAAAACCCCATCTTTGGGCCCAGTAGAAGATGCCAATCAAAATCAATTGCATTCCTGAAACACAGGGACAGAAATTAAAGCTATTCAACTCCTCAGGGCCCATGGACTACCTCGGTAGAGGTGGGTGCATGAGATTGTAAGGGCTGATTTTAAAGATAAAATAAGTCAGTTTCTCTATAAATTAATCATTAATGTTGAAGGCACACTGAAGCAAGACCAGCATATGGGCCCCTGAGTCAAATTAACAAGGTTTTCTTGAAGTATTAACTGACTCCTATATAAAGATTGTAAAGGTTATGAAAGGCTTATGGAAGTTGTATCTTATGATCAAGATTAAAATTTTATAATTTTTGAAAAACAAATTTACTTGGCTTCTTGTACACCTGTCCAGGATTAAGCTTGTTTCTTATGAGTCCCCACAGGCACCTGAGAAAGACGCCATGGCCTACACTTGTGAACTTTTACAATACCTAAAGCTGTTGTTTTGGAAATAAACAGATGACTAACATCCTTAGTGCCTCCTACTCAGCCTCCTTAACAGCTCCCATCCATATAGATTTGCACCCCCAGTGGATACCTATGGCCATGTGGTCACCTATTCAACCAGGCATAAATAGATTGTCTCTCATTTGGGATCATGAACCCAATGGTTACCAGCGTATTGATAACATTTGGTTCAGGGGTCAGTGTACAACAAGACCAGCAAAGCCCTATGGTATACAATTATATAACATCACTTACCTGAGAGCTAAGCGGGCAATCCGCCTTATATTGGCTGGGGTTGAGACTGCCATTGGCTTACTGACCCCATGGGGAAAATTTGCCTATCCTGAAGCAACTCTTCAAAACTTTACTTCTTCATTCTATACACTGTCTCATAAAACAGGAGACACTTAGATACATTAAAACTCTCTCTTGATTCCTTTACAGATATAATAATGGATGATAGATTAGCATGAGATTAATTATTGCTTGAACAAGGGGACATGTGCACTATAATCAATAAAACCTGTTGAGTTTATTAACGCTGAGTTAATACCTGAGTTAACACCTCAGGTCAAATAGAAGAAAATGCTTGTAAAATATATGAGCAAGCTGCCCGGTTGCATAAATATAACCGAGGTTCTGATCTCAACTATATCTGATCAACCTTTAAAAGCGCCTTCCTGAGTCTCACTTGGTTCTGCCCTTCCTAGGAACTTTGTTAGCTATCTTGTTATTACTAATTGTTGGTCCTTGCTTGTTTATCTTCTTGGTAAACTTGTGTCTTCTAGATTACAACAATAGGAAACATCCCAAAGGCTATGAAATGCTGGCAGATATTACGCTAGGGTTTAGGGATTCGAGCTCTGCACTTTTTTCTTTTTTGCTTTTCTATCATTTCTGGGAAGTTTTTTTTTTTTTTTTTTTTTTTTTTTGAGATGGAGTCTCGCTCTGTCACCCAGGCTGGAGTGCAGTGGCGCGATCTCGGCTCACTGCAAGCTCCGCCTCCCGGGTTCACGCCATTCTCCCACCTCAGCCTCCGAGTAGCTGGGACTACAGGTGCCCGCCACCACGCCCAGCTAGTTTTTTGTATTTTTTTTTAGTATGTTAGCCAGGATGGTCTCGATCTCCTGACCTCGTGATCCACCCGCCTCGGCCTCCCAAAGTGCTGGGATTACAGGCTTGAGCCACCGCGCCCGGCCGCTTTTCTATCATTTCTAAAGATGAGGCAAAGTGGGAAGACTGGGAGGTGCGGGTTCCAGTCCAGATGGAGCTGTGGGGCCCTGAGCGAATAGGTGACCTCTGGAGCCTGAGTGCACCAGGGCTGCGGCCTGCACTGTTGGTACAGGTGGCCCTCCTGGCTGGTCCTTGCCCTTGGAGAGGTCAGCCATCTGTCCTTCGAGGAGGCAGCAGGATGGGGAGAACCTCTGTCCCCCATAAGCCATGTGGCCAGAGCAGGCTCCTGCCCCATCGTGGTGGTGTGAGGGAGGGGCAGGGCTGTGCATCCTCACAGGCCCTTAGCTCAGAGGCCCTGTGACCTGAGGGACAGCTCAGGAGGTCGAAGGGGGCCACAGGTTTCAGGTTGGCCCCGGCATCAAGAGCCCAGCGAGGCCTCCCGCGTCCTTGCCCTTCTTCTCCTCACCTGGCCCAAGGCATTCCAATGCAAGGAAGTCTGGGGAACAGAGTGTGAGGGTCCTGTCTTGCTCCGTCCTGGACACCTCCAGCCCGATGTGGATGGGCCCCAGCCCTGAAGCATGCTGCCTTGTGTCTCTGAACCTAAGCCCCAGGGAGAAGGACCAGGGGATAGGGGCTACTGTGTGGGCACTGGAGTGGGCTGAGTCCTGCTCAGTGAGGACCGGCGCTCTTATCACTGAGGCATCTGCCTCTGCACTGCAGGCCTCCATCTTCCCTGGCCATCCCAGCATTCTTGATCCTCTTTCCTTGCTTTTTTCTCCTAGTTCTTATCACCAGGGTGATTAGGAGCACGTGGAACAGCACATAGACCATAGCAGGGGCTCGATAACTATGTGCTGAATGGAAGGAGCCGAGCAGGGCACCAGCCTCCCTCACCCAGCGTCCTGGATGCTCCCCAGAGCAGGTCAGCAAGCCCAGGCTGGCAGCTTCAGGAGACACAGTGTGGCCAGCAGCACATGCCTGAGCCTAGGGCCCCAGTTCCTGCACCAGAGCCCTGAGAGCTGCAAAGTTCTGTGCAGGTCTGCAGGGTCCTCCTGGAAAACAATGGCCTAGCCCTCGACTCTGGACTCGGCCCCGGGCCAAGGCAGGTCTGAGGGTGCCTTGGGCCCGGGAGGGTGGGTGGATGTCGGGCAGGCTGAAGCCCAGAGCTCACCATGGAAGCCCGGCAGGCTGGGCTGGGTGTAGGCAAGGTGGGGAGGGTGTGACCAGTGCCCAAGGTCACTCAGATGCTGGCCTGGGGAGCTGCACCCTGCTGACAGTGCCACCCTGGGCCCGCGGTGTTCAGGAGGGAGGTCTCCCCGTGAAGTCACATGTCAGACGGGAGGGCTCTTTCCAGCACAGCTCTGCCCACTGGCTGCTCCATGACCCACCCCCAGAGTTCCAGTCCTGGCTCTGTATGGGATGTGGGCAACAGACCCGTTCCCTTTCCTAAGCCTCTGTCTCCTCTTCTCTGAAAATCCCCCTGAGCCCTACCCCTAACAGGAGGCCCCACCCTGAGCAGGTCCCCACTCAGGTCACAGACTGCACCCCCAGCCCTAGGGCAGGAGGCAGGCTGTGTGCGAAAGGCTTCTCCTGAGTGCAGGAGGCAAGTGTGGATGGCGTCCTCCCACTCAGGTGCCTGGGGATGATGGCGGGGCACAGGTTCTCCCAGAAAGAAGCCCCCGGCACTCCAGAGAGGGAAGAGGCTGGGGTTCAGGGTTGGGGGAGGCCACCTGTCACTGGGGACCCTGCTGTAGTGTTTGGATGCTGTATGGTGGGTATGTAGCGCTAAAACAAATTTTGAAAAATAGGAGTGCTCAAATGAGGCCAAAAGGACGAGTGGGAGCGTGAATGGTAGTAGCCCCTCCCCTCGGAACCCTCTCCTTCCTGTGAACTTTCTGGGTCCATCCTCCCAGCAGGGAGGGGTCATAGATGGGCTGGAAGGCTCAGAGAGTTCTGGCCACATGCTTCAGGCAACACAGCAAGTGCAAGTCCTGGGAACTGCCCTCCCACCCTCTGCAGGGACGTCCTCCTTTCAGGGCCAAGCTTTGCTCCTGTCAGGGCAGAGGCTGCAGCCCATATGACCAGGGCCCTGGACCAGACACAGCCCCGGATCCCGTCCCCACCTGGGGTGTGCAAGGACAGAAGGTCTTTCTGGCTTATTCAACAGGTGTTTATTAAGGGCCTACCCTGTGCTGAGGCTGCCGTTCAGGGAGCCCCATGAATGTGAGGTCTGGCCCCTCCCTTCAGGCCTCCAGGCCCCATCTCTGGAGCCTCCCAGGAACTCATGCTACCCCCGTCCTACAGTTCTACTCAGTCCACTTCATCTCAGCCTTTGCTGGGCCCTCCTGAGTGCCTGTCCCCTGCTGGGTGTGGGGGACACCATGGACCTGGCTCAGGTCATAGATGGGGTAGGCAGGGAAGGCTTCCTGGAGGAAGAGGTGCCTGAGCACAGGGTTAAGGGTGGAGAATGCTGGGCCATGGAAACAGCAGCAGAGAGGGTTGGAGGGGCCGTCTGCAGGCCGATCTGTGTCACGAGAGCCGATCTGCCGGGTGGGAGTCCTGGAGAGGGCCATGGGAGGGTCAGGGTGGAGGGCAGAGGCGCAGAGGGACATGGTCAGACCTGTGTTAGGACGTGCCTCAGGAACCAGGACAGGCTCCCACTGGGCCGGGTGTGTGAGGAGTGGCACGGGGACCTGGGGCACCACACCCAGTGTGGGCTGCAGCAGGGCCCCCGGAAGCCTACAGCTGTCTGGGGCCCCAAAGCAGCAGGCTGAGTGCAGGGAGCAGTGCCAGGATGGCAGCAGCTGGCTGCAGGGCATGGGCCCCGCTGGCGTTGCACAAGTCAGTGTCACAGCAGGTGATGTTCTTCTTGCCCACGTAGTAGTCCTGTGAGTCATCCACGCAGTTTGAGCTGCAGCCTTTGCTGATGACGGTCAGGAGGCCCACGGCGCCTGGGGAGCAGCGGGACCCAGGGATGGGGCTGCCCTGCATGCTCACCCGCCTGACCTGTCCCAGGCCTCCTCCTGTCCCCACCCTGCCTGAAGCTCTAGAGTCCCCCTGGGCTGGCCTCAAGATTGCAAGCAGTGCAAGGGCCTGGTCTCAGCCCTATCCAGATGCCCAAGTCAAGTGGACCACCCACTGAACATCAGCAATGGTGTGAATGAGTGAGCAAGGACAGGGATGGGGAGGGACAGAAGGGTGGAGGAGTGGCAGATGGAGGATGAGGAGGGACAGATGGGTGGAGGAGTGGCAGATGGAGGATGGGGAGGGACAGATGGGTGGAGGAGTGGCAGATGGAGGATGGGGAGGGACAGACGGGTGGAGGAGTGGCAGATGGAGGATGGGGAGGGACAGATGGGTGGAAGAGTGGCAGATGGAGGATGGGGAGGGACAGACGGGTGGAGGAGTGGCAGATGGAGGATGGGGAGGGACAGATGGGTGGAGGAGTGGCAGATGGAGGATGGGGAGGGACAGACGGGTGGAGGAGTGGCAGATGGAGGAGGATGGCTGGAGGGACAAATGCTGGGTGATTGTTGGGGGGCAGGTGTGGGACGGGTGAGGGATGGGTGGAAGGAAAACAGCACATAGGTGTGGGCAGATGGCCAGAAGGATGAATAGTTCAGTGGCAGAGACCTAGGCCTGGCGACTTTCGTCTCCCCACTCACGGATGCGCTCGGTCCAGCACTGCTCCTCCGGCTGCGTGCAGTTCTCCACATTCAGGCAGTCCTCGTTGCTCACCTGGGCCTTGCAGGAGTAGCACAGCAGGGCAGTGCCTGTGGGGTGGAGTGGGAGGGGCCTCAGAGGCTGCCCCATAGCACTCCCCAGAAATGGTGGCTCCTGGGCAGGGGCCTGCCTGCCTCATCTTCTCTGCAGTGCAGAGGGCAGGGCAGAGAGCAAGATCCGGGCCCTTCCGGAGAGAGCACAGTCTGTGCTGGGACAGTCCTCTGCAGGGGCACGAACTTCTCCACACTCCCCCAGGACTGCTTTTCTGCACGCCTCCTGCCACAGTGCCCGGCAGCTGCCATGTGTGCCCCAGCTCCCTGCTTGCGAGGGTAAAGCTTTGTTAAAATGCCCATGCTCTTGAGAGAGAAGGGGCTCGCCTCACCTGGCAGGGGCCCGGCTGGACAGGTGGATGATGCTTTTCCAGGACTTCCTCAGGCCACCGCCATGGAGGCCCACCTGGCCTTGTCCCCAGCAGCCCGGCCTCTCAGCCCCTCTCAGGCCTCCCGCGTCAGGTCTCGCTCTGCCCCTGGGGTGGCGGCCCTGCTGCTAGGTGCTCATAGCCACTGTCTCCTCCTCCAAAACAACCGCACCTGCCTGTGTAGGCAGGTGCCCAGCACTGTCCTCGGTGCTCCTCACCCTCAATATCTCCTCCCCATCTTCAGGGCCCCCTCCTCAGTGCCTCTGCAACGCTGCCCTGTTTAATCCCTCGGTGGCTGTTTTTGTGACCTCGCGTTCCAGAAGAGGAAGCTGCGGCTGTGGGGGTGACTGACCCAGGACCCTGGGTCGGGAGGGTCCTACCCCAAGCAGAGCAGCGCAGGCCAGCAGCTCCCTGGGACCCTCGGAAGCTGCAGTGCTGGGACTGGGCTGGATGTAGACCCCCCGGGTCCTCGCAGGACACCCCCAGCACCCCCCTCTGGTGCCCTCAAAAGCACTTCTTAGCCTGAGGCTTCCTGCCCTGTGCCTCCCGGCTCCTCATCAGCATCTCTGTCCATCCGTCCGCCAGTCTGTCTATCTGCCCCCTAGGAGCCAGGCCCTGCCCCACGGTCGTGAAGGAGAGTGACTCCTTGCTGGCCCTGCAAGCCCTGGTCACAGGGGATGGCAGGGAACAGGTCGCTGCCTGGTCGTGCCAAGAGCTGCCTTGGAGGAATGGAGGCTAGAACGAAAGCCTCATCCCCTTCCCCCTTCCTCCTTCCCCCCCACCTCCATGTGCCCTGCAGGTATCCCTCTGGCCTCCCCGGCTCACCCCTGCTCCCTTCCCTGCTGGGGGCCAGCCAGGGCCTCACCTGGCTGCAGGGCCAAGCCTGCCATCAACAGGGCAAGCAGCACAGCCTTCATGGTCACGGGTGGGCAGCGGTGGAGAGGGCCTTGAGTGGCTTTATATGACCGCAGCTGGGGAGAGGCTGGACTGCCCACAGTCAACACCAGCGGGTTTCCTGGAGCCAGTGAGGGCCCCGGGACTGGGCAGATCTGAGTCTCCTCCCTGAGCGACCTGCACCTCCCTCTCCCTTTGTCCTTCTTTCCACCTCTGAAGGACAGAGCCTGCCCAGGGCCATATCTCAGCCACCCCAGGCTGAGGGCTGAAACGTCCTCAGGCCCCAGATTATGCCTCTCCCACCTCCCCAACCTCACAGCGCAAGGCCAGACAAGGGAGACCCTTTCTCCAGACTCCTCCAGGCCTCGGCCTTCCAGCCAAGGACGAGGGCACCTCCCTGGGCCCTGTGCTCCTACAGAAGCTGTGCCGCCCTCCTGGGGCCCACGGCCCACGGCCCACGGGGTGATAAGTCTTGGTCACAGTGTCACTGACAGATCAGCAGCAGGTGCTGCAAAGGACAGGGGCAGGGGCTATTCTGGGTGTGAACCAAAAGTAACATTCTAAGGACCCCCAGCCATCTGAATGGACCCCTCCTCTCAGCAAGGGCTTTCCCAGGTGAACCTGAAAAACTGGTTCAGGCCATGACAGCAAAGGGTTGGACAGCCTCATTATCCCTCCTCTCTTCAGAACTCAGGAAGAGCCAGCGTTAACATCAACACAGGCCTTCAGTCTGATGAGAAACATTTACCAGCTATTTTCTCTGAAGCTTGCTACCTGGAGGCTTCCTCTGATGATAAAGCCCTGGTCTCCACAACCCCATATAACCCAGACATTCCTTTCTATTGATAACTCTTGCAACCAATTCCCAACCAGAAAATATTTAAATTCACCTATAACCTGGAAGCCCCCAGTTCCAGTTGCCCACCTTTTTGGACCAAACCAATGTATGTCTTCAATGTATTTGACTGATGTCTCATGTTTCCCTAAAACGGATAACATCAAGCTGTGCCCTGACCACTTTGGGCACATGTTCTCAGGGTCTCCTGGGGGCTGTGTCACAGGCCAGGGTCCCTCATATTTGGCTCAGAATAAATGTCTTCAAATATTTTACAGAGTTTGGCTCTTTGTTGACACAGGGGACAGCCTCCCTGGGGAGGAGACCCTGTTGGACAGGTCTTCATTTGTGGGGCATTCAGTGTGGGCTGGGCCTTGGGCTAGGAGCTTTACCCTCAGGACCGTGAGTGACCCTCAGCTTGGAACTTTAGCTGCAAGGGAGTCGGGAAGTGCAGCTTTTAGCAGCCTCTGCAATAGCGGGAGGCAGGGGCTAGGCCCAGGGCTGTATGGCCTCTGTCTGCCCCAGATCCCCTCTCCCTCCTGCTCCATGACCTGGGAGACTGGTCTAGCTCTCATGGGCAGGAGATGAGAGGGTGGAAGAGACAAGGTCAGGCCAGCTCTCCTGCCAGCTGGTTGGGTGGTGGCTGCAGTGCCTCTGGCCCTCTAGAGCAGGCCCAGGTTCTCCTGTCAGCCAGCTGGGTGGTGGTGGCCGTGGCTGTGGCCTTCTAGAGTAGGCCCACGTCCTGTCAGCCAGGCTTCTCCTGTCCCCAGGGCTCTGGCCAGCCTCTGGTCACTGTACTCTCCCCCTCATTCCTGCAAGCCCATGGGGGCGGTGGCTTCCTGCTGCTGCTGATTTTGAGGGGGACTGGTGGCCCTGCTGTCTCCTTCAACCTGTCCCCTGCCTTTGTACATGGGGCCTGAGTTAGATGACTCTGCCTCGCAACCCTCTTGGGTATACTGTTGTTCCTGCCGGATGCTGGTGGGTCCACTGTGGGCCGTGGCCCTGCCTGCTGCCAAGTGTGTGTCTGGAGGGAGGCAGGCCCCTTCTCCCCTGACGCTCTCCCCTCCCTGTTGATGGGGTGTCTGGTGGGAAACAGGCTCCTTCTCCCCAGACGCTCTCCTGTCCCAGCTCATGGTTGTCTGGCTTTCATTGTTTCCTCCTCTCCTCGATTTTGCCTCTGAAAAGGGCTCTGGCACATTTTAGGGGGTGGTGAGGATGTTGCGGGAGGAAGTCTTGGGGAATCGGCCCCTCTCCCAGCCCAGCAGGCCTGCACCATCCGGGAAGGCTGGCAGATTTTCTGGGGTGTTCGGGGGACATCAGCTTCCCACTGTCTCGCCTTGAGTCTGGGATCAAGGTGACACTACTGATGGGAGCAAGGATGATGCGAGACCCAACCTCCCTGAGACTCAGTGGCACCAGGAATCTGCCTTCGGGCTTCCCCGGGGGCTCCAGGTCATCCCCTGTCCTTTTGGGGCCTCTCCCGCATGGCTCCCTGGAACTCATTGGGTTGGGCTCTTTTCCACGGAAATTGTCTCTTCTCTGGCAAGTGAGAAGCCTGAGCCCAAGAGGGACAGGAACTTACTGGAGGCCATGCAGGGTGACTGCGGCCTACCCCAGACTCCTTCCTTGCCCACTCTTGCCCACTCTCTGGACATGCCCTCCAGCCCATGTCCTGTAAGCTCAAGACAAGGAGCCTCACACAGTCGTGAACTGCTTCCATGTGTGGCTGACAGCCCCTGTCCCATCCTCCCTCCACCCCCAGCCCCAGCTTGCCGGGGCTCTGGCCACTCCTGCACAGTAAGTTTTCTTATCTGTCTCTGTATTCAAGGTACCAGCCTGGGACTTTCTGTTCTCAAATATTTACAGGTGTGTAAGTGTTTGTTGATCTGATTTGGTACACAGTGATTGCTGTAAGGCAGTGGTTCTCACGTGGGCGACTCTGCACCTCCAGGGAATGTTTGGTGATGTCTGGAGGCATCTCTGCTTGTTCCAGCTCAGGGGTGCTACTGGCCTCTAGTGGGTGCAGGCCAACGAGGGGGCAACACACAGGATCCCCACCACAGAATTCGCAGGCCCCAACATCAGCTGCACTGAGGGTGTGGCTGGCCTGAGGATGGCGTCATGGTCACGGCTCCTATACGGCATTCCTAGAGCCCCACCCCTAACCACAGGTTGGGTTCTGACCTCACCCGAAAACTGAGCCCTCACTGTGGTCAGTCTGAACTCTAATCCTGGTTACCTAACAAGCCCTGGTTATGGCCCCACCTTGAGTCATAAGACTAGTCACACCCGGAGCCCTGGTCCTGGCCACTGACTGAGCCCTGATCCTGGTCACAGAATGAACCCTGACTGTGGCCATCCTCTGATTTTTGACCCTGTCATTCACACTTTGGCCATACACCGAATGCTAGGCCCTGAGCCTGAACTGAGCCTGCATCTTCTGGCAGTTCTCCTTTCTGGGAAGTTCTGCCACAAGGGACATGGCTTCCTGTGGACCCTCATGCAGTGGACAGGGGCTGAGAGGCTGATTTGAGTGATAATAAAACTCCGGTCCTCCGGTCAGCTGGCTCTGTGTGAATTAAACTCTTCCTCTATTGCAATTCCCCTGTCTTCATAAATCGGCTCTATCTTGCCAGGGGTCAATATGAACCCAATGGGTGATCACACACTAGTGTATTTTATTCCTTCTCTTCCTCTCTTTCTGATCCCTCCCCAGTGCCAGAACGGACTTGGTCTTTGAGAAGAGGCCCAAGGTTCCCTGAGCAATGGTAGGAGCACCTGGGGAGGAGCCCCATGCATCTTGGGGATCAGGCCCCAGTTCCATGGCAATCCTCACTGCCCACCAGCACCGCCCAAGTCCTGGGAGACCACCTGATCCCATGTCCCTGAGGTGGTAAGCAGTCACACCAGGGATGGAGCCAGCCTTCCTGGGAGGACTTTGCTGTCCCAGGAAACCCTGCCTCAGGAGCCCCCATCCAGCGGCCCTGGGTTCTAGTCCTGCCGTGTGCCTAGTTTGCCCCATGACTCAGCGTCCTCCTCTGAAACACATCTGACTCTAGCGTGCTCAAATTCCTGCTCCACAGAATCCTGTGCAATAAAAACGGTTAGTGTGGCTTCAGTGTGACTCACCATTGGCCTCCTTCCTTTGCTCTGCTAGTTGCCTCCCAGGACTCTAGATTTTCCTGTTTGCTCTTGGCCTTCCACCCACCCACCCCACCGCCATGGACCTAAATCAGCTGGGCTTCCTGGAGATCCTGCCTTCCACCTAGTGCAGGGGATGAGGCTGGGGCCAGGGCAGCCAGACCAGGCCCTGGGGCTTCTGGGAGCCGACTTACCTCGCAGGGAGTCCCACCACCACCTTCGGGGAGCCCCACAGAGTCCCATGCTGGAACACACATTCCTGTGTATAAATTTTTTTATTTCATGCAGCATTAATTAAAAAAAATAAAGCTAGCATGTCACTTGCAAAGTCATCCTGGTGTCAGTTTGTAGATTCTTTTCTTTGGAAAAACGCCGTTGCAGATCAGGAGGAAAATCCGCTGGTGCACATGGGATGGCTGGGGGTACTCAGTGCCAAGCCCCCCATTTGGGTTCTGGAAATTAAGGCCATGACTTGCAAGCTGTGTGTGTGTGATATGTAACTGTGAGAGTTTGTATGTGCAAACCATGTGGGCATGGGAGTGTGTGCTGTGTGAGACAGGATGCTTGTCTGTGTGTGTGGATCAAATGTGCGAGTGTGTGGCATGTGTGTAAATGCGAGTGAGTGTGGGTGTGTGCACGGGTTGTGTGTTGTGTGAGCAAAAGCATGTGTGTAAATGTGGGTGTGTGTTGGGGCCACCAAGTCCTGAAGGTGCAGCTTGGAGCCCCTCAGAGGCGTTTTCCCCCAAGCCCACCATGGTGGGGCCCACAGGCCCTCCCCATCTCTAACTCTGCCAGGGCCCCTGTGTTCCCAGAGGAGGTGCCTTTTCCTGGCTTTCACAAAGGTGCCATCAGGGCCCTGCCTCAAACCAGCTCCCCTCCTGTCTGGGCACCAAGGTGGAGATGGGTACTGCTCCAACCCCTGTCCCACCAGCCAGGACCCTTGGCCTCCAATGACCCTCAGAACCGCCCCCACTGCTCTGCACCCTCCACTTGTGCCACTCCCCCTTCCTGGAGTGAACTCAGATTGGGGAGGAGACCCAAGGCACACCCTTCCCTTCCAGCTGGGCACAGCCTCACCAGCACCCCCCCCCCCCCCCCCCAGCCACCTCTGCTGTGGGAGGCCTGTCATCCAGAGACCTCCAGAGGGAGGGCTGGCTGGGACTGCCCCCACCTGAGGACTCCGGAAACTGCTGGGTACAGGCCCACCTCCAGGCAGAGGGAATAGCAGGCACAGGGGATGGCCCATGGGCTTGGGAGAGGACAGTAAGGGGTTAGCTCCGGTGTGGCCTTATGGCCCAGTGAGGACCTGGGCTATATTCAGAATGCACCGGCTTATTTGGGCAGGGGGAGTGACTGGCCCTGTCAAAGGCCACTCTGACTGTGGGTGGAGATGGGGAACCCAGTGGGGAAGGAGAATGGTGCAGTGGCCCAGGCATGGTCTGGGGGCTCTGCTCTGTGAACTTGGGGCATGGCTGGGGGAAGGTAGTCCTCAGTGCCAGCCCCCAGGAGACACTGGAAACTGCCTTTGTAAAAGTTACAACAGTGAGAAAATGATGACAGTGAACGAGATCTGATCTAACCAACCCCCAACTTGCCTTTAACCTCCACACTGCCCTTAGCCATTTCTGGGCATAATAGCCCTTTCCCAAAACTCAGCCATGTTTGTAAAGCTAATGAAAGGCCACCATTGCATTAGGAAGATGAAGGGAGTCTGAGTTCTGCTGAGGTGTAGACTTAAATGATTCCTAGCCATTATTCCAGGGGCCACAAGATTTGCAACTCCCCCAATTACTCCTGCAAGTAACATCACTATTGTGATCCTAAGATTGACCTTTTGAGATGCCGTTTCAGGTTGTTGCATGCCTAATGACTGTTGGGTGGCTCTAACGAGGTCCACCAACCCAGCAGCTGGTCCCGTGGCCCCACCTGGACGCAAACTCAGTGCACAGGGGACCACTTTCCACACCCCCAACCAACCAGCAGCACCCATTCCCTGGTTCACCAAACTCTCCTTGAAAAACCCCAGTGTCCGAATTTTCTGAGAGGCTGATTTGAGTAATAATAAAACTCTGGTCTCCCGTTCAGCTGGCTCTGCATGAATTAAACTCTTTCTCTATTGCATTTCCCCTGTCTTGATAAATCAGTTCTATCCTGCCAGGGGTCAAAATGAACCCACTGGGTGATTACACACTAGTGTATTTTCTTCCTTCTCTTCCTTTCTTTCTGACCCCTCCCAGTGTCAGAATGGATGCATCTTGGGATCAGGCCCCATCCCCACTGCCCACCAGCACCGTCCAAGTCCTGGGAGACCACGTGATTCCATGTCCCTGAGGTGAGGGTGATAGAGGAGCTAAAAATAAATTATTTAGGCAGATAGTGAGGGTAAGGAAGTCCTCAGTAAGGTGTTCCTTTTAATGGAAAGCAGCCCCCAAATCATTTTTTTTTTTTTTTTTGAGACGGAGTCTCACGCTGTTGCCCAGGCTGGAGTGCAGTGGCGCGATCTCGGCTCACTGCAAGCTCCGCCTCCTGGGTTCCCGCCATTCTCCTGCCTCAGCCTCCTGAGTAGCTGGGACTACAGGCGCCCGCCACCGCGCCCAGCTAATTTTTTGTATTTTTTTTTTTTATTTTTTAGTAGAGACGGGGTTTCACTGTGGTCTCAATCTCCTGACCTTGTGATCCGCCCGCCTCGGCCTCCCAAAGTGCTGGGATTACAGGCTTGAGCCACCGCGCCCGGCCAATCATTTTCTTTTCTAATAAAGAGCAGCCTATAAAATCGAGCTGCAAACATAAGACAAGCAAGCTGGAAGCTTGCACGGGTGAATGCCAGCAGCTGTGCCAATAGGAAAAAGCTACCTGAGACTAGGCATGATCAAAATGGCAGCTCCATCTTCCCTTCTCTTTGCCAGCCATGTGTACAGTAGGGAGCAGGCAAGATGGTGCTGGCCAGGTAGAAAGCCCATTTGCATAATAAGATTATGGTGGGGTGACCGGCCTTCCCCACGCCATATGTAAATATCACCCTTGGTCATACCAACCTGTAGGCCCTTCATAAATCAGAACTGCCTCCTCAAGTCGGCCTATACAATCTGCAGGGGTCTGCTGCAGGCCGGCTTTTCTCTTTTGGATGCCTCTCTTTTGAAAGAGAGGGCTGCTCTCCTCTCCTTTTTTCTGTCTATTAAACTTTCTGCTCCTTAAGCCATCCACAAGTCCATGTCCTTAATCTTCTTGGCATGAGATGATGAACCCCAGGTATTTACCCCAGACAATGATGCTGCCTCAGCAGCAGAGTCACACCAGGGATGGAGCCAGCTTTCCCAGGGACGGAGGACTTCGCTGTCCCAGGAGACCCTGCCATGGGAGCCCCAGTCCAGTGACCTTGGGTTCTAGTCCCGCCATGTGCCTGGTATGCTCCGTGACTCAGCCTCCTCCTCTGTGAAACACATCTGACTCTAGCACGGCCAAATTCCTGCCCCATAGAATCATGTGCAATAAACACAGTTGGTTTCAAGCTACTAAGTTTTGGGTGGTTTCTGATGCAGCAGTTGATAGCTGTATGGGGGTAAGGGCAGACACGGAGACTGGGGAGGAGGCAAGACCACAGAGGTGTGGATGGGGGAGGGAAGTTGGAGGGAGTGAGAAGAGGCCAAACACTGACTGGATTTTGAGGGTAGAGGATCTGGATATGAGGGATGGAGACTGTTGAGGCTTAGCCTGAGTGAACAGCAAAGTGAGCTGCCATTCATGAAGGTGGGGGCAATGCAGACGGAGCAAAGCTGGGCTGGAGGATCAAAGTTAAGCAGAGACATTGGGTAGCACACAGGAGTCTGGATTTCTGGGGAGAGGCCCTGGCAGGAGACATGAATTTGGTCGTTGACAGTGTTGGATGGTATTTAACAGCATGACACCAGAGGAGATCACCCAGGGAGTGGAGATTGGTTGAACAAAAAGAGCCAAAGAATGGCCTGGTCAGTAAGGAACCAGCAATGGAGGGTGAGGAAGAGAAGACCCAGAGGGTGGGAGGGGCCTGGGAGCCCAGGGAACAACTGAGCTAAGGATGAGTGAGCTGTCACATGGGCTCGTGCCTGGAATTCCAGCACTTTGGGATCGCTTGAGTCCACAAGCTCAAGACCAGCCGAGGCAGCACAGCTAGACCCCATTTCTACAAAAAATTAAAGACAGGTGAGATGGTGCATGCTTGTAGTTCCAGATACTCTGGGGCTGAGGCAGGAGGATCCCTTGAGCCCAGGAGGTTGGAGCTGCGGTGAGGAGAATGTACCACTGCACTCCAGCCTGGGCAACAGAGAGACCCTGCCTCAAAAAAGGAAAAAGGAGGAGTGAGCTACCCAAATCTGTGTTTGTTTCTTACTGCTGTCCTAACAAATTACCATAAACATGGTGATCCAAAACAATACAAATTTATATCTTACAGCTCTGGGGGTCAGAAGTCTAATGGGACGATGAGTGTCATGGGCTAAGATCAAGGGGTCAGCAGGCTGCATTCCTTCTGTTGGCTCCAGGAGAGGCCTTGATTCCTTGTCTCTCCCAGCCTCTAGAAGCTGCTCATAGTCCTTGGCTTGTGGTCCCTTCCTCCATCTTCAAAGGACATCACTCCAACCCCTTTGTCGGTTGTCACATTTCCTTTTCTCTCTGCTTTCATCCCATTGTCCTCTCACTTGGCTTCCTAACCCACACAAGAACCCCTGTGATGGCGCCTGCCCTCCTATCTGTACTTGTGGGCTCTCCATCCAGATTGAAACAACCAAGGATACAAATGATTCAGAAAAAAAAACCTGTGTCTGTACTGAACATGTACAAACTTTTCTCTTGTCACTATTCGCTGAACAATACTGTATAACAACTATCTACATAGCGCTTACATTGTATTAGGTATTATAAGTAATCCAGAGGTGACTTAAAGTATACAGGAAGATGTGTGTAGGTTATATGCAAATATTAAGCCATTTTATGTAAGAGATTTGAGCATCAAGGATTCTGGCGTCCTTGAGAGGTGCTGGAGCCAGTCCTCTATGGATACCCAGGTATGACTGCACACTGGGCTCACCCTGATAAACACAAGAATCTTCCCCATCTAAAGAATCTTAACTTCATTGCATTTGCAACGTCCCTTTTGCCATGTAAGTAATTATTCACAGGAGCTGGAGGTTAGGATGTGGACATCCTTGGAGGGCCATTATTCTGCCCACCACAGTCCACCCTCCAGTTTCCAAAGATTCGCATAGGTCTCATGGGCAAAATGCACGCACCCATCTCAAGGTCCTCCGCAGCCTTGATTTATCATAGCATCAACTCAGGTGCACGTTCACTTAAGTCGCACCCAGTTCAAAAGTTTCAAATTCCATCATCTGAATCATCTAAATTGGGTATGGAATGGGCCCCAGCTAAGTAAGGGGGTCAAGCAGGCGGGCTGAGCACTGGTCCTGGTGACTGGAAGGCAGCACTGCCCTCCCCGCATCAGAAACTGCACCGGGAAGGCTGTCCTGGGCGGGGCGGCACGAAACCCTGGGCGCCTGTGGCTGCCCCAGAACTGCAGGAGCCCCAACGCCTTCAGCGCAGGGGTCACTGGTCATGAAAGGAACGTGACACCCTGCGCCCATTCTACAGATGGAGAGAGCAGCTCGGAGCCTGGGTCCAGCCCGCGCGGCCCACCCCGGCCCCGTTTCCCCTCTCCCCTCCCTGTCCGCGCTTCTCCCCTCCTACGCCTCCCCCAACCCTGGGACTCCCACTCCTCCCCTCCCCGCCAGGCCTCCTGCCCTCCCAGGCCCTCCGTTACCACCCAGCTCTGGGAAAGCCGGAGTCTGGCTCCCAGACACCACTGAGCGCCGAGTCCTCCAGCCTGTCTAGAGCGTACCGGAAGTAGCTGGGGGAAGGCGACGAGGCGCGGACTGGAGGAGAACTGAGTGGCCGGCACTTCCGGCCGGCGGTGGCTGCTCCGGCTGAGCAGGGTGAGTAGGGTCCTGTCCTGAGGCGCTGGGCGGCCCGGCGGGGCCGGGTGGGCTCGGGCGGACTCCGGTCACTGCTGGGCGCGGGCGGGAGCCGCAGTCTGTGCAGGCGGGCGCGCGGGGCGGGGCTGGTCGCGAGGCCTCGGGGCCGGACCCAGCCGCGGGCGGCAGCGCCCCCTCCCGGGAGCCGCGCTCGGAACCCGAAGCCCTGTGCTTCCCGCGCGACCCCCGCGGCCTGAGCGCGCGGCCCCCGAGCCGAACCCACCTCTCGCCGCAGGGCCTGGCCTTGACGCCCCAGCCCGGACCCTTCCTGCGCTTCCACTTTCAGAGAGGCTTGGTCACGAGATCCGCTTGCCCTTAAAAAACCAGACCGAGACTTTTTTTTTTCTTTTTTTCTCCATTTTCGTTTTTGCTCTTGCCCCAGACTGAATTTCTACCCGCAAACGGGGACCCTGGGGTAGAGGTGCGTTTTAAGCGAGCCTCGCCGGTACCTCGGTGCTGTCTCCTGCGCCAGGATCCCCCAGCGTGGAGCGCTCCTAGCGGAACTCGGCGCCGGCTCCTGGGCGCGCTCTGCGGGGTGCACGGCCCCAGGCTTTCTGTCCCATCTTTTTCTGTCCCATACTCCTCTTCTGACCCCCCAGGTCACCTCTTCCCCCGGCCCCAGAATGCGACTTGTTTTTTGAGTATTTCTCTTTCATATCCTCCATACCCCCCATCCCCAACACGCGCGCGCGCACACACACGATGCCCGTGCGAAGGTTGTTTTCCACTTTCCCCCCGCGTTTCTCAGGTCTTCTTCCCCTCACACAGGATGGAGTCGGCCCCAGCGCTGACCCCTTAGGCCTCCCGTTTCTTGTCTGTGCCTTGGGCACAGGAGAATTCCATGTTTCATCCCGTGTTCACGTGACCTCCGGGTTCTGTGCTTCCTCTCCAGTCGCAAGGCAAGAGACCACCCTCATTTCGGGGAGACACGGAATCCCACAGTAGCTTGTGAGGGACTGACTCGGAACTGGGATGCCGGGAAAAGCTTCCTGGAGGAGACTCAGCACCAGACACGGGCCCCTTGTGGACACGTCTCCATACGTGAGCTGCAGGTGTGGCAGGATAACACAAAGTGCTGGAACACACTGCTGTCCCACTTGCAAGACCAAAAACTTCCTTTAAAAATAAAATTCAGAGATTTCCTTATGAAACAAATTCAGCCACTTTGTGTCATCCTGCCGCACCTGCACTTCAGGCGCGGAGACGTGTCCACAAGGAGCCCGTGTCTGGTGCTGAGTCTCCTCCAGGAAGCTTTTCCCGGCATCCCAGTCCCCAGTTAGTCCCTCACAGGCTACGGTGGGATTCGGTGTCTCCCCCAGTTTTTCTGCAGCGGGTTCATATTAAAAATCTCGAGGGTGGATTGTGGCTTTGCCATCCCTCCTGTTCCCCACGGTGAGATGCACATAGCTCACTGTGCTGTGCCAGACGACACACACGTCACACCGTCACCCTCAGCGAACGATGCAGGATCCTTAAGGGACCAGCCCACATTTTGCAGACCAGGAAACTGACTCCGGAAGAGGACAGGACTCATCCAGAGGTGGCGGCCAACAAGCCTAGAACTTGTCTTTGGAGCTTTTGCTGCATTTGATTGCACTCCTCATTTCACTTGAGCTCTGGCCTCAAAGGGCTGCGTTTCTGCACGCCACCACATGCTCTGCATGGAGTTGGCAGAAGCAGCTATGGCAAGGGCGCAGGAGGGAGGTAGGAACTCCAGGAGTCCATCTTCAAGTACTGCTGACCTGCGGAGGAGTGAGGGGAGGGAGACCCCAGGCCTGCACGCACGCCACACTGAGCCGGCCAGCTCAGCTGCCCGGTGTTGGGGCAAATAGCTTCTCAGCCCTCACCAGTGTCTTACTGGGTGAAGTGCATTGCAGGCCCTGACTCCATAGGCTGCCCTGGCCTCACAGGGGTGTGCCCTCTGTGCCCTTCCAGTGGGCTCAGGTGTAGGGAGGGGTGTGGGGTGTTTCGCAGATTTGTTAGGAGAGGATGGAATTGTCCACCTAGAAGGGATGAGAATGACCCACATCCTCTTTATGTAGAAGGGTGAGAAGATACTTCAAAACTCCAACAGAAAGATGTGTTTGATTAGAGCTGCGACGTTTCTCTGTCGTTTTTCTTCATATTGGTCAAAGGTGCGTATGAAACTTAAAAGCAAAGCTTCTCATAGGGTACACAACTGGCCCAGGAAGAGCCCTTGCTCCCAGCGGGCCATCAGGTGTCCTGCATTTGCTTCTGGTGTGAATTAGTCATTTGTTCATAGAGCCTCCCAAATTAGCAAATGCTGAAGAAGTTCCTGCTCTGGACTAGCTTGTTCCTGTGTCCTCTGAGCGTGTATGTGTGAGTGAGGGTGAGTGGTTGTGTGTGTGTCCGTGTCTGGCAGGCTCTGCGGCCCTGCCGTGGTTGTGGAGTCAGGTGGACGGGCAGCACTAGAGCCTGGGGTTTCAAAGACTGGCGGCCCAGTGTGGCTGCCTGGGGCAGGGTACCCTGAGCTGAGCTTGAGGAGAGCTCCCTCAAAGGGGCCTGGAGTGGTCACAGCTGTCTGTCTGCTGAGGCTCCCGGTAGAGGCATCTGAGTGTGTGTGGTCGGGGAGGTCAGAGGGTGATTGAGTAACTGGCAGTACCTCCTAGCCCTTGGAGGATCTTGGGGCCTGCTGTTATAGAGAAGCTTCCAATGCCCCGTTTTCTAGAGGCAGTTTGGGGCTCTGTGTTAGAGAGCGGAGTTTAGAGACCTGCTGCAGGTGGGTTTGTAAGATCTTCGGCGGGGAGGGTAATGAGGAATTCCTCCTCCCTGCATCCCTCCACCCCTGCCTCTGCTCCTCAGGGAGGAATAAGGGATTTGAGAAGATGGCCAGCTCAGGCAGCCCAGCGAGCAGTTACAGCAAGAAGCTTAGTCCGGGTCCGGGCGGGTGGGAGGTTTGTTCTCGGGTCTGCCCAGCGTCGGACTTCCTGGCTTCCTCTGATGGCTTCTGCCTGAGCGCTTCCCCAGGAAAGGCCGGGCTACTCCTGTGAGAGCCACGTCTCGTTTCTAGCCCTAGCTAATGGCTTCCGTTTGCTTGGTGGGAGTGGGGCAGAGTCCACCTGAGCAGCACACCCAGGAGCTGGGCAGGGCTGGGCCGTTCCCAGGGCCGCCCTCCCCGCACTGCGTGCTAGCGCTTGTGTGGCTCCTCTCAGTAGCACTCGCATTTCAGCTGGAGCGTCCCAGTGAGGATAGAGTCGTGAGGATGCCAGGTGTGTCCCGGGCGCGCCCCATCACTTTCCTCTCTCTTCCCTCTGCTTTCCAGCCCCTGAAGTGCTGTGCCTGGAGATACCGTCGTGGACCCTGGAGAGGCACCCTGCAGCTTATGCGGTAAAACCTCGACCACCCCAGACCTGGTCAGTTTGAGGGGAGCTGCTACCACAGTATCCACTGAGGCCGGGGTTCCGGTCGTGTGGAGCAGCAGAGGGGAGTCTGACAGGGTCACCTCCTCCACAGAGAGAACTGGCAGCTGACTGCACTGCCAGGAGCCAAGGCTTGGGTGTGTGGAGCCTGGAAGACCAGGGACACCTGAGGCAGGAGGTGCAGCGTATGGAGTGGGGAACCCGAGACGGACTGGGGCCTGTGCTCAGGATCAGGCAGGCAGAGTGGAGAGGGAGAGACGGAGCCCTGGAAGGGGAGCAGGAGGAGGGGGAGTAGTGGCAGCAGCCCAGGCCAGGCGTGTGTCCTGCAAGTGCTAGGACCAGCTACCCCTCCCCATGGCCTCCAAGCCGGCTGCCGGGAAGAGCGGAGGGGAGAAGCGGAAGAGGGTGGTGCTGACGCTGAAGGAGAAGATTGACATCTGTACGCGCCTGGAGAAGGGCGAGAGCCGGAAGGCACTGATGCAGGAGTACAACGTGGGCATGTCCACCCTCTACGACATCAGGGCCCACAAGGCACAGCTGCTTCGGTTCTTCGCCAGCTCGGACTCCAACAAGGCACTGGAGCAGCGGCGCACGCTGCACACGCCCAAGCTGGAGCACCTGGACCGCGTCCTGTACGAGTGGTTCCTGGGGAAGCGTTCCGAGGGCGTCCCTGTGTCAGGCCCCATGCTCATCGAGAAGGCCAAGGACTTCTACGAGCAGATGCAGCTCACTGAGCCCTGTGTGTTCTCTGGAGGGTGGCTTTGGCGCTTTAAGGCCAGACACGGCATTAAAAAGCTAGATGCATCCAGTGAGAAGCAGGCAGCCGACCACCAGGCCGCGGAGCAGTTCTGTGGGTTTTTCAGGAGCTTGGCTGCCGAGCACGGGCTGTCCCCCGAGCAGGTTTACAACGCTGATGAGACCGGCCTTTTCTGGCGGTGCCTGCCAAATCCCACTCCAGAAGGCGGGGCCGTGCCTGGCCTCAAGCAGAGCAAGGACCGGCTGACCGTGCTGATGTGTGCCAACGCCACAGGCTCCCACAGGCTCAAGCCCTTGGCCGTCGGGAAATGCAGCAGCCCCAGGGCTTTCAAAGGCATCCAGCACCTGCCTGTCGCCTATAAGGCCCAGGGGAGCGCCTGGGTGGACAAGGAGATTTTTTCCGATTGGTTCCATCATATCTTTGTGCCCTCGGTGAGAGAGCACTTCAGAACCATAGGTTTGCCGGAAGACAGCAAGGCCGTTCTCTTGCTGGACAGCTCCCGGGCTCACCCGCAGGAGGCCGAGCTGGTGTCCAGTAACGTTTTCACCATCTTCCTGCCTGCCAGCGTGGCCTCATTGGTGCAGCCCATGGAGCAGGGCATTTGGAGAGACTTCATGAGGAACTTCATTAGCCCTCCGACCCCCCTCCAGGGCCCTCACGCCCGCTACAATGTGAATGATGCCATATTCAGCATGGCCTGTGCCTGGAACGCAATTCCCAGTCACGTCTTCAGGCGGGCCTGGAGGAAGCTGTGGCCATCAGTTGTGTTTGCTGAAGGCTCCTCTTCTGAGGAGGAGGTGGAGGCAGAGCACTTCCAAGCGAAGCCCCACAACACATCCTTTGCGCACATCCTGGAGCTTGTGAAGGAAGGCTCCTCCTGCCCGAGCCAGCTTCGCCAGCGCCAGGCCGCCGGCTGGGGTGTAGCAGGAAGGGAGGCAGAAGGGGGACAACCCCCTGCTGCCATGTTGCCAGCAGAGGTTGTGTGGGGTTCAGAAAAGACTCCGAAAGCTGACCAAGACGGTGGAGGAGATCCTGGTGAGGGTGAGGAGGCGGCTTGGGAGCAGGCAGCTGTGGCCTTCGATGCGGTCCTGCGCTTTGCGGAGCGGCAGCCGTGCTTCAGTGCACAGGAAGTGGGGCAGCTGCGAGCGCTGCGTGCCGTGTTCCGGAGCCAGCAGCAGGTGAGGAGGTGGCGTGGCGCCCTCGGGGCTGTGGTCAAGGTTGAAGCCCTCCAGGAGGGCCCTGGTGGCTGCGGGGCCACGGCTCACTCTCCCTTGCCCTGCTCATCCACAGCAGGTGACAACTGATGGCTTCTCTGCCCTGTCCTGGCCACTGGCCCTGTTTCTCCACGCACCCTGGAGTGGCATGGTCCTGTGCCCCGACCCCACCTGAGGCAGGAGGGCGTGTGCAGACACTCAAGAGCCCTTCCAGGAGCGGGTCGCCCACGGTGTGGCTCGGGTGCTCAGGACAGTCTGTGCCCGAGGTTCCTGTCGATACAGGTTTTATCACTTGCCATGTCATCCGAAAGTGAGGAAATGTTTTGGAAGGGTCCACCCTAGCCTAGAACAAACCAGAGCCTCACTCTGGCTGGAATGGGGCCCAGGCTGGGCTGATCTGGCCTCGTGTTCGCTGGCTGATCATTGCAGTATCAGAGGGTGGAGATGTCTGTCTGTCCATGTGGAGAGAAGTTGCCCTCCAGGCCAACAGGAGGCCATGCCCACCGCCCCTGGACAAGCTCCGTCTCAGAAGGCTCTATCTGCTGGGCTGGCGGCCATCCCCTTGTTGGGTGGACCCCGGCACGGTGCCTGAGGGCCAATGGCCGAGAGCTGGGACTCAGTTCTTGGCCTGCTCTCGGCTGAAGAGGCCGCACGTCTCACTTCAGTCGTGGCCTCGTTCAGCAGAATGACTGGAACCATCCTCTGTTACCCGCAGATCCCATCCCATGGGCTCTGGCCCCAGGATGTGGGGGGCCCCACGGAGAGTTGACTTGGTAGAGTTTCTTTCCGTGAAGAAAGTAGGAGTGGCTGACCAGGCCCTGCTCATCACCCGGATACAGGACACAGACCCTGCGTGGTATTTTGGCATTTTGGCTCAGAGTGCAATGTGCCATGTTGCCCAGAATTTCATACTTACGGCCTTTACATGAATACGTCTTGATCAGGCGTTCAGAGATTAGTCTTAGGTTTGCACGTAAGTCACTGGAAACAGTAAAACAGGTTGCTTAGATTTCCAGCAATTATATTTGTGCTCTTATCCCCAGCTGTTAGCACGTTAGTAATACCTTGGGGAGGAGTTGTCTGTCCTGGTCAGTGTTCACAGACGCGGTTGTAAGAGGATGTGGTGATTTTCTCCACGTCTGCAGCTGCTTTGCAGCATCTCCATTTCACGGGCAGCACTCGCTTCCTGCAGCTGAAATTCCAGAATGCCCTGTGTCCACAGTGATTAGCCTCGTCTTTGAGCGAGCATGAAATAGGTGCATTGTTCTTTTTTTTCATTCTTGAGGCAGGGTCTCACTCTGTTGACCAGGCTGGAGTGAAGTGGTGTGATCACAGCTCACTGCAGCCTCGACCTCCCTGTTGAGTGATCCTCCCACCCCAGCCTCCTGAGTACCTGGGACTAGAGGCGTGCACCGTGACACCTACCTTTTTATTTTTTTGTAGAGACAGAGTCTCACTGTGTTGCTGAGGCTAGTCTGAACTCTTGGCCTCAAGCGATCCTCCCTCCTCAGCCTCCCACAGTGCTGGGATTACAGGCGTGAGCCCCGGCACTCGGCCTAAATGGGTTTTTCTTGCTATGTTATTTTCAGTGCTTTGCTCTTGAATTCTTTTCCCCTCTTAAATTTGTATCATTTGGCTGAGTCAGCACGTAGTTTGCATTCCAGCGTCTGCTGTTGATTCCACTGAAACCTTTGTTCTCATGAGGGAGAGGATTTGGCTCACTGTGGTTTCTTGTATTTTCACATCTCTGCCGATACAGGGGCAAAAGTCATTGCTGACAGAGCCCTGCCTATGTCTTGGGAGTGTGTGTTTCTTGCTTTGAATGCATGTGTGATGGTTACAAAAGCCAAATAGTTTCTAAAGATCTCGGTGCTGAATGACAGTCCCAGTTGTTCCCATTGGGATCCCGTTGCCTTCATGGTGTCACCCCCACTGTTTGCTTCCTGTGTCTGGGGAACTTCTGCACATCCGTGTACTTCGTGCCATTTCTGGGCTCACGTGTCTCACTCCTAGCAGAGCCTCATAACCAAGATTGCTGGATTGCGGCTGCTTGAGGCAACGCAGGAGGTTAGAACATGTCTCGAGGGCTCTGAAGCAGCAGGACATCCTGGGTGGGTGGAGCTGAGGAGGGCACGGGGTAGGCCTGCCGAGCTCCTGGCTGGCTCTCCTGAATCCTCTGGAGATGGCTTGTCCCTGTCAGACTGTAGCTCTTCAGGACCTGAGCTCTTCCCGCTCTTGACCTGCTTCTGTGCTGACTGTGCTGGGCTCATGGGTAGACATTTGTCCCCAGTGAGTGGCTGTGTCCTCAGGGTGCCCCTCTTTGAGACTAACTGCAACAAGGCTTGGAACCTGACTCTAGGCACAGCCCCTGTGGCTGGAATCCCTTGTGCCACCCAGGGGACTTGGGCCCTGCTCCTCCTGCAGCCCCTCCTCACCTGGGCTTGCTGCTGCGGGTCTCCCTGGAGTGAGGTTTTTAGGGAGCCCAGAGCTTACTCATCTCTGCGCTGCTGGGCCCAGCTGCCTGCTGAATACTTCCTGCCTCCATCCTGTCCCCCGGAACGCTTTGTGGAGACTGCTGTTTCCTCCGAACACTTTGTTTTCACTTCCTGACCAGTCCCAGAAGCTCAAGTGGTGGAATGTTTTAGCCTCAGAATCTTGTTCCCCAAGCCCTCTCAGGTGGATCCCCGCTGCACCAGACACCACAGCACAGCCCTGTGAGGCTGTGTCTCCTCACTCCGTTTCTGGGGCTGCTGAGGCCCCTGGGAAGCCCTGGATCTTGCCAGAGCAGAGCGTGCAAGTCTCTGGTCCCGTTTAAATGCCTCTCCCTTTTATCTGTGAACACGGGGCTGGAGCCACTCCTTGTCTTCTCACCGTGCCCCTACAGGTCATGGCCTCAGTTCTCCAGTGGCTACTGGGGCAGCGGGTGCTGCGACGTCTGGTTTGGGACCTCCGTGGCTGCTTCCAGCCTGCTAGTAGAACGAACCTGTTTGTACCACCACATTCTTCTCTGGTGGTGCCCCTGAGGGCTCAGGCCTGAAGGCACTCCTTTGTCCTCAGTTGGGACAGGCAGCCTCCACTCTGGGAGCTCCCATCCCTCAGGGTGCCCAGGAGAGGCCATACTTTCAGGGTGGCATGGTGAATTCAGGGATTGGGATTGGTAGGTGGTCTTTCAGCCCCTTCTACCTTGGATTGGTTTATAGAACACCTGTCCTGCCTGTGCCAGCCTGGATCTCTGTGGGCACCCCCGGCACGCTGTGCTGAAGGTTGTCTGCCTCCTGCATGGGAGGATCTAGAGCGGACCTTGCCCTGGGCCCGTCTGCAGGCCACTGTTCTTATCCAGCGGGCCAAATGAGTGATTGCTAGTGGTAGGTTGACTGGAAGAAAGGAAGTCGCAGCCCCTGCTCATGGCTTCCTCAGCTCCCTGGGGTTGGAGGACTGTCATCAGTTGTCCTCAGTTTGGAGGAGGTTCAGGGTCCCGGTGGCTGGATGTGCTTCCGGAGGGACAGGGTTTTGGAGGACTGTCATCAGTTGTCCCCAGTTAAAGTCCATTTGGAGGAGGTTCAGGGTCCCGGTGGCTGGATGTGCTTCCGGAGGAACAGGGTTCGAGGCAGGGATTTGCAGAAGGTGTGGACTGCATCCTTTCTTGGGAGGCTGTGGCACAAGGCAGCCAAACTTGGGACAAATCAAGACCCATCCACACTGCACCTCAGGGACCTCACCTCACCCCACATACATGTGCTTATGGGGGGCCAGGGGTGGTGGCTTCTGCCTGAAATCCCAGCGCTCTGGAACGCCAAGGCAGGAGGATCACGTTACTTCAGGAGTCTGAAACCAGCCTGGGCAACATAGGGAGACCCCATCTCTACAGAAAATAAAAGAAAATGAGCTAGGTGTGGTGGTGGTGGTTGCCTGTAACCCCAGCTACTCAGGAGGCCGAGGCAGGAGGATCCCCAAGCCCAGGAGTTGGAGGCTGCAGTGAGTTATGGCCTCTGCACTCCAGCCTGGGTGACAGAATGAGAGGCCTTCTCTCTAATAAAAATAATAATAAAATGTGCTTTGGGGTCAGGTGTGGAGATCAGAGTTGGGGAGGTCATGAGGTAGGGGTCAGGATGTGGACAGTCACGGGCTGGTGGGTGTGGCAGCCGTGAGGGTGGGCGGTGGGTGTGGCAGTCATGAGGGTGGGCGGTGGGTGTGGCAGCCGTGAGGGTGGGCGGTGGGTGTGGCAGCCGTGAGGGTGGGCGGTGGGTGTGGCAGCCGTGAGGGTGGGCGGTGGGCTGGGAGACAGGGCCTGGGCAGGGCTTCTGCATTTCCGCTGCCGCCTCTGGGTTCGAGGACTCTCCTTGACAAGGGCTGAGCTCTCAGGCACTGCGCTGGGCTCAGCTGCCTGCTGGGAGGCTGGGGAGAATGGACCTGTGAGGCCTTGTTTGTCCTCTTCCCTGTCCAGTTCCTGTAGACCCCAGGCCTGGCTGTCTGCAGGGCCAGGAGCTGCAGCCACCAGCCTCCCAGGTGAGCCCCAGCTCCCGGCCCTGCACGCCCGCTCCTTTGCCCGTGTGGACTCGGCTCTGGTGTCTGCTTCCACACATGGACCCTCAGACCTTACACATCTGTTGTTTCCCTTGCAGGGCAGTGATGATAACATGAAATGAGGTGGGGTCACTCCTGTTTAAATATGAGACTGGGGTCCAGGGAGGGGCAGGTGTGAAGTTGCTGAGGGCAGAGGGAGACCCACGGCTACCTGCTCCTGGTGACCAGCCTCATGTTCACTGCTCACTGCCTGCCATTCACCAGCTGCATGACCTTGAGCAGTGCCCTCAACTGTAAACAGAGGTGAAAACACTCCTTTACCAGCCTTTTTAGGGGCCACTCTTGTGTGAGGCCTTGAACCTCATTTCAGTTCCGTGGTGGTCCTGAGCCTCTGAATCTAGGCATGGCCCCTGCTGGGTCCTGGTCTCAAAGGCAGCATGATGGCCTCCCTGCTCAGGCCCTGCACCCAGCGGCCAATCCTCGGAGGCCCACTGGCCATGGCTGGACCCTCTCTCAGGGAACCTGTCAGCATGGCCATCTCCACACCCAGGCTGGCTGGGAAGCGAGATACGAGGTGCTCAAAGGCCGTCTATGTCTGTAGGCAGTCCCGTCCCACACAGGCCAGGATTGTTGGGCCTCCTTAGCAGCCAAAGGAACTGAGGTCCAGAGCAGGGAATGTGTTGCCCAGTGTCAGAGGGTGGTCTGCTCTGGGGTCAGGTGTCTTTCCCTGGTCCTAAGCCACTCCAAGCCAAGGCGTGTCCCTGGGCCCATTTCCCCTCTCGAGGTCTTGGGGTCCCTATTTCTGATGTGTGTGAAAGGAAGGCCTGTCCTCTGGGGTGGCCATGAGACTCAGTGGGAGGAGCTGCCACATGTGAGCCAGGACTTGGCACCTGGCCAGCCTTTTTCTGTGTCATTGTACCTTGATGGGCTGTCAGTTCTGAAGAGAAGAAATACACTAGGAATCCTGTTCTCCTCCCCTTTCTCCCTGGCAGAGGGAAGTGACCACACCCCTATGGTGTGGACATATGGACGCTCCTCCACGAAGCAGCAAAGTTCTGTTGTTTCAGGAGGCTGTGGGCCCTGAGGATGTGGTAGTGACCTCACCAGAGGAGCTGGCAATTCCTAAGTGCTGCCTGGAGGCCTCTACAGAGACATAATGTTGGAGAACTTCTGCCTCATGGCAGTGCTGGGTGAGACCCCTCTGTCCCCACCAGTGCCCTTGAGGGTATGGGTGTTGGTCGGTGTGTGGCCTCCATCTCCGTAATGATGGTATTAGAACTGCATGTTTGTGTCCCCACCAAAGTTTATATGTTGAAACCCTGACCCCCGGTAGGGTGGTATTAGGAGGTGGGGCCTTTGGGAGGTGACTAAGCTTAGGTGAGGTCGTGAGGGTGGGGCTCCCCGATGAGATTGAGTCCTTAAAAGGAAGGAACTAGAGTGAGGTCTCTTTCTGCTGTGTGATCATATGAGAAAATTGCCATCTTTCAAGCTGGGTGCAGTGGCTGACGCCTGTAATCCCAGCACTGGAAGGCCAAGGCATTAGGATTGCTTTGAGTCCAGGAGTTCGAGACCAGCCTAGGCATGATAAGACCTTATCGCTAAAAAGAAGAAATAAAATGGAAAACTGCCATCTGCAAATCAGAAAGAGCCTTCAGCAGATACCAGACTGCCAGTGCCTTTGATATTGGACTTTCAGTCCCCAGATCTGTGAGAAATTAATTTCTGTTGTTTAAACCACCTAGCCTGTGGTATTTTGTTATAGCAATCCAAACTGAGACAGGCAGTAAGGAGAGAACAGAGGTTCCAGCCTGCTTCAGGTCCAGGCAGTTCTGCCATTGCCCTCGACTCCTCAGTTCCAGTCATGGGCCAGGCCCCTGGGGGACTTGGGATGAGTAAAACATGCACCTGTCATTAAGGTTCACCTGGTCTAGAAGGGGAGGCAGACCCACACTGCCCACCATGACCCGGACAGCGGTGATAAATACAGAGCACCTCATGGCCAGGGCCTGGGGGATTCCCACCCTGCCCTACCCAGTGCCAATAACAGAGGGACCCTGCAGAGTTGTGTACACAAGATAGCAGTTTAGTTCTTGCACACATACTAGTTGAGAAGGGAAATCAGGGCTGATGAAACAGCTCAACTGTCTGGCAGAGCCAGGCTCCTCCTGCCATGATGCAGTTTGGATGCTTGTCCGTTTCTAATCGTACATGGAAATTTGATCCCCAGTGTTGAAGATGGGGCCTGATGGGAGATGTTCCTGTTATCGGGATGGATCCTTCATTAGTAGCCTGGTGCCGTCTTTGTGGTAACAAGTGAGTTCTCACTTGATTAGTTTCTGTGAGAACTGTTTGTTAAAGAGAGCCTGGCACCTCCCTCCCGTCTTCCTCCTCTTGCTATGTGATGCTGCTCCCCTTTGCCTTCCATCATGAGTGGAAGCTCCCTGAATTCCCCACCAGAAGCAAATGCTGGCACCATGCTGCTTGTACAGCCTGCAGAACTGTGAGCCAAATAAACCTCTTTTCTTTATAAATTACTCAGCCTCAGGTGTTACTTTATAACCTTGCACACAGACCAAGATACGCCATGTGTATTTCATGAAGGGAACCACAGGGTTGAAGATGTCACAGGACACCTGCTCCAGTCCCCTCCACTGTGTCTGCCTCCAGAAAGCACACCACTTCTGCTCATGTCCCTCAAGCCAGGTCCCAGTCATACGAGTACAACTAGTTATAAAAGGTTTGGGGAGCCTGGTTGTAGAGGATGGGTGAGCGAGTATAGGACTCATCTAGCAGTGCAAGTCGGCCCAGGCCTTGTGCCTTCATGCCTGCTCCAGCAATTATGTCTGATCTCCCCCATCTCTGTAAGGAGAGAGCAGAGGTTCCAGCCTGCTTCAGGTCCAGGTAGTTCTGTGGGCTTCGTGGATGTGGCAGTGACTTCACCAGAGGAGCTGGCAATTCCTAAGCCCTCCCCAGAGGCTTCCACAGAGACATAATGTTGGAGAACTGCCTCATGGCAGGGCTGGGCACAGGGCCGATTTACGAGGTGAGCTTAGGGTGTGAGGGATGGAGGCAGGCAACAACCCTTAGTGGGCCTCACCTGTAGAATGGGGGTTCCATACTGAGAGGCAAGCCCGGACAACCTGGGATTGCTGACTCCTCTCCCATCAAATGCTCAGCTGTCAAAGTTAGGGGGAGACACAACATTGTCCCCACCCCAAACAGCAGAGCCACTGGAGAAGCAGGCCATAGAACAGAGAGCTCCACATTCCTCCCCACAGGAACTGCCTTTGTTAGAGTGTGAAGTTCCAGCCTAAGGGTGCTCTCAAAAAACAGTGGAAGTGATGGAGAAAGGCAACTGTGGTCAATCAGTAGATTCATTGGAGATCTATGCCAAAAATATTGTCTGGCTAGGGGTCATATAAGTATCACAGACACTTAACTTCAGGAACTATCCCTTCAAAGGAGCCCAAATTTGATTGGATTGACCTGTGAAGCAATTTATGTCCAGGGCAGCATTCAAAATAGTGGAGCAATCAGCTGACCATTAGTGGAGCTTAACGGCTGGATGTGGTCAGGGAAAACAAAGCGCTTTGCAACACTTTCAAACCACTGTCATCCAGGGCGACTGACGGCATAACCAAGATGGTGCCCCTGAGGAGAAAAACTGAGATGCAGTCAGAGGCTCTGGGATGTGGGGTAGGAAATAGAAGCCACTAAAATAGTCTAGCTGGTCCCTAAGCAAAGAAAGCAGAAAAATAGTCTAAGATCAGGCTGGCTAGTATCCAGAATTGCTACAATGGTTACCTAAGATGTCCATGCTTCAACAGATAATTATGAGGCATGCAAAGAAACAGGAAAGTATGGCCGATACACTGGGGGAAAAGGCAGGTAATAGAAACTGCCTATGTAGAGCAAGATGCTGGATTTAAAAGAAAAAGGTTTCAAAGTGGCCATCATAAATGTGTTCTAAGAACTAAAGGACGTTATGATTAAAGAACTAAAGGGGGTAAAACTAAAGGAAGGTGTGAGCCAATATTGCCTCAAATGGAGATTAAGAAGGTAGAAATTATATGTTTTGTATTTAAAAAAACAAAAAAAACAGGCTTGACTCAGTGACTCACACCTGTAATCCCAGCACTTTGGGAGGCTGAGGCAGGAAGATCATCTGAGTCCAGGAATTCAAAACCAGTCTGGGACAACATAGTGAGAACTTGTATTTACAATTTTTTTTTTTTTTTTTAATTAGCCAGCATGGTGGCACACACCTATAGTCCTAGCTACTCAGGAGGCTGAGGTGGGAGGATTGCTTGAGCCTGGGAGGTCAAGGCTGCAGTGAGCTGTGATAGTGCCAGTGCATTTCAGCCTGGGTGACAGAACGAGACCCTGTCTCAAAAAGAACCAGATGAAAATTCTGGAGTTGAAAAGTACAATGACTGAAATGAAAAATTCACTAGGCAAGCTGAGCTCAACAGTAGATTTCAACTGGAAGAAGAAAGAATTAGTGAACTTGAGAACAGAGTGATAGAAACTATGCAATCCAAAGGACAGTAAAAAGAATGAAGAAAAGAGCCTTAGAGAAATGTATTATACCACACGAATTGCACCAACATACGCTTGGAGAACCAGAAGAGAGGAGAGACAGAAAGGAACAGAAAAAATGTTTAAAGAAATAATGGCTGAAAAATCCCCAATTTTTTTGAAAAATGTTAGCCTACAAATCCAAGAGGCTCAATGAAATCTAAGTAGGATAACCAGAGATCCACAAATAGACTCATCATAGTAAAATTGCTGGAAGCCAAAGATGAAATCTTGAAAACAGAAAAATGATTTGTCACTTACAAAAGAACACCAGTAAGATCAACAGCTGACTTCTCATGAGAAACAGTGGACGCCAGAGGGCAGAGGGATAATATATTCAGAGTGCTCAAAACAAACAAAAACAAAAACAAAAAAACCATTAACTAAGAATCTTATATCCAGCAAACTATCTTTCAGAAATTTAAGCAGCTGAACATGGTGGCTCACGCCTGTAATCCCAGCACTGGGAGGCTGAGGCAGGTGGATCACCTGAGGTCAGGAGTTCAAGACCAGCATGGGCAACATGGTGAAACCATGTCTACTAGCCTGGCATGGTGGCATGTGCTTATAATCCCAGCTACTTGGGAGGCTGAGGCTGAGGCAGGAGAATTGCTTGAACCTGGGCGGTAGAGGTTGCAGTGAGCCAAGATTGGGGCCAGTGCACTCCAGCCTGGGTAACAGAGTGAGACCCTGTCTCAATAAACAAACAAACAAGCAGTTTAAAGATGAACCCAGATACTACATACAAAAGCCAAGAGAGTTTGTTGCTAGCAGGCCCACCTTATCAGAAAGATGAAAGGATGTCTTTCAGGCTGAAAGTAAATGACCCCAGAAGGTAATTTAAATCCACATTGAAAATAATACTTGCAGAGGTACTTGTATAATTGTATAAAACAGTATAGATGCACATTTCTTCTTAATTGATGTAAAAAGCAATTATATAAAATAATATGGGTATAACGTTGGGCCTATCACATATAGAAATATAATGTATTTGTGAATAATAACCCAAAGGAGATGGGTGGAAGCAAAATAATCTGACTAGGAAGTGAGTCCAGATAGTAACTCAAATTCACAGAACAGATAAAGAGAACCAGAAACAATGAAAGTTAATGTGGCAAAATCTAAAAATATGTATTTGGTCTTCTTTTATCTCCCAGCTTCCTTAAAAAGCATAACATTACATAATAATAATAACAACATACTGCTGGGTTTGTAACATTTAGAGATGTGATAGGTGCATAACGATAATACCGCAGAAGGGAAAAGGGGACGGAACTGCACAGGAGCGGCATTTCTGTCTCACTGGAATTAGCGCAGATCCAAAGTAGATTCTGATAAAATGTAAATGGTGATCCCTAGAACAACCACTAGAGAAATAATTCAAAAAATAGAGTGAAAAAATCATCAAAGAAATTAAAATGCTACATTGGAAAATACCCAGTGTAAAAGCAGCAAAGGAGGAAGAGAGGATCCAAGACGACAGGAGGCAGAACACACTTAGTGGGGCCTGTGCTGTCCACATTCTGGTGGCCCTTAACTCATCGAATCTTCCTGGCACCTGGCTGAGTCACTAGTGCCATCCCTTTTGTACAGATGAGCAGTTGAGGCTCAGGAGCATCAGGGGTAGTCAGGGACACAGAGTTTGGAGTCCGGAGCCATTTTACTCCACAGCCCAGGATCTCACTGCATCCCTTCCCCTGCCTGTTGCCTGTGATTCCCCGCTTTTCTTGGCCTCTGGCAGCATTTGCCTTGGCTGTGTCTGCCAGCCTCCTGCTGTGCTGAGCTGGATGTGCCTGTGGTGCCGCTGTGTCCTGCTTTCCCTGGGCAGTCCTGGTGGCACCTGTTGTCCTGGAACAATTACTGATACCCCTTTCACTCTCAAAAGTGTCTGAATCGTGTGGGGCCACTCTGCAGGGCTAACCTTCACACAGTGCCTAACACATGGTGTCTGTGGGGTGTCAGCTCTTCAGGAGCCCCAGGCCAGCAGTCACAGCAAGGTCACCACCAGAGGACATTGAATGGTTCCACCTCTGAAGTCAGTGCTGGCCCCCAGGGTCTCTGGGTGGGCAGTAACCTGGAGCAGCCCTTGCTGGGGAAAGAGAACTGGCACTACTAGGACCCATCTCAAGGGGGTGTGCAAAGGCAGAGAGGGATCCAGCCTGGGGGTGGTCACCTGAGGGCAGCCCTCATGGCTCCAGCGGTGGCTCGAGAAGCCCGTGAAGCTGCCCTAGGAGGCTGAGCAGGGGAGGCCTCCTCAAAGCCACCCTGGGGTGGGCAGAGCCTCAGAAAGGACCCTGAGGCTGGCAGGGCAAGGAGCTTCTGCAGTTGACCTCCAGAAGTGCGGCTGCCTGCTGAGAGACGCACCTCAGTTGGGAGGTCTGGGTCCTCTGCTTGCTCTTGGCCTCATCTTCACTGAGGAGGGCCTGAGGCAGCTCAAGGCTCTTGGCTGCAGCAGATCAGCACCCAGGAGGCTGCGCCCGTTGGCCCCTGAGCTGGGGGGTGGCTGGGGGCTTGGGCAGGGTGCCTGGGCAGGACAGCATTAAGCAGGTGGCACCTGCACTGGCTGTGCCTGAATCTGGGGTGGGGAGGACTCCAGATGCCCAGTGAGAGCTGAGCCAGCCAGGGAGGGCCCAGAGAGGTCAGGCGGGCTCTGCCAGCTGAGGAGGGCTGGTGGGGGTCTGTGCTTCTGAGCCCTGGGTACAGCCCTCCTCTTTGAATCGCCTGTTCTGGGGTAGCTCTGGTGGTGGGGCAACAGGATCCCACCAAGACACAGGGACCACATTGGCCTCCAGCCTGGGAGCCTCACAAACATTCCTTGCTCAACAGAATCAGGCTGGACCCTTACTTAGCAGGGAGTGGCTGGAGTCTGGCTGGAGAGGTCAGACGTCAGGAGGGAGGGAGCCAGGGCCTGTCACATCTTTCCTCTGGCCGCTGTCCTGATCTTTGTAAGCCCAGAGTCTCCCCTTCCCTGAAGGGAGGCCAGCACCCCAGGAGGGCAGCAGGTGTGCTGTGAGGGTTGGAGCAGTGTGAGAGGTCAGGATACACTAGAATGGCCATGGACACCATGTGGGGGTGCTGTGGGCTGGGCTGCAGAGCAGTGTCCTTCCTGCTGCTCCTCCCCTGCAGGTTCCCCTGACCTTATGGTTTATTGGGTTTGATACCAATCAGCAGACCCTGCAGGGTGGAGGCTCCCAGGCCTCTCAATCCCAGCATTCTCATGTGCCAGTCAACCCCACTGTAACTGCCCAATTAGTTCTACTTGTCCACTGCCCAGATAGAGCCAAATTTACCAAGACAGTGGAATTGCAATAGAGAAAGAGTTGAATATACATAGAGCCAGCTAAATGGGAGACTGGAGTTTTCTTATTACTTAAATCAGCCTCCCCTAAAATTCAGAGGTGAGAATCTTTCAAGGACAGTTTGGTGGGCAGGGACCTAGGGAATGGGTGCTTCTGATTTTTGGGGGATGCCATCATAGGGGTGTAGAAAAGGTCCTTGTGCACTGAGTCCACTTTTGGATGAAAGCTACCAAGGAGCTGCTGGTCTGCTGGTCCAAGTAGAGCCATCTGGTGTCAGCAGTACAAAAGTGTGGCCAGGCACAGTGGCTCACACCTATAATCCTAGCACTTTGGGAGGCTGAGGCAGGAGGAGTGCTTGAGCCCAGGAGCTCAAGACCAGTCTGGGCAACATAGTGAGACCTCTTCTCTATAAAACATTAAAAAAAAAAAATAGCCAGAAGTGGTGGCACGTCCCTGTGGTCCCAGGTACTTGGGAGGCTGAGGCAGGAAGATTGCTTGAGCCTAGGAGGTCAAAGCTGCACTGCGCCATGATTCTGCCACTGCACTCCAGCCCGGGTGACAGAATGAGACCCTGTCTGAAAATACATCTTAAAAGCCCAATCCTAGTTTCTATAATAGTGATGTTATCTGCAGGAGTAATTAGGGAAGTTGCAAATCTTATAACTTCTGGGACAATAGTTGGTAATTGTTTATCCCTACGTCTTAGCAGAATCCAGGCCCCTCTCATCCTCTTAACTTGGTGGCCTTTCATTAGTATTACAAAGGTGGTTTAGTTGTGGGAAAGGCTGTTATCATTTAAATCACTAACTAAATTTCTCCCAAAGTTAGCTTGGCCCACGCCCAGAAGTGATCAAAGGCAGTTTGGACGTTAAAGGCAAGATGGAGTTGGTTAGGTCAGATCTCTTGCACTTAAAATTTGTGCAAAGATCTCTTCACAATGATCTGCCTGTGATAGATGTGGCCCAAGCCAGGCCTGTGGGGAGTGGCTGCATACCCCTCTGCAGCGTGGGGTACCTGGCCAGTCTGGGTCAGTACTGGGGCCTGCACAAAGGGGTGTAAAAAACGAATAAACATCATCAATTTTTGGAACCCTAGAAATGACATTGAGCCTAGAAGGAAATGTGGCTGTGTGGAATAACCATGCAGCATGCAGCTGCAGCTTCCGCTTCTCTGGCTGTAGGTCACCTCTCTTTCTCTTTTTTCTTGTTCTATAAATTGATTATGTGAAAGGACAATACATTGGGGCTCCTAAATCACTAAGCTAAAGGGAAAAGTCAAGCTGAAAACTGCTTAGGGCAGTTATTACTTAAATCAGCCTCCCCTAAAATTCAGAGGTGAGGATTTTTCAAGGACAGTTTGGTGGGGAGGGGCCTATGGAATGGGCCCCTGCCTGCCTCCCATTGCATTCAAAGTCACCCCTTAGCTCATTGAGATAAATGCATATCTCATTCCCTTCTTTGGAGAGGCTAATCAGAAACTCAAAAGAATGCAACCATTTGTCTCTTATCTACCTATGACCTGGAAGCCCCTACCCCACTTTGAGTTGTCCCGCCTTTCCAGACTAAGCCAATGTTTATCTTACATATGTTGATTGGTGTGTCATATCTCTCTAAAATGTAGAAAACCAAACTGTGCTCTGACCACGTTGGCCACATGTCGTGAGGACCTCCTGAGGCTGTGTCATGGCGTGTGTCCTCAACCTTGGCAAAATAAACTTTCTAAATTAACTGAGACTTGTCTCAGATTTTCTGGGTTCACATTTTGGTAATCACAAAGGGATTCTGAATGGAGGTGCCCCTGACCTTTGAAAAAATGTCTTATGAGTGCTTAGTACCAGCTTGAGTTATCTTTATGGCTCAAATGAATAGGACAATTTACTGAGGCCTGGAAGCACCCCCTCCAGAAAATCCCTGATCTCCCAAAATTTGGTTGAGATTTAACGTTTTATTTTGCTGTACGACTCCTACCACCACCCCTCCCCTTTTTTTGGAGTTTTACTTGCTTCCAAAACAAGGCAGGCAAGTTTTTTCCTGCTTCTGTGACGATGGAAGGCAGGTAAACTGAGTTTGAGCTCACTTCCAACAGGGAAGATGAGGTTTTTTTTTTTTTTTTTTTTTTTCCTGCTTCTAGGATGGTGGAGTGCAGTCTTCAGCCTGAGATCCATTCCTAGGTAAGTAACTGAACTGGGGTTTGTCTTGGCTAAAGGTAAAATTAATAGCCAGCTGGTCTTAATTTCTCCTTACTGTTAGAGCACTCAGTAATTATGTAAGTTGTTCAATTGTTTGTTTTGCTTTGCTCCTTTTTATTATTGTTGTTGTTGTTGTATGTTTCTGTTTTTGTTGTTTCAGTCTTTTTCCCATTGGGTTTGACCAACTCTGACTTGATCAAATCCAAAAGAAAGTTTCAAATTATGGGGAACAAGGCCTCTAAAGTGGCTACATTCCCACCAAAAAAAAAAAAAAAAAAGATTGATTTTGATTTTCACTACTTAAGGGGCTTTATTTACATAACCAGACCACCTTTTTGCTAGCCAGGCCAAACTGAAAGCAATGGCTGTTACCCCACACTGCAGTTCAATGCCTAAGTTTCTGCCTTCTTTTTTTTTTTTTTTTTTTCCGGCATGAAAGCTGGGTTTGGTTCCTAAATCAAGTCCTTTCTGGTTTGATACTTGGTACTTCTGAAATAGCAGCAATTTGTTCTAGCTGAAATATGGTAATGAGATTTAAAAACTTTTTTTAAAGGAACTCAATGGTTAAAAGTCAGATAAATTAAAGCTAATATCCAAAATGTGTGTGTGTGTGTTTGTTTTAAAGGACCTTCATGTTTTTGTTTTTGTTTTTTTCCTCTCCTAGAACCTTGTCTTTTTTTTGAGCAAAAGTTTTTTCTTCTCAGTTGACTGAATTCTAGTTTCTTCATTTACTTCTGCTGTCTCTCCTTTCTCTTGCACCCTCTGCTGCACGGGGGACCTAAAATAGTTTATAATAGCGTGGGGTTCCTTAAAGAAAATGGAGAAGGTGCTAGACTCCCTTTGGGAGAGAAACCTCTGTTTTTCCTTATGGAACCCCAAGAATTTAAACAGACAAGTTTGTTTCAGCCCTTAAACCACTTAATTTTGTATTGTGAACCTGATTTTTTTTTATTATACTAAAATAGCTATTGCAACAGAGACTACCCTTGGTTTTTAAGGAAGACTGTAGTTTAGACACTTAGAAATGTGTTTGTATTAGTCCATTTTCACGCTGCTGATAAAGACATGCCAGAGACTGGGCAGTTTACAAAAGAAAGAGGTTTCATGGACTTACAGTTTTGCATTGCTGGGGAGCCCTCACAATGATGGTGGAAGGCAAGGAGGAGCAAGTCACATCTTACATGGATGGCAGCAGGCAAAGAGAGAGAGCTTGTGCAGAGAAACTCTCATCTTTAAAACCATCAGATCTCTGGAGACTTATTCACTCTCATGAGAACAACACAGGAAAGACTGACCCTATGATTCAGTTACCTCCCATCGGGTTCCTCCAACGACATGCGGGAACTGTGGGAGTTATAATTCAAGATGGGATTTCGGTGGGATACAGAGCTAAACCATATCATTCCATCTCTGGCCCCTCCCAAATCTCATGTCCTCACATTTCAAAACCAATCATGCCTTCCTAACAGTCTCCCAAAGTCTTAACTCACTTCAGCATTAACTCAGAACTCCATAGTCCAAAGTCTCATCTGAGACAAAGCAAGTCCCTTCTGCCTATGAGCCTGTAAAATCAAAAGCAAGTGAGTTACTTCCTAGATACAATGGGGGTGCATGCATTGGGTAAATACAGTCATTTCAAATGGGAGAAATTGGCCAAAACAAAGGGGCCACAGGCCCCATGCAAGTCTGAAATCCAGCAGCGCAGTCAAATCTTAAATCTGCAAGATAATCTCCTTTGACTACATGTTTCACATCCAGGTCACACTGATGCAAGAGGTGGGTCCCCATGGTCTTGGGCAGTTCTGCCCTTGTGGTTTTGCAGGGTACAGCTTTCCTTCTGGCTGCTTTCACAGACTGTTATTGAGTGTCTGTGGCTTATCCAGGCACACAGTGCAAGCTATTTGTGGATCTACCATTCTGGGGTCTAGAGGTCAGTGGCCATCTTCTCACAGCTTCACTAGGCAGTGCCCCAGTGGGGACTGTGTGTGGGGGCTCCCACCCCACATTTTCCTTCCACAATGCCCTAGCAGAGGTTCTCCATGAGGGCCCCAGCCCTGCAGCAAACTTCTTCCTGGACATCCAGTCATTTCCATACACCCTCTGAAACCCAGGTGGAGGTTCCCAAACTTCAGTTCTGGACTTCTGTGCACTCACAGGCTCAACAGCATGTGGAAGCTGCCAGGGCTTGGGGCTTGCACCCTCTGAAGCAATTTACAAAAGAAGAGGTTTAATGGAGTTACAGTTCCACCTAGCTGGGAGTGCCTCACAATTGTGGGGGAATGGAAGGAGGAGCAAGTCATGTCTTACATGGATAGCAGCAGGCAAAGAGCAAGATAACATGTGCAGGGGAACTCCTCTTCATAAAACTGTCAGGTCTTGTGAAACTTATTTACTATCATGAGAAAAGCATGGGAAAGACTTTCCTCATGATTCAGTTACCTCCCACTGGGTCCCTCTCACAACACGTGGGAATTCACGATGAGTTTTGGGTGGGGACACGGCCAAACCATATCACTCTGCCCCTGGCCCCTCCCAAATCTCATGTCCTCATATTTCAAAACCAATCATGCCTTCCTAACAGTCTCCCACAGTCTTAATTTCAACATTACTCAAAAGTTAACAGTCCAAAGTCTCGTCTGAGACAAGGCAAGTTCCTCCCACCTATGAACCTGTAAAATCAAAAGCAATTTAGTTACTTCCTAGATACATTGGGGGTACATGCATTGGGTAAATAGAGCCATTTCAAATGGGAGAAATTGGCTGAACAAAAGGGGCCACAGGCCCTGTGCAAGTTTGAAATCCAATGGGGCAGTCAAATTTTAAAGCTCCAAAATGATCTCCTTTTACTCCATTTCTCACATCCAAGCCATGCTGATGCAAGAGGTGGGTTCCCATCTTCTTAGATAGCTCCACCCTTGTGGCTTTGCAGGGTACAGCCTCCCTCCCGGCTGCCTTCATGGACTGGCATTGAATGTCTGCGGCTTTTCCAGGCACACAGTCCAAACCGTCAGTGGATCTACCATTCTGGGGTCTGGAGGATGGTGGCCCTCTTCTCACAGGTCCACTAGGTGGTACCCCAGTAGGGACTCTGCATGGGGGCTCTGACCCCACATTTCCCTTCCACACTGCCCTAGCAGAGATTCTCCATGAGGGCCCTACACCTGCAGCAAACTTCTGCCTGGGCATCGAGGCATTTACATACATCTGAAATGTCGGCGGAGGTTCCCAAACTTCAATTCTTGACTTCTGTGCACTCAACAGGCTCAACACCATGTGAAAACTGCCAAGGCTTGGGACTTGCACACTCTGAAGCCATGGCCTGAGCTCTATGTTGGCCCCTCTTAACCATGGCCGGAGTGGCTGGGATGCAGGGCACCAAGTCCCTAGGCTGCACACAGCATGGCAACCCTGGGCCTGGCCCATGAAACCACTTTTTCCTCCTAGGCCTCTGGGCCTGATGGGAGGGGCTGCTGTGAAGACCTCTGACATGCCCTGAAGACATTTTCCCCATTGTCTTGGAGATTAACATTCAGCTCCTTGTTACTTATGCAAATTTCTGCAGCTGGCTTGAATTTCTCCTCAGAAAATGGGATTTTCTTTTCTATTACATTGTCAGGTTGCAAATTTTCCAAACTTTTATGCTTAAAGAGAAATAATTTTATATGAGACAGAATACTGTATGGTCAATTTAGTCCTACAGTAAAATGAGTGGTTGTTTATAAAAAAGATATTCAGGGCCGGGCGCGGTGGCTCAAGCCTGTAATCCCAGCACTTTGGGAGGCCGAGGCGGGTGGATCACGAGGTCAGGAGATCGAGACTATCCTGGCTAACATGGTGAAACCCCGTCTCTACTAAAAATACAAAAAACTAGCTGGGCGTGGTGGCGGGCGCCTGTAGTCTCAGCTACTTGGGAGGCTGAGGCGGGAGAATGGCGTGAACCCGGGAGGCGGAGCTTGCAGTGAGCCGAGATCACGCCACTGCACTCCAGCCTGGGAGACACAGCGAGACTCCATCTCAAAAAAAAAAAAAAAAAAAAAAAAAAGATATTCAGGTCAACCCAAAAAGTCCAAGCATGTCATGAATGGTCTGTGTAAGTCACAATAAGAGGATGTATTTTTTTAAAAAGCAAAAACTTTTATGTGATCATGCTGTCATACTATTATTAAGTTTTGGTTTGCGTAGGAAAAAAACTGAGATTAATGTTTTTTAAAATTAAAGTTATTACATCCATGTATCTCTCTGTATGCACATTTAAAGTACTTGTGACATTGAGTTACAGGGTTTGACTCCTGGATCTAAAAAGAACACCAAGTCCTGCTAAATTTTAAACACTGACAGGAATTAAAGCTCCATCTTCAGACCCAGTAGAAGATGCCCTTCAAAATAAACTGCATTCCTGAGACATCAGGCCAGAAATTAAAGCTATTCAATTCCTCAAGGCCCAGGGACTATCATGAAGAGGCAGGTGTGTAAGATTGTAAAGGCTGACTTTGAGAGATAAAATAAGCTCAGTTTCTCTATAAATAAATCATTAATGTCAAAAGCACACTGATGCAAAACTAGCATATGGACCCCTGTGTCAGATTAACAAGGTTTTCTGGAAGCATTAACAAACTCCTTAATAAATTAAGGCTATAAAGTTTATAAAAGGCTTATGAAAATTATATCTTATGATCAAGATTAAAATTTTATTAATTATAAAATTTTGAAGAGCAAATGTAATTGGCTTCTTGTTTTTCTTAGGGTTTATTGTTTGGAAAATTAAGTTTTCTCTGAAAGAATGAAGGTTTTCACCTTTTTTGAAATCCTCAAGTTAGCACTTTGGTTAAATGAATGACTTATTTTGCAATAGCCTGTGATATCAAGTGTTTTAAACCTTTGACAAACTTTCCAAAATCAAATTATAAATTATGTCTTTTTCTGACCTAATTAATCTTTTAGGATATTAAGTTCCATAAAGTCCAAAAATGACATAATTTGTCCTATTTGGTATAAAAATTATATAGGAAGTGTTGTCAAATATGAAATGGTGTTTGGGTTTCTTTGGGCTGTGTTTGTATAAACATGTTATCGTTATGTGTTCCCAAATCATAGGAAACTCCTATAATTCTGATATGACTTAGTGTACATTATCAGTAGTAATTATAATTATTATGTTAAATTATCGTGTGCCACAGAGGTAATGAATTTTCTTGTCAATGGTTATTTTGACTGTGGCTGCCCTAAAACCTTTTGTCATTCACAGACAATTGTTGTCTTATTTTGGTCCTTCTTAGAAGGTGATTTTATAAAAAGCCATAAAACTCCAACAGGTGCTCTTGCATACAAGTTTTTAACAGCTTTGGAGATGGTGACATCAGAATAAAATAAAAACTTTCAGGGCCCATGGAGAACTGAAATGTTCAGGAATATCAAGCGGAACAGGAATTAACTACAGCAACTGAACTATTACAAGACTGAAGTAATCCTTTTGACTTTTCACTTAAAATGTTGCTAATCCTTTGCTTTGCTTTTTCAGAGCCAAGGAAACTTTTCTTTGGAGCGATTAACAGGATTTAACAATTTAGTATATTCCTATGAACAAAATTTATAACATATTTGTTTTTCCTCTTCCTGATTTCTCCAGAATTTGCAAGCTATTTGTGGCAATACAGTTATTTACATAAGTGCAATAAGAATCTCTTTTCATGTATGAGAGGACACACTTGGAGAAACTGGTTATTCTACCAAGGCTTTGACTGGAATGGTGTGCTTTCCTTTAAGGACTCAAACTTGACTTACAGAGCCAATAAAAGCCCCTTGGGAAAACTGGCCTCATGTTTGTCTACATAGTCTCTGTACAGGGTTCCTGAACTGTGGTAAGTAAAGAACGTCACTTTCTGACAGGCCCACCAGCCCCAAGTTTTATCTTGGAACCTCAAGAGAATAGGATCCCCCAACTCATAGATATTTGATGATACGAATCCGTGACTACACTCAGCTTTAAAAAAGTCTTATTTAGCCGGGCGCGGTGGCTCAAGCCTGTAATCCCAGCACTTTGGGAGGCTGAGACGGGCGGATCACGAGGTCAGGAGATCGAGACCATCCTGGCTAATACGGTGAAACCCCGTCTCTACTAAAAATACAAAAAAAAAAACTAGCTGGGCAAGGTGGTGGACGCCTGTAGTCCCAGCTACTCGGGAGGCTGAGGCAGGAGAATGGCGTGAACCCGGGAGGCGGAGCTTGCAGTGAGCTGAGATCCGGCCACTGCACTCCAGCCTGGCCGACAGAGCGAGACTCCGTCTCAAAAAAAAAAAAAAAAAAAAAAAAAAAAAGTCTTATTTGAGACAAAGTTCCATCAAGGCCAATTTAAAAGCCTGTGTAGGCTGGTCATGGTGGCTCATGCCTGTAATCCCAGCACTTTGGGAGGCCAAGGTGGGTGGATCACCTGAGGTCAAGAGTTGGAGACAAGCCTGGCCAACATGTCAAAACCCCATCTCTACTAAAAACACAAAAATTAGCCAGGTGTGGTGGCATGCACCTGTAATCCCAGGTACTCAGGAGGCTGAGGCAGGAGAATCACTTGAACCTGGTTGGTGGAGGGTGCAGTGAGCTGAGATTGTGTCACTGCACTCCAGCCTGGGTAACAGAGGAAAACTCCATTAAAAAAAAAAAAAGCCTATTTAAAAAATAATTATTCTTGCTGCACTGAATACAAATAATTAGGCCAAGTATAATAAAGCAAACTAGTCCGACCATGATTTGTGTTTATTAAAAATGGGAAACTGGAGAAAGAAAAATTATGTTGCAAAACCTATAGTATACCTGTTGTTAGATTCTAGTCTTGCCTAATGTTTTAAAGTTTTTATTATTTTCTACAGTTTTGACTGAATTATAATTTTTCTTGGCTACAACTCTTCAAAATAATGTTTTTGATTTTTTTCTTCTGTCTTTTTCTCCCATGTTTCCCAATTTGGAGTTACTGAAAACTAAGCTGTGCTTTCATAAAGCCCTGTGAACTGAAGCCAGGCAACTTAAACTTCAGAAGAAAACAACAGCAACCTATTTACATACATAAGCCACTTTCATACCTGCCTACTAATGTATGGGCTTCAGAGTAATGTGGCCTATATTGAATTTTCCCAGCTTGTTCTTTTGTTTGTTATTGTTTTTCCTCCCTCCTCCCCCTATTTTCTTTTCACAGGACATGACACTTCACAACCTTCTAAAAATGAGGTTTTCTAATAACTCCGGACCTAACTGTACAGGAATAAACCATCCTAGCCATGAGAGAGCAGACAAAACCTGAGACCAGAGACTCATTTTCTTATAAAATGCTTTCTCCAAAAGACTTTTAAAAAGGGGGAAAACGTGAAAGGAACATACCTTGGGGCCCCAAAATCTCTAAGCTAAAGGAAAAGTCAAGCTGGGAACTGCTTCTGGCAAACCTGTCTCCCATTTTATTCAAAGTCATCCCTCTGCTCACTGAGATAGATGCATATCTGATTGCCTCCTTTGGAAAGGTTAATCAGAAACTCAGAAGAATGTAACCATTTGTCTGTTACCTACCTATGACCCGGAAGTTCCCTCCCCGCTTCCAGTTGTCCCGCCTTTCCAGACTGAACCAGTGTTCATCTTGCACATGTTGACTTGTGTCTCATGTCTCCCTCAAATGTATAAAACCAAACTGTGGTCTGACCACCTTGGGCACATGTCGTCAGGACCTCCTGAGCCTGTATCGTGGGTGCGTGTCCTCAACCTTGGCAAAATAAACTTTCTAAATTAACTTAGACCTGACTCAGGTGTTTGAGGTTCACAATTAATAGTCAATGACGTGAGAGATAAGCCCTCCTCCTCTCCCGGTTGTGGACCTTTCCCTCTGTATTACCTTGCACCCAACTCAGACCAGAAGGCGCACAAGATCCCATGACTCTTCCATCCTCTGTGTTCAATATGCCTCTGCCGGAAAGAATACAGCCCCACCTAATTGGATGTGCTGGCCTGTGTGGACAGTGTTGAAGTCCCGCTAAGCTTCCCAAACGTTATCTATATAAATGACCCCTAAACCTCTCCACTTGGGAGCACCAACTTCCATTCTTTGGAATCTGTGTACCCAGGTGGCCTTTCTCAAGCATTGTGTGCAAATAAACTACATTTAACCATATTCCATACTTCCTGATCTTTTTAAGGTTGACAGGAGCCACCAGCACCCTCACGTAGCCTCATCGTCACCCTAGACAAGCTGACTGCAGGCTTGGCTCAGAGGTCAGCTCTGCTGGACACAGGGAGGGACCCAGGACACCCATGGGCAGGCAGAGGCTGGGTCTGATGTGCAGCTGCAGGGCCAGTGGAAAAGGGCTGCCTCATGAGGAACTGTTTTCTCCCCACTTCCCTTCTGAGGTCCTGGGATGAGCCTTGAGCAGATGCCCCCATTCCACCAGCCTTCCCTCCTGGCCTCCCCTTCTCACACCCAGTTCTCTTCCTCCTGCCCGGGTCCCAGACGCCGAGGGCTCTGCTGCCTGCAGAGGGCAGGGGAGGTGTCTGGGGCTTTGGGGGCCATAAGGATGGCCCAGATGCCGGCCCTTCCCTGGGTGGGAGAGCCACCTGCCCACCTTTCCCCAAGGCTACTGCCCAGGTTCTCCCTTGACTGGCAGCCTCCTCCCAGACACAACCGGGCCACGTGGTCCTCTCTCTTAAGGGGGTGGCTGAAGCCCGGGTCTTGCACACGTGGTGCTGCAGTTCCCCTGGGGTCCCTGAGGGAAGCCGGGGACTCTGTGGACTCCATGGCAGGGAGCCCTGCACTTGGACGCCGTGCCATCCTTATAGCCATCTGAAGGGCAGGAAGGCCTGGCCAGACTGGGGATGGTGAGAAATCTGGACTTGAAGGTGGTGGCGGCAGCTGCTGTCACCTCTTCATTGTAGATGGGGGCTGAGCTCAGTGGGCAGGGGCCGCTGAAGTCACACGGCTAGGGAGAGGGGACGCTAGAACTAAGTCCAAATCTGTGGGACCAGGAGCTGGGTTCATCCTCCTGTGACCCTGACTCTTGGTGAGGAGACACCCTGAACTGGGCAGGGTGGCAACCATGACAAGCATGGGGAGGTGGCAGGTCCCCAGGCTCACTTGCTCCTTTGCATAGAGGGGCCTCTGGCCTGTGGACAGGGGCACCCTCCCAAGGCTCAGCCCTGCCACCTGCAACACACTTTACCCAGGATAAGTAAGTCACACTGCCCATTTTTCAGGGCAATAAATTTTAATGAAGAGTTGTATTTTCCCCTGCAAGACCCAGAGTGAAGGCTGTCTCTTCAGCGACAGGGTTCACCGCAGCTCAGGCTCACTTCCATCATGAGCTGTCTCATGAGGACTCTCACAAACCTCTCTCTCTCTCTCTCTCTACCCCCCCTCCACCGGTTCCAAAAATGAAGCCACCAGCTCTCACCATACCTTGCTGTTGAACTGAATGACAGACATTATTCAAAACCCCCACCCTAAGGCTCAAGATGAGGGGAGCAGGACAGAGTTCGGGGCAGCTTCTAAGAGGGAGGAGCCCCGGCTGGGAGGCCTTAGAGGATTCTTGTGTGACGGGGGAAATACCGGGTGTCTCTGAGGCCCCTTGTGGGTGCTGAATGCTCTGGCCTCCCCAGGGCTCAGCCCAGCCCCCGCTCTGCAGGACCCTGGGGCCAGGGTCTCCCTCTGGCAAGTGGTCCCAGGCCTTCTGACCACCACCTTTGCCAGTGGCCTCATCACAGTTTATTCCTAAAACCAGAGTCTGCTCCTCACTGGCCCTAAAGCCTCAACCTCCAGCACCCCTCCCGTGCCCCGTGACCCCTTCAGCCTACACACGAGCTTTCTGTTTGTGGCGGGGTCCCTGCCCCTCACAGAGGGGCACCAATGAGGGTCACTTATGTAAGAGCAGGGCTGTGTCCACAGCTTGCAAAGGGCAGAAGTTGAAAAAAACTGCTTTATTGCAGCTCAACAATTAAGTAAATAAACAGCCTTTCTGTTTATGGAACTCAATCATGGTGTTTAATGAATTGAATTGTCCTCTCCAACACATCTGCAGGGGTCATCGGCATGTTATGGGCTCCTCTTTCATTCGTATTCATGTTCTGCTTCTTGGGTGATACCCTGAGTCACAACTAAGAGATGGGGGCAGCCCAGAGAAGGCTGAGGTGGGGTCTCTGCACTGCTGTTCGGGACAGGCATGTGTCCCCTTACTCTCAAGGCTTCCTTGGAAGCTGACCGCACGCAGTGAGGCTGTGCCTTTCCTCAACTGTCCTTGGGGACCCTCCATGGGGCACCAGGGCCAGCGCTGCAGGTGCCTTGGAGCTGGCGGGTGCCCAGAATGGGGAAGGAGGCAGTAGTGGGATGGGAGAGGCCTGACGGAGGGGATGCTCCTGGCCTGATCCTCGCGCTGACATTGGTGCAGAGCGAGAAACCAGGAAAGGCCTGGGTGGTCCCCTGTGCTCATGGGGTGGTGGGCAGAGACCCCCTTACTTGTGACTTGAGAGGGAGCCCCTGGCTTTCTGAGCATGTGAGTGTGTGCCCATTTCCACGAGGGGCTCCGTCTGCAGTCCGTGTGTGTGCTGCTCATGTGCTCGTGTGTGGGAGCGTACATGCACACATTCACTGTGGCAATGCACACATGCACTGTGGCAATGCATACATGCACATGCATGTGCCAGAAGCTAGAGGGACAGAGGTTCCCCTGCCCAGCCAGCCCTGCTGACCAGGAGCCTGCAGCCACCTGCCTCAGTCTTCTCCAGGAACGACCCAGGGCCATTTTCCTCCAGACCCTTGAGGCGACACAGACTACTCCCGCTCTGTGGAAAGGAAGCTTGAACCCTGGCAGCTCCTTTCTTTGTGCTGGTTGAGTCAACCCATCTGCCTGTCCAACCATCCACCCATCCCCCGTCAGTCCATCTACCCATCCCCCATCAGTCCATCCACCCATCTGCCTGTGCGTTCAACACCATACGCCTGTCCATCTGGCACCCTGGCCCTTACTGGCTGGCCTGCTGTGACTCTCATCCACACCTGCAGCCCCACCAATCCGCTCCCCCTCTCAGGGACCCTGCCCTCCACCTCTAAAGTGGGGATGCTGGACAAGGCCGATATGAAGTCAGGGGGAGACTGGTTGAGAGCAAATCTCAGAAGTTCAGAGATTCCCCCTAGACAAGGCCTAGCCTGGGAGACCCTCACCCTTGATCTCTACTTGGCTTGGGCCCTTCCACAGTGGGTGCTCCATAGATACTCCCGGATGTGATCCTAACAGACCCACCCTGGCTGCTCGCCACCTGCCTTGGCTGGGCCCTGGGCTGGATCCCCCACTGTTATGGGGCTGCCACGCTGCCCAGCTCCGGTTCGCAGCCCTTAAGTGCCTCCTCCCACGATCGGCAATGCCGAGCCCCTTCTGCCTTGTGCCGTGATAAAGAGCTCACGGGGGTTTCTTATTGACTGAATTTTATTTGCTGACATTAAATGGTGCAGTGGGCTGGTGGGCCTGGCTTCCTGGTTCATAAATGGGATCAAAATGTCACTGATTCCGTTAAAACCTTTAAAAAGGATGGTTGTGTCAGTCAGATCTAGTTTGTAAACCTACTCCAGCTGCTGTGGGTCTCCTGGGGCCAAGAGGCCCACCCTGTCCTCCCTTTTCTCCGCTGGTGCTGGCCCTCCCTCCCCACATCTCCTTCTCCACCATGAGCGTCCGGCTGAGCCAGTGTTGAAGCTGTAGACATAAATCTACAGGCCGTTTGAGTATTGAAAACCAAGCAGTGCTGAGTGGAAGAAGTCTGTCTGTCCATCCACCCATACCCATGTCTGTCCATCCACCCATCCGCCTGTCCATCCAGCACCAATACGCCTGTCTGTCCATCCACCCATCTGCCTGTTCATCTGGCACCCATCCCCCTGTCCGTCCATCCACCTATTCCCCTGTCAGTCCATAAACCCATCTGCCTGTCCGTCCATCCACTCATCTGCCTGTCTGTCTATCCATCCATCCCCCTGTCCGACCATCCACCCATCTGCCTGTCCATCCATCCACCTATCCCCCTGTCCGACCATCCACTCATCTGCCTGTCCATCCATCCACCCATCCCCCTGTCCGTCCATCCACCCATCTGCCTGTCTGTCTATCCATCCATCCCCCTGTCCGTCCATCCACCCATCTGCCTGTCTGTCTATCCATCCATCCCCCTGTCCGTCCATCCACCCATCTGCCTGTCTGTCTATCCATCCATCCCCCTGTCCGTCCATCCACCCATCTGCCTGTCTGTCTATCCATCCATCCCCCTGTCCGACCATCCACCCATCTGCCTGTCCATCCATCCACCCATCCCCCTGTCAGTCCATCCACTCATCTGCCTGTCCATCCATCCACCCATCCCCCTGTCCGACCATCCACCTATCCCCCTGTCAGTCCATGCACCCATCTGCCTGTCTGTTCAGCACCCATATGCTTGTACATCTGGCACCCTGGCCCTTACTGGCTGGCCTGCTGTGACTGCTCCCTCCTGGACCTACTGGGCCAGGTCTCCCCACTCCACAGGAAGTGGGGCCAGGCCTCTCCCTGGTGACCTCAGTACCAGAGTTCACAATGTGCTCTTTGTCAGTCTCCCCCTGACTTCATACCCGCCTTGCCCGGCATCCCCACTTTACAGGTGGAGGACAGGGTCCCTGAGAGGGGCAGCAGATTGGTGGGGCTGCAGGTGTGAATGACCCTTGGAGCGGGCCAACTGAGATCCTGGCTCCTCCAGTAGTGTGTGGAGCCCTCCTCTCCTGCTGTCTGGATTTGGACTCTGCTGCCTGGGGTCCAGGCTGAGCGGGGCTCCTGCACCCTTCTTCAGGGCAGCCTGTGACAGAGGGTCTTCTCACCTCATTCCAGAGGGGGGCTGAGGCCTGGAGGAGCGGGTCCTGTGTTTGCTCTCCTGGGCACCCATTTCGGAGGTGGGCAGTTCTGCTTCCTAACTCACACTTATGGTCCACCCACTGCCTCCCGAGTGCCACGAGGGCCGCCGCAAGACTGAGCCCCGGAAAGTCTCTGAGGTGGAGAAAAAGCTGTGGGGCTTCAGGGTGGGCTCAGGGTCTTTCAGTCACGAAGCCACTGCCCAGGGCCTCAGCCACATGGCCACTGGGGTCATGGCCACCACAGGACCCTTCCTGTGAAGGAACTCACCTCCCCAGACAGCCTGGACGTTTCCAGGGTCAGCGTTCTCTCCCGGCACCTCCTTGGTCTGCACGGACGTTTCCCGCGTCAGCGTTCTCTCCCGGCACTCCCTTGGTCCCCACGGACATTTTCAGGGTCAGCGTTCTCTCCCGGCACCCCCTTGATCCACAGGGACGTTTCCAGGGTCAGCATTCTCTCCCAGCACCCCCTTGGTCCCCACGGACGTTTCCAGGGTCAGCGTTCTCTCCCAGCACCCCCTTGGTCCCCACGGACGTTTCCAGGGTCAGCATTCTCTCTTGGCACCCCCTTGGTCCCCGTGGACGTTTCCAGGGTCAGCGTTCTCTCCCGGCATCCCCTTGATCCACAGGGACGTTTCCGGAGTTAGCATTCTCTCCCAGCACCCCCTTGGTCCGCACGGATGTTTCCAGGGTCAGCGTTCTCTCCCGGCACCCCCTTGGTCCCCGTGGACGTTTCCGGCGTCAGCATTCTCTCCCGGCAGCCCCCTAGTCCCCACGGCCTCCAGGCTTCTCACTGTCTCCCTCCAGCTCACAGCAACCACCCACAAGGGCGCATGGGGGAAGGGTGGCAGGGGGAGGTTCTGCCCCATGCACTGTTGCCCCCCACACCTGGAAAGGGCTCCCCAAAGGTGCCCATCCCAGGACGTCCTCCCACTGTTGTTGGCACGTCAGGGGCTCTATGCTGCTCTGTGCTGACGCACAGCCCCAAACACAAAGCCCTCCTTCCACTGAGGAGGGTCTGGGTACCTGGGAGGTGAGTCAGCCTGGGGTGGTGAGTAAGTGGCCTGCGTCATGCTTCGCTAGCTGCTGGCACCTGCAGAGGAGCTGCTGTAGGAGGGCAGGGAGGGAACAAGCCCAGCCCCTCTGAGCCGAGCTGGGACTTCTCTGCTGCACAGCCGGCTGGAGGAGTTGGGCTCGGCTGGGGCCCTGGTGAGCAGGGGATTTGATGTGTGTGTGTGTGTGTGTGTGTGTGTGTGTGTGTGTGTGTGTGCGCGCGCGCGTGCGCCCCACAGGCCTCAGACAGAGGGAGCTGGAGCCCAGAGCCAGGAAGATGATGAGAAGGGTTTCAGGCTCTACTGGGTGCTGGGCCACGGGTCCCCAGTTCTCCTGCAGCCTCCTTCCCCTCCACACTGTCCCTGCCTAATTGCGCCCCCCATCCTCTGGAGCGCTGGTCGCCCCAGCACCTCCTCCCAGTCAGTGCTGTCCACGACCCGCAGCGGGGACAGGTTGTTACACCCCAGGAACAGAGAGGAGCAGGGCCTTGCCCAAGGTCACACAGCATGCACCTCTAGGATGCTGGGTCTCTGCTGTGGACAAAGTCAGACTCCTGGTGGGGCACGGTGGCTCACACCTGTAATCCCAGCACTTTGGGAAAACAAGGCAGGCAGATCACTTGAGGTCAGGAGTTCAAGACCAGCCTGGCCGACATGATGAAACCCTGTCTCTACTAAAAATACAAAAATTAGCCAGGCGTGGTGGCGGGTGCCTGTAATTCCAGCTACTTGGGAGGCTGAGGCAGGAGAATTGCTTGAATCCAGGAGACAGAGGTTGCAGTGAGCCAAGATCACACCACTGCGCCCCAGCCTGGGCAATAGAGTGAAACTCTAGCTCAAGAAAAAAAAAAAAAAAAAATCAGACTCTTCTGCCCAAGGTGGAGGAGCAGAGTCCTGTCCTGTCCCCCACTGCCTAGGTGGGGAGACCAAGGCTGATGCTTGCAGTCAGTCCTGGCCTCCCGACACATGGTTCCTGTGCCCGCCGGAGCCTAGGGCAGAGCTGCCTCCCTCCCCACTCTCCTCTGGCCTGTGGGGTACCAGGGATGTTGGGAGGGTGTCTTGGTCCGTTTGTGCCCTAACGACAAATTCCTGGGGCTGGGTAATTTCTAAAGAGCAGAGATTTGTTTCTCAAAGCTCTGGAGGCAGGAAGTCCAAGGTCTGGGCACCAGGTCTGGTCACGGGAGGGACTTCCTGCTGCGCCCTTCCATGGCAGAAGGCAGAGGGCAGGGCAGGGGCGCTGTGTGGAGCCTCGTAAGGGCCTTGGGCCCACAGGAGAGCAGCCTCATGGACTCATCACCTCTTAATCCTGTCATGGTGGTAACACTTGGGTTTTGGAGGGGTCACATTTGCACCTTAGCAGATGTGGAGAGGGCAAGGCCAGGTGGTGGGCTGTGGGGTGTCCCCACAACAGCCCCTTTCGCAGGGGACTCGGGACACTCCAGGGACCCCTGGCTTCACTCTGGGTGATGCTGTGCCGGTGTGTCCCGCTCTCTGGCCCCTTGGTGGAGGGGTTGCTGGGCAGTGCCCTGGCCCTCGAATCTGGCTGGTGCCTACCCTACCTGAGAAATTTCATGCCCCAAAAGTCCACACCTGGCACAGTAGGTTGGAGCTCAGGGACCACCACAGGCCTCCAACTCCAGACGCCCTTGTGGAGTGGCCTCTGCCTGGATGGCTCTTCCCGGTCAAAGAGCAGGCTGGAGCCACGGACCCTGGGAGGAGCCGGCCTGGGGCTGCCACAGGTATCCGACAGCATCAGTGGGTACAAATGCCCATCATGTCAGTGTCTCCTGGGACTGCCAGGGGCTGCCAGGAACTGGGCCCCGGGATGCCAGCCTCTGCACACACTCCCTCTCTGGCAGTCTGGCTGTCCCCTTCTGGCCCCACTGCCCTAGGCATACTGCTCAGCACCTCGAGCCCCTGTGTCAGCAGCAGGGCCAGGGATTAACCCTGGGGGAGCAGCTGTGGCCCAGACTGCCCAGGGCTGGGCGGGAGCTGGGTAGGGGATGTGCCCGTGGACAGGAGTTGACCTTCTAGCTGTGGGCCAGCCCCGGGCAGCCAGTGGGCCAGTGGGAGGCAGAGGCCAGAGGGTGGGAGGCCATGGCGGCTCCCGGTGTCTGAGATCACTGGCTGCTGCTTAGGCAGAGGCTGGACGGCCAGGTGGGACTGTCGCCTCCTTGGTCACAGCCCCTCCCAGGATAGCCTCTCAGCTGGAGGCAGGGCTGTGCTGCCGGGTGTGGACCCCGCGGATGGGTGACTGGCACAGACCCCCTTCCACACAGACCCCGGCTTGCTGTGTTTTCTCTCGGAGGAGGAAACAGTGCCCTCTGCCGGACTCTTCAGGGATTGCAGGTGCCCCCGACCCAGAAAGCAGCTTCCTCCCGGATCAGCCCAGAAGCAGGACAGCCAGGGGCCGGGCAGGCGTGGATCTGGGCAGTGAAGGCGTGTGTGAGCCACAGGCACTGTACGACCTATGGGATGGCAGCAGAGCCAGGATCAGAGGATCCCAGAGGGCCTCTGGAAGGCAGAGTGCAGTGACCCTGCAGGAAGGTGAGATGCAAATTTCAGAGGAAAGGAGGGACGTGGAGGAAGCAAGGAAGCCCCTGGCAGGGGCTGGGGTGGGGCCTGGGGCCTCTGTGGCAGGGGCTGGAGTGGGGCCTGGGGCCTGTAGCAAGGGATCCCTGGCAGGGCCTGGGGTGGGGCCTGGGGCCTCTGTGGCAGGAGCTGGGGTGGGGCCTGGGGCATCAAGGGGCCAGCAGGGCTGGGGGAGCCGCATTTCCTTGGGGCTCCCAAAGGCCCCAGTTTCACTGGGACGGGGGCCTGGGTCCAACTCCTGGGGAGGTGGGTTCTTGGGGAGAGCCCAGGAAATGCAGGGAAGGGCAGGCGTTAGAGGTTGTGCCACAGGACTGGCTAGGTGGACAGGGGCCTGGTGCCGGGCAGGGGCTCCCTGAGGCCTCATGGGGGACAGGGAGGAGGGCCTGTGCAGCCTGCTTTTTTCCTCCTCGCCTTTCTGTCCTTGTTCCCAGGGACAGCTCAGAAAAGCTCGCCTCTCCTTCCAGACCTCCAATGGCCCCCCTCCCATACCTTCTGCTGTCCCCTCCCATGGCCACCCCAGGTCCCTGTCATTGCCCAGAACACTCCACCCTCAAATCTTCCCACTTTCCTCTGGCTCCCCCCTTCCCCCAGGGAGACCTCGGTGCCCAAGCACGGACTCCTCGGTGTCAACGGGAAAGTTGTTCCTTCCTGGGCTCGCACCAGGCTAGTTCCTCGGGGGCTGGAGTGCCAGGCACAGGGCAGGCAGTGTGTTTCCTACATGACGTGCAGGATGAAAGGAGGCCATGGCTGCAGGGACAGATGCTGGGAGGGCACACCTGAGGGCCTGTAGCAAGTGTGGAACGTGGACACGTATGGGCCAACTGAGGCTCGAAGACCAGAGCTGGAGCCTAATAACTGATGCTTCTTTCTGGCAGCTTGGACAGGAGGACCAGACCCGGCCCTGGCTCCTACTCTACTCCAACCCCAGGCACGCACTGAGCCCTGGCCCCGTCCCCTGTGGACCGTATGGAGGGTGAGACCACGGGATGGGTGTCCGCAGGTGTGTGCTTTGCTCTTAACCCAGAGAAGCCAAGAGCTGTCTTCCTGCCTCCTCCCCCTCAGTGACTCAGTGCCGTCCCTGGCCACACTCCTCTCCTCTCGCCCCCATCACAGCTCCACATTGACTGAGGGTGCAGGTCCTCTGGGTGACAGGCAGCAGTCCTGGGGGTGGACGGGGGAGCTGACTCATTGTAGTGGGAGGAGAGGTGTCACAGCTGAAGTCCCCCAAGTTTGGACCCCCAGCCTGTCCAGGTGGCTCCTGGGAGAGCACCCAGGGCTACACCTTCTCAGCAGTGGGGGGGGTCCCCTGGGCACCAGAACAAAGACCCCTTTACTCCAGGCTCCACCCTCAGAGGCCATGGGTTCCTGGGCTTTGGTCTGTCTCAGTCACCAGCTAGTACTAGTGGCCTCTTTACTACAGGGGTCAGGAGGCTGTCCTGAGACATGGCAAGAGGGACTGGCAGGGTATTGGGAGGTCCCAGGGTGGGATGGCCCCAGAATGCCCTGCTGGTGGTGGCCCTCAGGGGATGCAAACTTCTGCCTTGCCCTGTATCCATTCAGACAGCCCCTGCATCAAGGGGCCCTGTGGGGACACTGGCTGAACCTAGGGACTGGGACCTTGCAGAGAAGAGGCACAGATCTTCCCTCTCCCAGGAGTTACTGGAGCTGGGCCGTGGTTCTGGATGGGGCAGGGTCCTGGTGTTGAAGGGGAGGGGCCAAGATGCTGGAAGGGCGGGGCCATGGTGCTGGATGGGGACGGGGCCATGGTGCTGGATGGGGACGGGGCCATGGTGCTGGATGGGGTGGCCCCTCTCCCGGAAACCTCAGCAGCAGCCTCCTCCTTCCAGTGCCCTCTAGGATGCTGTCCCCCGACACAGCACCATGGTGCTACCTCCTCCGGCGTCACGATTCTGCCTCACCAGCACCACAGCCTTGCCTCCAGGGCCATGGCCCCAGACAGTGGCCACTGCCTCACTGGCTGTGAGTGTGCGCGGGGCCTCCTTCATCACACTCAGAGAAGAGGGACCCTGGGCTTCACCGGATGAAACTGGTAAGGGGTGGGGTGGGCAGACCACCAGAGAGCGGTGACCCTCACTGTACCTCATTCCTGCGGTGCCCCCCGACAAGCCTCTGAGGGAAGGCCCCATCCTTGCCATTTTCCGTGAGGAGCCTGAGTGAGCAAAGGGCGGAGGCGACCCTGACCCCAGAGCAAGATGGCTGTGTCTCCCCGCCCTCCCTGCACTCCCCTTTCGCTTGCAGTTCCCTGGGGCATTTGCCCTGGGGCCACCAGGGGAGAGGGGTCCGGCCCTCAGACTGTCCAGAAACACCTGGAGGGGTGGGCCCCTGCCACCTGCCCCTTGCCCACACAGCGCAGGGCTGTTGCCTGCGCACCTGACAGCTCCAGAGCTCCCGCGGCCCTGGACGAGCTCTGTCCAAGGTGCTGAAGGAGAAGCGCTGAGCCCTAGGTGGTTTTGCTGCTCACTGATGTCCCCGCAAGGGCCAGGAAGGGTCAGGAACGACTTGGGTCTGAGGAAGTCGACCTGGGCCCCCCGGGGAGCTGTCGTGTGTGTGTCCCAGTCGACAACGAGTGAGGAACTGAGGCCTCTGCCAGACGCTGTGTGACTAAGCTTAGAAGCAGACGCCTCCTCAGTGGAACCCTCAAATGACCCAGCCCAGCTGGCACCTCCACTGTAGCTCAGAGCCACCCTGAGCTGAGCCCCTTATGAGTTCCTGATTAAAGAAACCAAGAGAGAGTACAAACGGTTCCTGCTGTCTGGCACTCCGCGGTTCTGGGAAATTTGTTGCACTGACTGGCATGGGATTGGGTAAGCCGCCCTCCACCTCCAGGGGCATTCACTCAGTGGTTTCATGCCCCAGAGCCCCAGTGAGGCCAACTGAAACTGGCTTCTGGCTACGAACAAAGCCTTGCCCAGCTCTTTCCTCTCACAGTCCTGCTTCTTTTGAGAGACTCCCTTAGCAAAGCTCTTGAACAAAAGGCCTCATTGTATGCTCTCCTTCCAGGGAGTCTGACCTGAGACAGTGGCTGTTCTCAGCAGGGTTGACCATTGCTCTGCAGGATCCTGGGTGATGAGAGTGGTCTCCCTCTGGAGTCTGCCTCTGAAATGGTGCTGAGAGATGATTCCTCGTGGGTCTCTCGTGTTTCTGCACATGGCCAAGTTTGTTCTGCTCAGGGCTGGACCCAGCACTCCCCTCGCAGGAACGGAAGTGGGGTGGGGGTGGGGGGTGAGTAGAATCAAGCCATCGAGCCAGGTCCTGAGCAGAATAAACATGGTCAACATGGTTGAAGACCCAGGCCCTCCACCCTTGTTCTGCCGGAGTAAGAGGTGGGCTTTCCTTGAGAGGAGGCTGGGAGAGCGAGTCTGGGGAGAGGTGGAGAAGGGGACTTGCCTCCCAACTGGGATCACAGCTGGAATCAAGGACCCTGGGTCCCTGCTCTCACCAGGCTGGGAGCACCGACGCCAGCAGAGGGTGGGAGTCCAGGGTGCTAGAGGCACTGGAAGGAGGCTACAGTTGATGGAACTCCTTCGGGGCACCCACCTAGACTCCAGTCTTCTTCTCTGTGAGGTGGCTGACAGGTCCCTGCCCAGCTCTCCCCTCCCTGGTGTCCCAGTTCTCAGGGTGTTTGTGCCTCCCTGAGGATGAGCCATCCCTGGACCCCTGCAGCTCTCAGCACTTCTTATCTCTGGCAAAGGCCACCTGCAAGCAAACCAGAAACTCCTCAACGTCAGGGTGTGATGAATCACCTATGGACTTCCCCGGTGCCCCCGTCACCAAAGGAAGTCTCCAATAAAGCATTGTTGAACAAAAAAAGAAATCAACATGAGGGCTCCTTGCTAAGCAAACTGGGAGTGAGCAAGGAATCCGACTCACTAGCTGAGGGTGTGTCAGGGGAGCTTGACTCCCTGGGACCTCACACCTTAGAGTCATCCCATCTCTGATCCCAGGGATGTATTCCTTCAGGAGCCTTTTGACCCTTGCCTGGATAGAGAGGAAAGGGACAGAGTCTTCCAGGCTTGCACAGCTGCCCACTGGCCCATCACCTCCCCATCCACTCCTCAGGAGCCGCTCAGGTTTTGTCCTGAGACAATGGTGTTGTAATGAAGGTCATGAGAATGACAGTGGTAATAGTGGTGATAATCATGATAGTGGTGGTGAACTCATGAGGATGATGGTGATGATGATGATTGTGATGGTGATGCTGCTGCTGCTAATAATGGTGTTGATATCACTATCAGTGATAGTGATAGTAATGATGGTGATGATGACAGTGATAGTGATGATGATGGTGATAATGGTGATGATGATGATAGTGGTGGTAGTGTTGATGGTGATGGTGACGATAGTAATGGTGATAGTTATGTTGGTGAAGAAGATGATATTATCCATCATAGTGTTAATGATGAGGTGGTGATGGTGATGATGATAATGATGATGATGATGGTTGTGATGGTGAAGACAACGATTATATTATTATCTATCATGGTGTTGATGATGATGATGGTGATGGTGATGGTGGTGATGATGATGGTGATATGATGAAGATTATGATGGTGATGATGATGATGGTGATAGTGATAATGGTGAAGATAATGATGGTCATGGTGATGATAATGATGGTGATGGTGGTGATGGTGATATCATTATCAATAATAATGATAGTAATGATTATGATAATGGTGATGCTGATGCTCATATGACGGTAATAGTTATGATGGTGAAGACAATGATGATATCATTATCTGAGATAGTAATAACGATGGTGAGAGTAATGACAGTAATAACCATCATGGTGATGTCAAAGGTGATAGGTTGGGGGTGGTAATGAGGGCATTTGTGTCAGTGTTGGAATTGGTGGAGGTGGTAACATTTGGTTTTGGTGGAGGCAATGAGGGTGTTGGCCAGGTGGGTGTTATGGGTGATAATGATGGTAGTGACGATTGACCGTCAGGCTCTGAGGCCACAAGTGGACTGATAGCTCTTCCTAAAACTGGCTTAGCTGACTGTCCACAGATTTAGACCATGCCTTCTTCAAGTCCCTATCCCTGTTGTAGGCTGGCAGGGGACATTCCCTTTAGTTTCTGAAAGGCTGCCTTCCATGGAGGCTGTGGAATGGACTCAGGCCCCTCCCTATCAGCCCAGAAAGAGAGACCAGGGCTGAGGGCCGGTATGACCCCTTGCCAAGGCAGTTTTCATCTTTTCGGCCTCCTGTAGGCATTTGTGGGAGAGAGAGTGTTGTTTTCTCCAGAGCCAGGATGGAGTGAAGATGACAACCCCACTCCTGAATGTTCCACTTGTCCTCAGATTGTACCCTGGGCAGGTGACATGGCTTAATGTTCCCAGTATTCATTGAAGAGACCTGAGGCCAGAGAGGGAAAGTGATCAGGTTGAGCTCAAAGCTGAGTCCCTGCTCCTGAGACCTCCCTTCCCCAGGGACCTCTCTGTCTGGGGAAAACCCACCTTGTGTGTCAGGCTCTTCCCTAATTGAGGAGTCACACTCCTGGATTCTGTGCCCACTTCTGCCCCCTCCTCTCTGGGAGCCCCTCCCTGCCTCAGCAGGTTCACCTGTAAGGGGGAGGGAGTTCGATGCCTGTACAGTGCTTCTGCACGATGCCTTTTCTTGGCGGGTCCAGCCAAACCCGAAGAAAGGCGGGTGGGAGAGAAGGAGATAGCGGGAGAAGGAGTCAGAAAAAAGTCTAATGAGTCATTGGTTCAGCTGGGAGGTGGCTTGGGCTTCCAAGCAGTTAGTCGCAGAGAACGAGATTCTGTGCCAGTCTCCAGCAGGACAGCATCTGCCCCTCCCATTGATGAATAAAGCCATGCAGTAATGTCCCTTGGCACTGTCTGTAAGCATGCCACTCTGCTGACTAATTCTTTTTAATTAGAAACAAGAAGGGCAAAAAGTGTTGTCCTTGGGAAGCTTGACAAGTGTGGGTTTCAGAGACTGAGCTGCTGCTGCCCACCACTGCTCCTGGACTCTTGGGTTCCCTCACCATCCTGGAAGTAGAGCTTAGCCAGGGCTAAGTCTCAGATTCAGGTTGGGTGGTTCTGGGTCCCCCTAACTTGGCAAGAGGCTCAGCAAAGCAGCCTGGGAGTGGAGCAGCTGCTGTTCTCACCCCCGGTGAGGTAGATGGGTATGACACCTGCACCTGCCCCCCAGCACGCTCACTGAGTATCCCCTGTTGGGGCTGGGCCAGGTGCTGGTCATTCAGGCATGAGCAGGGCATGGTCTATGCCCTCAAGGTGCTCCAGGGCTGGTGGCACAATGAGCATTCAGGGGTGCCCCAGGTCTGTTGGAGCCCAGGGCAGGAAATGTGTCTCAGAGTCAGAGGGCATCCTCCATGCAGGAACTTGGAGCTGGCCCTTGGTGGACACACGAGGAGCCTCAGGAACAGGCATGGTCTACAGCACCCTTGAAGTGTTCCTCATGGCTCCCATAACCTCCTGCCACTCTGCCTGTGCCATGTGCCTGTCCTGGGCTGGGGGAGGCTTGAGGGCTGTGGAGTTTTCTCAACAGGAGACCCAGCCCAGGGCCAGTGCAAACCCACACCCAGTGATAATCATTGTAATAACAGTCGAACAGTGATGTGGAGCAAGTGCTTTGTGTGTCAGGTTCTGCCCGACCTAATCCTTGCTGTCCGCCTGCCAGGTGGGCGCTGTCACCACTGTGATGATTACTGCAGCACAGGCGGGTTCTTGATTGTTGCTCAGCAACTTCGCACTGAGAGGATTGAGAGTCAGATGTCAGAACACAAAATGGGTATTTCAGCAAACACTTTGAAATTCATCAGACCCCTCAGCGCTGGTAGCCACAGAAAGAGAAACTTCTGTCTTTAGTGACAGCTTGTTTGAAGAAACAGGGGCTAGAAGCAAGTTTCCTCCAAGGCCAAGCTTGAAAAGCCTTCACTGTGGCGGGGTCCTCCACACCCAGCTCTGGGTGCAGGAGCTGCTCGCCAGCTGGGGTTTCATCTGATCTTTGAAATGAAGTGGAATCTCTCAGAGGCTTGGTGACAGCACACCATCATACTGATCGCTGGCTCAACCAAGCCATCCCATGAGTCATGCTCTCCTGGGAGACCCTCCACACGGCTGGGTGAGGAGATGGGGCTGCAGGGACTCACAGCCTAACCCACTGCCTCTGGAAGGCTAGGCAGCCAATATGTGATTTTCAGGGATTCCCTATTACAGGAAACAAGGTCTGAATTGGGATATCCTGTCCTTTCTGTGCCTTAGGAAAGTGGATCGAAAAACTTGCCCACAGACACATAGTCAATAATGACCATGACCGGAATCTGAACCCAATACTGTCTCCCTCAAAACCTTACGTTCATCAGTAAAATCCATTGTCAGCCAGAAAGCAACCTGGAGTTGGGGTGCTCATATAATGAAGGTGGTGGCAGTGAGGGGGAAGTGGCAAGCACTGTGGTGTGGTGATGGTGACTGAGATGTAGATGATGGGAATAAGAGTGAGTAGTGGTGACAGTGGGGGGTCATGGTTATGGGGTGGTAACAGTGGGAGGTCATGGTTATGAGGTGGTGACAGTGGGAGGTCATGGTTATGAGGTGGTGACAGTGGGGGGGGTCACGGTTATGAGGTGTGAGAGTGGGGGGTCATGGTTATGAGATGGTGACAGTGGGGGGGTCACGGTTATGAGGTGTGACAGTGGGAGGTCATGGTTATGAAGTGGTGACAGTGGGAGGTCATGGTTATCAAGTGGTGACAGGGGGAGATCATGGTTATGAGGTGGTGACAGTGGGAGGTCATGGTTATGAGGTGTGAGAGTGGGGGGTCATGGTTATCAGGTGGTGAGAGTGGGGGTCATGGTTATGAGGTGGTGACAGTCGGAGGTCATGGCTCTGAGGTGGTGACAGTGGGGGGTCATGGTTATGAGGTGGTGACAGTGGGAGGTCATGGTTATGAGGTGGTGACAGTGGGAGATCATGGTTATCAGGTGGTGAGAGTGGGAGGTCACGGTTATGAGGTGGTGACAGTGGGAGGTCATGGTTATGAGGTGGTGACAGTGGGAGATCATGGTTATCAGGTGGTGAGAGTGGGAGGTCACGGTTATGAGGTGGTGACAGTGGGGGGTCACGGTTATGAGGTGTGAGAGTGGGGGCTCACGGTTATGAGGTGGTGAGAGTGGGGGCTCACGGTTATGAGGTGGTGACAGTGGGAGGTCATGGTTATGAGGTGGTGACAGTAGGAGGTCATGGTTATCAGGTGTGAGAGTGGGAGGTCATGGTTATGGGGTGGTGACAGTGGGAGGTCATGGTTATGAGGTGGTGACAGTGGGAGGTCATGGTTATCAGATGTGAGAGTGGGAGGTCATGGTTATGGAGTGGTGACAGTGGGAGGTCATGGTTATAAGGTGGTGACAGTGGGAAGTCATGATTATCAGGTGTGAGCATGGGAGGTCATGGTTATGGGGTGGTGACAGTGGGAGGTCATGGCTATGAGGTGGTGACAGTGGGAGGTTATGGTTGTCAGGTGTGAGAATGGGAGGTCATGGTTATGAGGTGGTGATAGTGGGAGATCATGGTTATGGGGTAGTGACAGTGGGAGGTCATGGTTATGAGGTGGTGACAGTGGGACGTCATGGTTATGAGGTGGTGAGAGTGGGAGGTTATGGTTATGGGGTGGTGACAGTGGGAGGTCATGGTTATCAGGTGTGAGATTGGGAGGTCATGGTCATGGGGTGGTAAGAGTGGGAGGTCATGGTTATGAGGTGGTGACAGTAGGAGGTCATGGTTATCAGGTGGTGAGAGTGGGGGGTCATGGTTATGAAGCACTGATAGTGGAAGGTCACAGTTATGAAGGTGGTGACAGTGGGAGGTCATGTTTATGGTGTGGGGACCATGGGAGGTCACAGTTATGGGGGTGACAGTGGGAGATCAGGGTTATGGGTTGATGGCGGTGGACACAGTGGTGATGGAAATCATTGGTGGTGCTGGCTGTGACAGTTGCATTGATGGAGAGTTGAAGTGGTGGTTTTGCTGGTGGTGGTAGGACTGCCTGGGGTAGTGGTGGAGAGAATGAGGTTGGTAGAGGTGGAGATGATGATACAAAGTTTACAGGTAAGATGGTGGGTGTGGTGGGGCTGTAATGGAGTTCCTGGGTGGAAATGTTGGGGACAAGAATGAAGGTAGGGTGGTGCTCATGGTTTGGGGTAGTGTGGAGAGTATGGTTATGATGGCTGTGGTGGAAGGGGCTGTGGTGGGGTGGTGGTGATGGGAGGCCATGGTGATGATGGTAGTTGGGATGGTGGTGATGGTGCTGATGGCAATTAAGATGATAATGGTGGTGATAGTGCCAGGAGGCCACGTTGTTGATGGCAGTTGAGGGGATGATGGTGGTGGTAGCAGTGATAGTTGTGGTGGTGGGAGAGTTGGTGGTTTGGATGGTGATGATGCAGGTGATGACTGGCAGTGGGGTGGGATGAAGTGGTTGTGACAATAATTATGGCAACTCATAAATGGGACATTCAGGTCCGAGTCTGAGCCACTCGGGGGAGAGCAGTAGACCCTGGTGAGCATGCCTCTGGGTGAGAAAGGCATCTAGGGTCTGGCCCGCCCCTCCCATGGCCAGTCGCAGGGCTCCTGGGAGATTCACGGCTCCTGGAGCAGCTCCTGCTTATGAAAATTGGGCGACAGTGCACTCTCCAGTGGCTACGCGCACACCTTAGCCTTCTGCCTCTGGCAAGGGTGGGCTCCTAGGGCTCCTGCGGTTGGACTGGGGGCCCTGGGCTCTCCGTGTCCCCATCCTGTGCTCTGGGGGACAGGCAATGCCTGGGCGCTGAGAAGCCGCTTGTCTGCCCCAGTTGCCCATCTCACTTCCTTCTCTCTGTCAGTCTGTGGGTCTCTGTCCCGCATATGGAAAACCTGACTTCCCAGGGCCGAGCTTAGTGTCTAGGGGAGCCTGACCTCCACCCTGAGGGTCTCCAGATCTCCCAGGCCTGCACAGACCCTGGAACGGGGCATCTCAGATCTGAGGGAGACCGTGGGTGGCAGGCAGGCCCTGAGGAACGCCTCAGGGATCTAGGAAGAAGGAGCTCCCTGGGATGAGGGGCGGGGCTGTCAGGGTAGGGGAGGCCTGGGTGGAAACGAAGACACTCAGGTGCTTGTTCTCAGCTCCCCCAGGCAGGGAGGACAGGAGGAGGGCTGAGGCTTTAGTCCTGGAGGTTTTGGAAAGGAAAGGGGCACATTCAGGTGGGGTTCAGTCTCCAGGAGTGGGTCTGGGGCCTGCAGAGGCTGCTGGGGGGTGTGGAGAGGCCCACATTTCTGGAGCTCAGTGGGGCATGCTTGTGGGGTGGGGTGCAGATCCAAGGGTGAAGCTGGAGGAGTATGCACCCCTCTGGCCCTGTGCCTTCTCCCTGACCGCCAGCTCTGGGGACAGGGTGTCTGTGGCAGTGAGACAACTGCCCCCATATTGGCCCTCACCTGCTCCCCCTCTCCTCTTGGGGTCCATAGTCTATGGACACAGCCTCCATCTGGACGCCCTGAAAGGGCCTGGCCTCCCCTCTCCACTCCTCTTTCTGGGGTGAGGAGCACGGCCACTGTCCTTAGGGAGGGCCAAGGGCTGGAGCCAGAGGGGGACAGAAAGGGTTAGAGACCGACAGAGGGGGACAGAGTGGGACAGAGAGGCATGACAAAGACGAGGCAGGGGCAGGGAGAGACGGGGGCGGGTGGGGGGGTGGGTAGGTAGAGAGATGGAGAGACAGGGACCACTGAAAGGGAGTCAGGGATGGCTGGAGACCGCGTGAGGCGGGGCACAGCCAGCAGGTGGCGTGCAGGCCTCAAAGGCGTCCGCTCAGCCCCGGACCCGGGACAGAGGGAGGGCTGGCAGGACCCGGCCCAGGAGAACAGCCTGAGCTACCAGAGTCCGGGGAGCCTGAGGACGGCCTGGGGTCCCAGAGCCCTTCCTGCAGACACCTGCACATGGGTCCAGGCTTGCCAGCTGTGAGCAGAGCAGCCCCTGCCCGGCTCAGTGCCCTGACCCAGCCTGAACTCACAACCCACCTTCCTCTGCTGCCCCTGGGGCACCTTGCTCTTCTCTTGGGCAGGCCACACCCTCAGGTGCTGCCCCTCCACTGGGGATCTGACTTGGCCCAGGAAGCAATAAATGCATTTTTAGAGGACTCTGCGACATTGGAGTTTCATAGCCCCTGGAGTGGGGAGCAGAGGGCAGGCTTGGTGCACCCCCTCCTCTGTGATCTCAGCAATTCCTGACCCTTCGGGGCCTCAGAGTTCACTGGCCTGGGAGAGGGAAAAAAGGAGAGGAGAAGGCCCCTCCCCATCCCCTTTCTGGGGACAATGAGAGAAGCCCAGTGGCCAGGGCAGGTGCTGACCCCAGCCTGACCTTCCCTGACCCACCCACCAACAGGCTGCTCAGAGGCTCAGCGCCAGCGTGCAGCGATCAGGTGGTGTCAGAGAGATGGATGCGCTTCTGCCAGCCGCCTCTCCACCACTGGGCTCCCCCGGCCCGCCCAGGGCTCTGCAGCCCCCTCAGCCTGCCATGCCCTCCCAGGATCCAGGTCTGCCACCGGATGCACCTTAGGACCAAGATGCAACAGAGGGACATGGGCTCACGTGGGAGCAAGACGCACCGGCCCTGGTCCTGCCCTCGCAGACCGCCCAGGCTTCTCACCAGCTGAGCCTCCCCAGCTGGCTGACCCATGGTCAGCTCAGAGGGGCTCCTGAGGACCCCGGCCTGGCTCTTGGGAGCAGCAGATGGCAGCAGGCTGAGGACTGGCGGCCTCAGGGCCAGGAGAGCCTGGGTACAAATCACACCTCGGTCATTCACTATGACCCGGGTTACCTGGCACACCCCTTGCCATCTCTGTGCCTCAGTTTCCTCATCTGTAAAGTGGGGTGACACCGATCGCCCTCCCAGCTGTTCTGAGACTCAGCAAGATGGCCGGTGCACAGCAGGGCCCTCCTTTTCTCACCACAGGACCTCTGCTGCCACCTGCTTTTCCAGAAACACACAGCACAGTGGGCTCCCCACCCCCACCCTGGGACCAGGAAGGAGACCCTGGTAGGAGGGACCAGTGGCATAATGGCTGGGGTCCAGCACAAAATGAAAACAGAGGCCCTTTGTCCAAAAATGAATCAAAATTACACAGTGCTAAACCCAGCACAGTCCTTCTGAGCTCAGGGACCAGCGTGACCACCCAAGCCGCCAGCCCTGTGTCCCAACACACTCCTCACTGCTGAGCCTCACGAGTGAGCTGGGGGTGCCCAGGGCAGATGTGGGCACCCATGGTGTCTGGGGACGTGGTGCTGGGACCTGCCGAGAAGGAGGCTCTGCCCTCTGGGTCTCAGCATCTCCCTCATCTCCCAGGGTAGGCAAGACCATGCAGAGAAGCCGACCCCACTCCCAGAACCTGCTGGTGCTCAGTAGGCAACGACTGTCCCCATCTGTGAGCCCCAAGCCATGTCCACCGCAGAGCCGGCTCACTCCGCCTTGTGACAGGTCCCTGGGAATTTGTGGGAGCCTGAAGGGCCACTGGGCAGGGCCGGGACCTCTTGGGAGAGGGGTGTCTCCCCCAACCCTCTGTTGCCTGCACCCCTCCTATGCGGCCATGTCCTCGTGGGGCCCAGTGCCCGGGAGCAGGGGATGGTGATGCCAAATTCCGGGAGCCTAGCAGCCTGCGGTGTCATACCGGAGCCAAGGCAGGGCTGCGTGACTCTTGGCCCCTGACCTCCCAGCCGGGGGCCCAGGTCATCCACTCCTGGTAGGGCTGGGGCTGGGCAGGGGTCCCTTCAGGCCAGCACCTCAGAGAGCGGGCGGGCGGGCAGGTGGCGCAGAGCCTGCATGCGTGAGGAGCTCCTGGCGGCGTCACAGCCGCGCTATTCTCAGTCTCTCTCCTTTTATGGCTCCGGAAGTGAGCTGGGGATGCTGGCAGCCTGGCTGGCACCGGGGAGAGATGTAAATGGAGATGCAGAGAACAGCAGGAAAGCGCAGCCATCAGGGTGGGGGCAGCGTGCCGTCTTGGACGCCACCCCCTCCCTGGCACGGGCATCCTGAACCCCCAGCTCTGGGGGTGTCCGGCCTGGCCAGCTGGCAGTGAATCCTTCGTCCTGATTTTGGGGCAGCCACCCTCGGGGTTCCTGCAGCACAATCTGGGCCAGGTGGGCGTCCAGGGAGGTGTGGGGTGGGCACACAGCCTGGCTGGGGACCCAGTGTGGGGGAGCGCCAGGCTCCAATCCCCCCAGGCCGGACTCCAGTGGCTCCTGGCAAGTCCTCCTCATGTTCCCCCCCGGCTCCATGCTGGCAACCCGACACAAGGGGCCGCCAGCTCCCACTCGGCCCTGGCCCCCTAAACAGCCCTGAAACCCAGAAAAGCCACTGCCCACCTGCCTGCCCCTCTCTGCGCCCACTGTCCTCCCTTCTCCCTCCTCCCCACCAGCTCCAGGTGGGCATCCTGGCCAAGGTGAGACAGGCCCCGGACTTATCCTTCCCTCATCTCCCCTGCCTGCAGGCTATGCCCTCTTTGGAAAGAACTCAGATGGCCCCCCAGCTCCTCCTTGACTCCCCACACCACCCTCTTCACAAAGGCCCTTCCTCACCTACCCACTGCTGGCCTCACATACCTCGGGGGTCAGAGCACCTTCAATGGAGACAGAACCATGTTCCATGTGCCCAGGGCAAGCTCAGGGCACATGCCAGTAGGTGTGCAAGAGAAGGATACCCTGGCCCATCCACTCACACACACATACACACACACACACTCATACACTTACACACATGCACACACACACACACAGAGACATGCAGGAAGACTCCATTTGTGCTCCGGGGCTCCAATGGTAGCACACACACAGGAGGCCAAGGCACACAGAAGACTCAATCAACATGGAACGAGGTCAGGGAGGCTTCCTGGAGGAGGCGGTGTTGGGCTCAGGTTCAGACAACACTTACAGCAAAGCTGACTCTTCATGCTTAGGTGTTAACACTGGGACATTTGTCAGTTGAACAGGGGGTGGCGGGCAGTGGCGTGGATGGGGCATTCTGGGTGGAGGAAGGCTGATGATCCAGGACCCATGGGCTCCTCCTCACCTCTGCCACACCGCCCAAGCTGAGAAGGACCTCAGCCTCCATTCGGTCCAGTCTGTCGCCTGTGGACAAGGACATGGGGCCAAAGAGGCTGAGTGACTTAGATGAGGTCACACAGTGCCTCGTGGAGATGCACAATGAGCGGTGCGTGGTTCTTCGTCCCGTGCTCAGTCCAGGCTGGAGGAACCCGCTGTGAAGCACCTCCTGGGCTCAGCCCCGCCTGCTGCTCCCACCAGCACACCTGTCTCCCCGTGTGCACCCAGGATCTGCTCCCGCAGTGCCCAGACGGCCCTCCTCCCGTGTGCCAGTGTGGGCAGTGCCAGTCAGAGGGGCCAGCCTCACCCCCCCAGCAAGAGCGCCCGGAAGAAAAGAGCTGTGGGTGTTCTTTGCAGAGCTCTGAGCGGGGCGACTTGCTGGTGCTGATGGATGGCAAAGCCTGTGGGGGGCAAGGTGATGCCCACTCCTTATTTTATGGGGTGCTCTGCACCTCCTTGTACTCCACCCCTTCCCAGAGTCATGCCTCTGTCTGGCTTAGTACCTGCCAAGCCTGTCTCGGGAACTTTTGTTGACGGAATCACCCACCGACTGGGAAGGGCAGAGCTGGAGCTTCCTCGGAGCACTTCCTCGGCGAGGAAACTGAGGCCAGAGAGGGTGTGGGGGCTTAGGGGACTCACCTACAGTCACACAGGGAATGAAAGTGTTCATGGGACACCTCTGGGAGGTTGGAGGTCTCCCCAAGATCCCAGAGACCCCAGACACACTTCCTGTCCTGGCTCTGGCCTTCCTTGCTGTGTGGCTCAGGCTAATCCCTGGCCCTCTCTGGACCTCGATTTCCCCTTCCGTGCATGGCTGGGGTGGCGCTGGTGAGGAGCGCACATCCCTTGTCTGCCAATGGACAGTGGAGGCCTGGGCTCTCGTGACCCCACCGGCCCCAAGGGGACGCCTGTGCAGCTGGGCCAGGCTGACTGGAAAAATACAGAACTTTCCTAGGAGGCTGGACTGGGAGGCGCTGAGGCAGGAGGCAGGAAGGAGGAAGGAGGAGGGAGGAGGGTCTGGTGTGTGGGGGCCCGGAACGAACAGGCTGCCTGTTCCAGGGACAAGGACGCAGCAGCACAGAGTCTGCCAACAGGAGAAGAGGAAGGAAGGAGCGGGGTGGGGGTGGGGTTGGGGGGGATCAGAAAGAAAATGTTCCCGCAGCCCCAGGGGGCTGGGGAGGTTGCAGAGGGAGGGGGGCTAGGAGGCCCCTGGGCCCACCTATCCTGCACCCATCTCCAACTGGCCCCCAGGCCATCAGCTTCCATCTTCTGCACCAGTGCCAGAGCCAGCCCACTCCTTGGGTGTCCTCTCATCCCTCAGGGTCTTTCCCGGCCCTTGGTGCCACCTTGGGAACACCAAGCACTGTTCCTGTCACTGATAGGGGTCTCTCAAGACCCCTGCCCCATTCCACCCTGGTCCCCTCCAGGGCTCTTGCAGAGGCTGTCTGGCTGCAGCAGCTGGGGTTAGGCAGGTGGGTTGATGGATGAGGACCTCACCTCTGTCACTTGCCCACTCAGCAGCCTGGGGTGGGTCCTCCCACCCCTAAGGACCCCTGTGGAAGCTGAGGCGAGAGCATCTACCTGGGTGGCCAAGCAGGAGCAGCTGCGCCCCAGCCTCTCCTCTGCCCCTCTACTTTCCACCTCAGTCCTCTCCGCCTCCTTGGTCTTTTCCCCAGGCTCTACCCTAACCTGCTGTGCACCACCCCCCGCCCATGCTTTGGAGGTGGACTGGGACCCTTACCCCCAGCTCTGCTGTCTGCCTACCCTGGCCCGTCCCCACTGCAGGGGGCCCTCAGGATGAAGACAGCAGGACACAGGTGTCCTCCCAGCTGCCTGGACCCAGATCTCCCAGCTGGACCCAGATCTCCCGCAATTCGTCACCAGGTCTGTGCTGCCACCTCAGGAGTGACACCAGGGGTGGGCGCTGGCCAGGTCTCGGAGGACAGAGGAGGTGGGCAGGGTGAGGAAGTCCCCAGAACCTTTCCCGAGGAGCTGAGGGCGGGACCCCCCTGACCACTTCTGAGGCTCCAGAGTGGCGCTGATGAGACGCTCCAGCAGGAACAGCTGGGAGAAACCTCGCCAGACCAGGTGACACGAGGCCAGGGACAAGGCTCCTGGAGCCCCGGAGCTCCCGCCAGCCCTTAAGGCCTTGGCATTGCCACGCACTTTACGGATGGAAAGCTGAGGCTCCAGTGTTTCCTGACTAGAAAGGAATGGAACAGGAACCTTTCTAGCCTCAGACCCTCGCCAGTGCCTGCTCTGGGCCAGGCCCTGCTTACACTCAGGTGTTCACCTGTGGGCACCACCTGTAGGGGTAGCGCAGGGACTCAGCCAGGCCAGGCAGCTGGGACAGCCTTGCCCTGTGCCAGTGAGGAAGAGGCAACATGAAAAGAGGATACCTGGGCCCAGGAGCCCAGCGAGGTTGGCGGTCAGCAGCTCCTGTAGCCTGTGGAGCTCTGGGCTGGACAGCAAGGGACACCCAGTGCGAGCACGTGGCTGAGAGACTGGCCCCCAGGTCTGGCCATGCAGCCTGGCCCAGCAGTGGGCACCCGGAGGGCATAGGGCAGCCTGGTTCCTCTCTTCCAGCCCCACCGTGCAGTGGGTGGTGACAGATGAGGCCACAAGGCTGGGGCGTGGTCACATGTGGGGGGCGGGTGCCTGAACCAACCCCTAGGACTGCCGCATTCCTTCTCTGCTGCCAGTTCCTCACTCCACACAGCCCACACAGAAGGACAGCAGGAGCCCTGGAATCTGTGCAAAGGGTGGGGTGGGCAGGTGTGTGCGGCCAGCAGTGGGTAGGTGAGGAAGGGCCTTTATGAAGACGGTGGTGTTGGGGGCTAAGGGAGAGTTGGGGGCGGTCTGGGTTCTTTCCAAAGAGGACAAAGCCTGGAGGCAGGGGAGATGGGGGAGGTGTGTGCCTCTGCGTGTGCCCATATGTGTGCCCATGTGTGTGAGTGGGGGTGGACGTGAGCTCTGGCCTGAAGGGGCCTGTGTTTGCCTCTCCCTGCTGAGCCGCGCTAACTTCCGGCACCCGAGATCAGCAGGGCCAGCCTGGGGGAGCAGCAGGATGCCCAAGGTCAGCATCTGTCCTGTGAACGAGCCTGGCAATCCAGAAAGGCCCTGCCGGAGTGGGTCAGCCAGGCCTGAGACGGTCTGGGGCTGCAGGGAGAGAGCCGACTCCCTTCGCTCTGATCAGGCAGGAGCAGAGGCGGCTGGGCACCCCAGAAGGAGAAGGGAGTCCAGGGCACAGGGTGGTCCCTGCCTTTCAGAGCAGGTACCCCCACACCTCTGGGGACCTAGGTGGCAGGGGCTCAGGAACCAGCACTAAGAGGTCCTTTGAGGCTGTTGTGAGCCTGGTGGAGATCTCAACCGTGAACAGAACCTGGGGGTCATGGGCTACCTCACACTGCCCTGCAGGACCCTTTCTCTCAGGTAGGTGGGGCCTCAGAGCTGTCAGACCCACCTAGCAGCAGACCGGGTTGGCTTTGAGAGTGGGGGTCCCCCAGGTGCTCCTGACCTCCTTGTGCAGGCTTAGCCTCCATCCCCTTCCCCTGTTGCTTCCCCCACCTGCACCCCTGAGCCATGCAGCTCCAGTGGCTGTCAGGGATGGGCGGGGGTGTGGGTGGGCTGGAGAGAGGGCAGGGCGGGCGCCTGTTGGGAGAGGCCCCCGCTCCAGGTAGATGGGAGCCAGCCTGGCCTCCTTTCCTCAGGCTGCAGTGCGGGGGTTTGCTGAGGGCTTCTGGGGCGATAATTGGGCAGCGATTAAGTGTTCCCGGCAGCTGCGTCTGTTGCCTGTCACCTGTCAGCTCAGGCCAGCATTCACAGCCTCTGCAGACCCTGCTGGAGGGGGTTGGGGAGGGGAGGATGGGGCTCTGCATGGCACCCCCGACACTGCCTGCCCTCGTGCCATCCAGGGCAGGCTCTGTGCTCTCCCACCGGTCTCCGCTTGGCCACTTCTGGCCTTGTTGTTCAGCAGGTGACCGGGGTGGTGACAGGCCATGGGGCATTGAGCAGAGGACACCAGGATTCCTCACCAAGGGGCTGGCTCCTGCCCAGCTCTGCCTTGCTCACCAGGCCACCTTGGGCACTCACCCTTCTCCAGACCTGCCTCCCTCCACACGGGTGAGGGAACTGAGGCAGTGGCACCTCCTGCGACCTTGGCTCACGTGTCCCCAGTCCTGCCTCCTTGTCAGCTTGCTGATGCCTCAGGTGGGGGTGGCAGCTGGAGGCCACTGCTGGCCAGAGGCCTAAGAGCTGTGCCCTGGCGGGGACGTCAGGAGCCACACGGGCTTATAAACCCTGGTGGGGCTGGCCCCCGATCACTGAAGTGCTGGCTCTCACAGGGACACATACATGGCCAGTGCCGAGCACCCAGACAACACCTACAGGCTCAGACTGGCCCCAACCCAGACATGTGGCCCTCGGTGACCGCCGGCTGCACTCACCCGAGGCTGCTGGCATCTGCCCGTCCCGCATGTGCCCACCCAGCTCCTCTCCCCGGGATTCCGCAGTGGAGCAGTGGGAAGGTCCCTGTGCTGGAGGCTTCTCTGCCTGGCTCCCCGCTCCCAGCTCCGTGGTGCCCCTCCGCCCTCCCTTCTCTGTCCGCCCACTTACCTTTAATTAGAAATGCCAGGAGAGCCATTTTTGGGGAGTTTTTGACAGAAAGACATTCCCCCCAGGGGCGGAAGGAAGGAGGAGACAGACTGGCTCTGAGGCAGGGAGAGGTCTCCCTGGGAGAGCCGGTGGGGGGGGCCTCAGAGGGTGGGAAGGGAGTGGGGATTCCAGCAAGTGGGTACCTGTGTGCCCTTTAGTGCCTGAATAACACAGGGAGTATTAATAAGACAGGGGGGAACTGAGGGCTGTGAGTGGGGGGTATGAGTGTGTGTGTGGGAGCTGTGAGTGGGGGGCATGAGTGTGTGTGTGGGAGCTGTGAGTGGGGGGCATGAGTGTGTGTGTGGGGGGCTGTGAGTGAGGGCATGAGTGTGTGGGGTGGGGTTAGAGTGGGGGCTATGAGTGTGTATGTGGGGGTGTGAGTGGTGATATGAGTGTGCAGCATGTATGTGGCTGAGAGAGGGAAAGGGCAGCTGGCAGCGGGGACAAGGTGTCCTGATTGTCAGCTATGATGTGCTCATGGCCCTCTGGCTGTGGGGAATGGTGTGTGTCACCCATGCCCGGGTAGCATCAGAGGACCTGAGACCCATGCCTATCCAGCCAGCACTGGAGTAACTCAGGAAGGGCGTCCCTACCCCCGCCAGGTTGCCAGGGAGGCAGAAGGGGCCTCCCTCCGGAGGGAGTCTCGGCTTCCGGAGCCCCGCTCCTTATATGGAGCTTGGCTTCCCTCTGCCTCTCCTGATGCACTGTGCTGCCAGCACCGGCCCTCCTCCCTCCTCCCTGCTCTTGTCTCCCCCCTCCCCCTCTCCTTTTCCTCCTTCCTCCTCCCTCCCTGTCTCCCTCTCTCCTCCCCTCTTCCATCTTCTTAGAAGTCTTGGAGCCTCTGGCCAGGTTCTTGATATAGCCAGGGGCTTCAGGGCCCAGTTCTCTTCACTGGGGGCTAATGTCCCCTCCATATCCTCCAAACCCCAGCCCCCCAGGTAGCAGCTTCCAGATTTCCCTGGGAACACAGAAAAGTATTGGGCCTCACCAGAGACCTGGGTGTGGGGGCACAGGGCAACCCTGTCCAGTCACAGCCACACGGGTAGGTGTCACCATGCACACCAACGCAAGGGTCAGACAGAGAGCGCCTAGGCCTGGCTGTGTGTCCCTCACACAGAGCCCAAGACCTGGACTCGGGACCGCCTGGGCAGGGGTGGTGGGAGTTCAAAGCCGCATCTAGGAGCTCACATGTGTGCGTGTAGAGTTGCTGAGTCCCTGGGCACAGGAGGCTGATCGGGAGGGTCCTTCCCGGGCTGAGCTGCACATCCTGCACAGCTGGGCGGACGGGGTCAGGGGCAGTGAGGACCCAGGAGAGCAGTGGCCAGCGCCAGCCCCCTTCAGCCCCCCAAAGAGACAGGCGAGTGGAGAGGAGGAAGCCCACCTTGGGACCCTGGGAGGCAGGAGATGACAGCCCGCCCAGCGCCCGGGAGGGGGCGTGGGAGGGGCTCCCAGTGCCCGGCTTCAGTCCCTCCGGTCCCCGCAGGCTGAATGAGCTCCGCCGCCCGGGGTGGGAGGTGCGGAGCGGAGGGATTAGTCATCCCGGCCCCTCCATGTGTGCAAGGGGTGGGACCTCCAGTACCTTCGCCGCCCAGGAGCCGAGTGGGCGCGGGGCGGGGCCTGCAGGGGCGCGGGCGGGGCGCTGGCGGGGAGCCTGAGGCTGGGCCAATGAGAAACGGGGCTCGGCGAGCCGGCCGCCCACGGGCCGCGCTGGCGGCATAAAGAGCCGGCGGCCGGGACTCAGCGCAGAGCTCGGGCGCCGCGTCCTCCCTCCGCAGCAGCAGAGCTGGACCTGCCTCTCCCGGCGCGCTCCACCAGCCCCGCCGCCGGCCCGCAGCGACAGACAGGCGCTCCCCGCAGCTCCACACGGGACCCAGGCCGCCGGGCACCGCCGCCGGACTCCAGCGCCCTCCCTCCGTCCGCCCCGAGGAGTTTGTCGCCTGCCCGAGCACCTGCGCACAGATGGAGCTGGACCACCGGACAAGCGGCGGGCTCCACGCCTACCCTGGGCCGCGGGGCGGGCCCGCGGCCAAGCCCAACGTGATCCTGCAGATCGGGAAGTGCCGGGCGGAGATGCTAGAGCACGTGCGGCGGACGCACCGGCACCTGCTGACCGAGGTGTCCAAGCAGGTGGAGCGCGAGCTGAAGGGGCTGCACCGGTCGGTGGGGAAGCTGGAGAGCAACCTGGACGGCTACGTGCCCACGAGCGACTCGCAGCGCTGGAAGAAGTCCATCAAGGCCTGCCTGTGCCGCTGCCAGGAGACCATCGCCAACCTGGAGCGCTGGGTCAAGCGTGAGATGCACGTGTGGCGCGAGGTGTTCTACCGCCTGGAGCGCTGGGCCGACCGCCTGGAGTCTACCGGTGGCAAGTACCCGGTGGGCAGCGAGCCGGCCCGCCACACCGTCTCCGTGGGCGTGGGGGGTCCTGAGAGCTACTGCCACGAGGCGGACGGCTACGACTACACCGTCAGCCCCTACGCCATCACCCCGCCCCCAGCCGCTGGCGAGCTGCCCGGACAGGAGCCCGCCGAGGCCCAGCAGTACCAGCCATGGGTCCCCGGCGAGGACGGGCAGCCCAGCCCTGGCGTGGACACACAGATCTTCGAGGACCCTCGAGAATTCCTGAGCCACCTGGAGGAGTACTTGCGGCAGGTGGGCGGCTCTGAGGAGTACTGGCTGTCCCAGATCCAGAACCACATGAATGGGCCGGCCAAGAAGTGGTGGGAGTTCAAGCAGGGCTCCGTGAAGAACTGGGTGGAGTTCAAGAAGGAGTTCCTGCAGTACAGCGAGGGCACGCTGTCCCGAGAGGCCATCCAGCGTGAGCTAGACCTGCCGCAGAAGCAGGGCGAGCCGCTGGACCAGTTCCTGTGGCGCAAGCGGGACCTGTACCAGACGCTCTACGTGGACGCGGACGAGGAGGAGATCATCCAGTACGTGGTGGGCACCCTGCAGCCCAAGCTCAAGCGTTTCCTGCGCCACCCGCTGCCCAAGACCCTGGAGCAGCTCATCCAGAGGGGCATGGAGGTGCAGGATGACCTGGAGCAGGCGGCGGAGCCTGCCGTCCCCCACGTCCCGGCGGAGGATGAGGCGGAGACCCTCACGCCCGCCCCCAACAGCGAGTCCGTGGCCAGTGACCGGACCCAGCCCGAGTAGAGGGCATCCCAGAGCCCCCAGCCTGCCCACCACATCCAGCCTGTGGCTTTGCCCACCAGGACTTTTGAGCCGGGGCTGACTCCTGCAGGGGAAGCCCTGGTCCAGCTGGGTGCCCCCTCGGGCTCTGGGAGGACTCTCACACACTCGTGTCATCCAGATGTGGGCACCGCACCCCAGCATCAAAGAGCCCTCCCCCCTGCAGGGCTCTGCCCATCACCCTCCCTCTGTCTGTCTTCCCGGCCTGGACCCCACCCTCCACACTCTCAGGCCATCACAGGACACCCCAGCTTCCTCATTCTGCTACAATGCCCAGGCTCTCCGGGCATCCAGAAAACCAAGTGTCCGGATAGCAGGGGCCAGCGGCCACCAAGCTCATGGGACACCCCAGAGCAGAAGCTAGGGCAGAGCCAATGCTGAGGGAGCCTCGACTTCCGGCACCGCCGCCCTCTCCCAGCATCTGCAGAGCCAGCTGACGCCCTCCCTGCCTCCCAGGGCAGCTGGCCAGCCTCAGGCAGCACGGCCCCCTCCCCCTCCTCCCAGGGGAGAGCAGAAGTTGCAGAGGCAGCAGCAGCAGACCTGATGTCCCGGTGCTTCCTGGCCCCTCAGGTGAGCCCCTGCCCCAAGGCAACACCCACTGTGGGGCATCTGAGAGCTAGTGGGACCCGGAGGCTGTTTTTGAGGAGAGCCCACTGAGGCTCGGGCCCCCAGCAAGTTAGAAGGGATGGGGTGGGGGTGGCATCATGGAAGGGGGCATCAGGGAGAGTGGGCCAAGTGGGAGGCAGGGGCAGTTTGCTGAGCCAGCTCCACATGGACCCGCGCTTTCTCTCCCCCAGCTCCAGTGATTCACGCCCGCCTGGAGAAGAATCAGAGCTCAGCTCGTGACTCACCCATGGCAGGCGGAGGGTCCCAGAGGGGCTGAGTCCTCAAATCCGGCTGAGGCAGCAGCTGGCACCATCGGAGCCAGGAGAGTGACAACAGGTAACAGGGCGCCACCCTCCCACCCAGACCCCACCATCAGCTGTCCCGGCAAATGAACTCCTCCCCGGACCCCAGACACCCTGGGGCCCAGGCCACTCCCCAGTGCTCAGGCAAGCTGGGAGGCCCTGACAGGGTCGGGGGTCCTCTGCCCTGGAAGACCAGCGCCATCCACCAGCCCCAGATCCTCCCTGTGGAGCCCTGGCTACTGTCGTGCGCGGTCCCTCACTGCCCTCTCTCCTTCTCTTTCAGGTCTCAACGTTCCCACAAAGTCTTTGCTGCTGTGCTGGGCATCACACACCCCTCACCTTGCAGGCTGCCTGCGTGGGAGGCGAAGTCCCGGGACAGCCCAGAGGGGTGCTACAGAGAGGAGTCAGCTGCAGCAGAGGGCAGGAGCCCCAGCTTAGCCCTAAGCGCCAGCGTGAGGGCCAGGGCCTGCCACGAAGCCCGCCCCGCTGGCCACCAGCTGCCTGCCCCCAGAGCCACTGCAGCAGGAGTCGGGCCCTGCCTCCCTCCCAGCAGGGAAACCCCGCCCGCTGCCAGGCCATCCTCTCTGCCAGAGGCTTTCATGAGCCCCAAGGCTGGGGCCACAGCTCCTACTCCTGCCCAGCAGCCCTGAGCCCAGCTGCAGGAAGGAGATCCCAGAAGCCTTTGCTCCTGGGGCTCCTCCAGGCACTCTGCCCTGCCCCGACACCAGAACCCTGGTGCTGGTGGGCTACTAGCGTCTGCAGCCTGAGCAGGCGCTGGCTCAGGGTTCATCTTTCTGCCTTGTCCACTGGGGGACCAGCCCTACAGACCACTCTGACAAATCTTTAGCCCACACCCTGCCAGCCCCACAGATTTTATTTTTGCACATAAGCCATAACCGATCCTCACAGGCTGGCACAGGCTTTGGGGAAGCCCTGGAGCCTGTGAAGACCCTGGAAACCTCATGAGGCTGTGGCCGACCCCTGCCCCTTACCCCCGCACAGACCAGGCCTTAAGTGTCCGTCCAGGCCCTGTGTACCTTACCCCAAAGACAGACTCTTTTTGTAAGATTTTGTTAATAAAACACTGAAACTTCTTGGAGTGTTCATGTTGCTTCTTCTGTGTGCTTGGGCTGGGCAGGAGTGGAGCTGCAGACACAGGTCCTCCGGCCCAGTGGGTGACCCTGAAGGCCCCATGGGTGTAGTGTGAGGTCTCCAGGGGTTCGGGGGAGCACCAACAGGGCAGCCTCCATCAGGGTCCTGGATCCTCAGGGGGAAGCACCTTCAGGCTCCACACTGCAGCCCACTAGGCCTAGCTCAGCCCTGCCTCCAGGCCTGGGGTGACCATCAGTGAGGGTGACTGCTGACTGGGGGAGCCCTATTCATGCTGAGCTGAGGCCTGCCCCTCTGTAAGTCCTACTGGCATGTGGGGTGTACAGCTGGGTGCATGGGGGGGACTACAACTAGGGCTCGGCCCACACGGCTGTCTCAGGCTCTGGAGCCCTGGGGACCTAGTCAGTGCAGACCCCAGCTGGGAGGGGACCCCGGCCATTCCTGGTTGCCAGATCATGAACTTGGTCTCTCTGAGCCTCAGTTTCCTCATCTGCAAAATAGGGCATGCTATCCTCACAGCACATGTGCTGAAGAACTTGGAAACAAGGGTAACTTGATGCCCTGCAGGACGTCAGCCTCTGCTGCCTTTGGGGGGGACACTGGATTCCGAGGGGCTGTGGGAGGTCAGCTTCCCCCGCCTCTGTGGGGACAACACTGGATTCTGAGGGGCTGCAGGACATCAGCCTCCCCTGCCTTTGGGGGGACACTGGATTCCAAGGGGCTGTGGGAGGTCAGCCTCTGCTGCGTTTGTGGGGACACTGGATTCTGAGGGGAAGGAAGAGATGGCCTGGGGTAGGGATCAGCCCCTGCCCATCAGTGTTCAATGAGAAGCAGGACTAACAGGAGACAGCGAATTCATTGTAAGGAATTGTTTTACTCAACGTAGGGGCTGCTGAGCCAGTCCAAAATCTACAGGGCAGGCCAGAACCTTGAGGAACAGACTGAGGCAGGCACCTGCCAGTTGAATGTCTTCTCCATCAGGGAAGCCTCAGCTCTGCTCTTACGGCCTTTCAAGGGACTGAACCAGGCCACCCAGGTTCCCAAGGATGCTCTTCCTGAAAGCACCTATGACAGACCTTCGGGGCAACACCTCTGCTAAGATTTGATCGAGTGACTGAGAACAGTACCCCGGCCAGGTTGACCCTCACAACCTTCATGGTCATCTGCTGCTGGAAGCTTCCCTCCCCTCTGGTGGGGTTGCTCTGCTCCTGGGGATCCTGGGCCAAGCTGTAGGGGCAGCTGGTGGGTGGTGCCCGCTCAGCCCCACTGGGGGGCGGGATGCATTGCACCTGCGGGGTCCTGGCACTGAGCTCACGGCTGGCTCCTGCAGCAGTGAGGGGCCCGGGGAGAGCAGGAAACAAGAGGAGACTAAGCAGAGAGAGCCACCTGCTGCCAGGAAATGGCGTCACCCGTGGCGCAGGGCGCTGAGCAGGGCTCTCGACGGTGAAAGGGCCGCCTCCGCCCCATTCTTCCCTTGCATTTCTTTTAAATAACAAAGCTGCTGGAAGAACGGGAGAGGAAATTGGCAGGAACAGGAAGCTGGGCACCACCGTGCTGCCTGAAAGCAGTCATTTGTCTTGGAAGTACTACTTCTCACATGAAAAGCTGGAAGCTGTTGATGCTTTTCCCTTTTAGTAAAAAGTTACTCCCTGTAATTGTGGAACAGGCTATCAGAACCCTTCAGTTAATTGGAGGTTCAGCTGTGTCACTCTGTTCCCAACAAAAGAGGCCGGAGGCTGGAGCAGGTGGGTGGTTGGGAGCGGAGGGGCCCAGACCCTGTGCAGATGTCTGTCAGCCTGAAGACCAGGTCCCGGAACAGGGTGTTCCCTGCCATCAGCCCCTCTCTACCCCTCACTGCTCCTGCCCATCCAGGTATCATAGACCACTCAGTCTCACCCCCTCACTGTAGCATGGGGAAACTGAGGCACAGAGAAGTTCTGTGCTTGCCTCAGTTTGGGGAGAAGAATTGAGTCTGGGGGTAGGAGCACCCAGGAAGCCCCTAGATGTTCTTCCCACAGACCCAGTTTGGTGGGAGACCTCTGAGCCAGGGAGCCCATGTCAGGTCCCCATAGGGGCAGGTGCCTTTCCATAAAATCCAGCCAGCCTCAAGGAGCTGGTGCAAGGGGGAGAGGGCAGGCACCCGGGCCCCTCTGTTGCCCTTCAAGGCTCAACTGAGATTAAGTTTCCCAGTACCAGCAGGGTCACTGCTGAGGGCTGGTGGTGCCACTGGGGGTTGCAGGGAAAGCGACGGGCTTGGGAGAGCGTGTGAGTCAGTGTAAGGCAAGGGTGCTGTAACAGAGGCCCTGCAAATGTGGGGGCCTCCCACAGTCTCCGCTCAGGGAAGCATGCAGCTGGCGGCTGGGCGGCACCTGTTCATTCCAGACCTTCTGTGTTTCTTGACACTCCGGACTGCTACCCAGAAGGGACAAGAGACAGCGAGGGGCATGCCACGATTGTAAAGCTGAGCCCAGGAACGCCATGGCCACCCATGGTACCTTTGCCCCTGCCCAGTGCCTAAAGCCTGGATGCGTATGGGAAGGAGGGAGGAAGGATCTAGGTGGACAACCAGTGGAGAGAAGCCACACTGAAAATTGTTTAGGGTGGTGTGTGTGAAGAGTGTGACCTCGGCCAAAGATGGCGTGGCCTCTGCCCTGGGCTCCTGGGAGGTCATCACTAGGCCCCGAACGTCCGACCTGGTAAGAATGTCCTTGTCCACCTGGGGCCTTGGGCCACACCTATGGTCTCATGTGACTTCAGTGGAGGCTTTGGGCTATGTGGCATCAGCTCTGCCTCCAGAAGGGATGGAGACGGCTCAGCCATGTGGGCGCCAACAAGGACCATGTGACAGACCCCAGGGCAGGAGCTACCCTGAATGTCGATGCTCCGTGTGCCCTGACCCACATCACTAAGGGAGGGGTGGGGCCTAACATTGTCCACGACCCCAGGGGAGGACAACCGAGAGCTGTGTGTCTGGACCCTCCTGGGCTCTGTCCCAGGCACCTCTTTCCGTTCTGGTTTTATTTTTTATAGTTTTTGAGACAGGGTGTCTCTCTGTCACTCAGGCTGCAGTACAGGGCCACAGTCACAGCTCACTGCAGCCTCGACCTCCCAGTTCATGCCATCCACCCACATCAGCCTTGCAAGTAGCTGGGAACACAGGTGTGCACCACCACAACTGGCTAACTTCTTCCCTCCCCTCCCCTCTCCTCCCCTCCCCTCCCTTCCCCACCCTCCCCTCCTTCCCTTCCTCACCCTCCTCTCCCTTCCCTTCCCCACCCTCCTCTCCCTTTCCTCCCCTCCCCTCCCCTCCCCTCCCCTCCCCTCCCCTCCCTTCCCCTCCCCTCCCCTCCCCTCCCCTCCCCTCCCCTCCCCTCCCCTCCCCTCCCCTCCCCTCCCCTCCCCTCCCCTCCCCTCCCCTCCCCTCCCCTTCTCTTCTCTTCTCTTCTCTTCTCTTCTCTTCTCTTCTCTTCTCTTCTCTTCTCTTCTCTTCTCTTTCTGAGATGGTGTCTTGCTATGTTTCCCAATGTAGTCTTGAACTCCTGGGCTCCAGTGATCCTCCCTCCAGGCTGATTTTAATTTACATCTTTTCCCTGTAGGAATCCATAGTCACGGGTATAATGGCTTTCAGGGGTGCTGGGGCCCTCCTAGAGAATCATCACATCTGAGGCGGCTGTCAGGAGCCTGGGTTTCTATAGTTGGTGTCGGAAGTGAGGGTGGCACAGTCGTGTGGACTGTTCCCAACCTCCCAGGTGGCAGGACTCTTTTCTAGTTGGCAAGGGTCTTTTAACTCCAGGAAGAATTCAAGTTAGTATAGAAACTTAAAAAAGAATCGGCCGGGCGCGGTGGCTCAAGCATGTAATCCCAGCACTTTGGGAGGCCGAGGCAGGCGGATCACTAGGTCAGGAGATTGAGACCATCCTGACTAACACGGTGAAACCCCGTCTCTACTAAAAAATACAAAAAACTAGCCGGGCGAGGTGGCAGGCCCCTGTAGTCCCAGCTACTCGGGAGGCTGAGGCAGGAGAATGGCGTGAACCCGGGAGGTGGAGCTTGCAGTGAGCAGAGATCCGGCCACTGCACTCCAGCCTGGGCGACAGAGCGAGACTCCGTCTCAAAAAAAAAAAAAAAAAAAAAAAGAAACTTAAAAAAGGATCAAACCTGAAATATTATTATTTTTGTCAAGAAATAACATGTTTTATATTTTACATCATTTTAACACTGAAGAGAATTTGGCCAATTAGAAGCCATGGAGCACCCCTCAAAATGCCAACGGCAAGTGTCCAGCTGCTCTCCCGTTCTTTGACCCTCTGTCTCTATCTCTCTCGGTGGAGCTGGGGGAGGAACAGGCGGGGGCAGGTGAGACAGGTCAGAGCTGCATGACTCTTGTGGCTGTTGGGTGAGGACGGAGTGAAGAGGGTGGACAAGGGGTGAAAGGCCCTTCATAAGGAGGAAGAGGAAGTTCAATGGAGAGAAGTGCCAGGCATCCAGAGGCCAAGGAGCCCTTCCCTTTCTGCCTTGGCTCCGGTGGGGCTGAGGTCCCAGGGTCGAGGGCGGAATCAGGAGGCTCATGCCAGGTGACATTAGAGGGCATGCTGGGGCTCAATGCAGCCTGGTCCTGGGCTCCCCACCCCAGCTCTGCTCCCACCCAGCCCTTCTCCATAAAGTCTGTGAGGTCCAGAGGGCCATGCTCTCCTCCAGAGGACAGACACACTCCAGGGCCTGCCCCAGGGGCCCTGCTCGCAGTCCAGGTCCCTCCCACAAGGGCACCTGAGTCTTGGGGTAGCATCTCTTGGTGGAGGGGTGGCTGAGGGTGGCTCTTTGTGGGGATGCAGGCTGGGTGTTTGCAGACCCTCCCCGTAGAGCCACCCCCAGGTGGTGGGGTTGGGAGGGGGAGGTGACAGGGAGGGCAGGTGCTGACTCTGCTATTTCAGTGCTGTTGGAGTGCTGAGCACCTGTGTCCACACACTCCCTTCCCAGAAGAATCCTGTCCAAAGATGGGACTTTGGACTTTTGAGTTGATGCGGGGATGTATTAGGACTTTGGGGTTATTGGGAAGGAATGAGTGCATTTTGTATGTGAGAAGAACAGGAGTTTTGGGGGTCCTAGGTGGAATGCTGTAGTTTAAAGCTACCACCAAAACTCATTTTGGAATTTAATAATTGCCTTGTGGCAGTGTTGAGAGGTGGGACCTGTGAGACTAGGTCATGAGGGCTCTGCTCTCATGGATGGATTAATGTTGCTATCTCAGGAGTGGTGAGTTATCGTGGGAGTGGCTTTGTTATAAAAGTGAGCTGTCTCGTGTGCACTCTCTTGCCCTCCTGCTTTCTGCCGTGGAAGATCACAGCAAGCAGGGCCACACCAGATGCTGGCACTATGCTGCTGGACTTCTCAGCCTCCAGAACCATGAGCCAAAGAAACTTTTCTTTATAAATTATCTTGTGTGTGGTATTGTTATAGCAGCAGAGAACAGACTAAGACACACGTATATGAACCAGCTGAGGTTCCCCATATGAACAGGCTCCCCCATGACAGGGCACCCCTTACAACAAGGCTCCCTTATGCTGGGGCCCCCATTCACAGCCCCATGTTTCAGATATGAAAACTGAGGCTTGAGAGGTGCAAGGAATCTTCCCATGACTGCCATGGAACCAGCCAGACTCCCTCTCCCCATGCCTGGTGCCCAGGAGAGGCTTGAAATGACGACTTTGACAGGATATTGTTGAACCCTCCTGTGTCCGACTCCAAGCCCTCCACTTGCTCTACCTTCTGGGCCACCTCCTTTTAGACAAGGTTCCTTGTCTAAAGGTTTCTTCCTGGTTTTGGGCGATGGGAAGGGGGCCACTGAATTTGCCACCCTCTGTTCTGCTGAGGGTCAGAGAGCAGTTGGTGCCTTTGTTCCTTTGCCTGCCCTAGGGTGAAGGTAGGGCTCCTATCCAGAAGCAACCTGCCTCCTATCCTATCCAGAAACAATCTGCTTCCCAGTCTCACGGATGCCTAGCCCTGGCTACCCATGGAGCCTCCCACTGGCCATACATGGCCCCTGCTTCCAGTCAGTCACTGTTTCCTGGCCCTGGCAACCCAGTGACCCTGACCCCTAATTACAGACACAGACAGGATGGAAAAGCTTCCTCCCAGCACTCCTCCCAGACACAGTCCAGGGCCTGCCCCAGCGGCCCTGCTCGCAGTCCAGGTCCCTCCCACAAGGGCACCTGAGTCTTGGGGTGGCCATCTCTCGGTGGAGGGGTGGCTGAGGGTGGCTCACACGTCTGTGGGGATCCCAGCTGGCACCCTGCTTTTGTAGGTAGCAGGTGACACACAATAGCCCATTTCTTCCAGGAATGAGGCCAGCATCCCACCCAGCCCTGGCTCTGGGGGTGCCTAGATGCAGCAGCCACAGGACAGGTTCCCTGGCCCTCCCTCAACCACCACCACTCTCTGGGATTGGCCTCGGGGCTGCAGTGGCATCCCTGGTATGGGTGGGGAAACTGAGGCCCAGGAGAGGCATAAAATTACCAGCATGAACAAGATAGCCTCCTCGGTCTGTCTGTGTGTGCCTGGGCTGAGCTGTGGGGCCTTGGTGGGCAGCGGGCAGTGAGCTGTCCTTTCTCAGACCCATCCTTGAGGGTCCTTGTGTCTCCATTCTGTGTGGCCCTAAGTGGGCATCGCTATGCCCACCCAGGTTGGCAGTCTCTCTTTTACCCACTACAATACTGGCCCAAATGACCACAAATGACCCAGTACTGATCCTGGCCACCTCATGGGGACCCTACTGAGAGCAACTTGGTCCAAGGATGGGGCAGAAGCCAGACCGCGGGTGCTGCAGAGTGCTCGCCCCAGAAGCTGTGCTGGGAACTTGTGTTGGAACACCAGGGTTGGCTCTCCCCAGGACCTTGTGCCCTCACCCTCCAGCCTTGGTCTTCTCTCCGGGTCACAGCCCACCCTCCATTGGATGCAGACACTGACATCCTGGGCACTTCAACTGAGAAAGTCCAAAGCAGCCCTCCTGGGGGTACTGGTCCTGCCCATCCCCATCTCCTAAGGGTCTGCCCACTCCACAAGACCGCTGGGCCAAGCTCCTCTATTTCTATAATTGCCATGGGAGCAGCTAGCGTGTGCCAGCCTTGCACTGACCCCTACCCTGACTGCACTTCCTCTCCTCCCTGCCTCTTCCCAAGTCACCATGGGGCTAAGTTAATATTCAGTGTTCACTTATTGCCACCAGCTGGGCACAGTGGCTTACACCTGCAATCCCAGCACTTAGGGAGGCTGAGGTGGGAGATGGCTTGAAGCCAGGAGTTTGAGACCACCCTGGGCAACATGGCGAGACCCTGTCTCTACAAAACATAAATATATATAAAAAGGTCAGGTGTGGTGGCTCACGCCTGCAATCCCAGCACTGTTTGAGACTGAGGCTGATGCCGGAGGATCACTTGAGCCCAGGAGTTTGAGACCAGCCTGGGCAACATGGCGACACCCCATCTCTACAAAAATACAAAATAAAATTAGCAGGTACAGTGGCATGCGCCTGTAGTCCCAGCTACACTACTTGGGAGGCTGAGGCAGGAGAATCACCTGAGCCTGGGAAGTTGAGCCTGCAGTAAGCCCTGTTCTCGCCATTGCACTCCAGCCTGAGCAACAGGAATGAGACTGTCTAAAAACAAAAAAAAAAAAAAGAAAATTACACCAGGGTGAAATTCTTTCCATGGCAGGGGACTGTGATCATGCTCCTTTCTGACAGATACCTCTATTCTCCGGAATTTCAGGTCGTCCCTTCCTCTCATCCTCCTCACCGTCCTCGGTGCAGGGCTCCATCCTACGCAACATTCCACAGGGGCACCTTTGTGTCTGTTTTCTGTTTGCTTGTTTCCTGGAAACCTCCCTCCTGGAATAAAAACATCTTTAAAAGCTAAAATTGATGACTGAGGAACTCCTAGGCCCACGCCCCTCTGGGGCCGGCCACCACCTCTGGGTAAAGCCCACATTTCCAACCGTCAGGCCGCCCGGCTCTGCCCTCCCCTGCCTCACTGCTGGGGCGAGGAGCTCCCTCCCAGGCTGCTGCTGTCCCCGCTTTCCCCCAGCCCTGCCTCTCCCTCTGCCCACTTCCCACTCTCCCCTGCCCCCTTCCCACTCTCCCCTGCCCCCTCTGGTCCCTCCAGAATCCCTTAAAAGCAAAGCTCCCGGGGGGGATTGGGCGGGTTCCCCGGGTCCCCCACCCTCATCCCTTGCCCCCAGCCTAGCCAGCCTGGTGCCCACCCTGGCCTGGCCTCAACTGCTGTTTCCCGCTGCCACCTCTGTCCTCCCTCTGACCACCTTCTTCCCCGAGCCCTGGGGTTCAGGCACAGGCCCTGCCTCAGTGACCTCTGAGCTCAGCCTCCTTCTCAGCTCAGCCCTGGACAGAACCAGGGCTGGTGGGTATCCCCTCCCCCAGTGCCTGGCCCTGTCTCCTCCCCCACTGTCTGGTCCTGAGTCCTTTCCCATGTCCATGGTTGGGTCCCACTGACACCTGGCTCTGACCCTGAGGGGAAGTGTCAGGCTGGGAGGAGCCACATTGGGAGCTGGGGCTCAGCCAGAAAGAGCAGGGTCTGTCCGGCCGCTGTCCTTTCTCTGAGCCACCACCCAGTACACAGCCTTGACGTGGGGCCAGTTACAGGTGCTGCAGGATGCTCCACGGCTGCCCCCAGAGGCAGCAGCTACTCAGCCCAGGGTGCCTACCAGGGGTGGGGGAGCCCTGCAGACGGTTCCCAACTATTCCTCCAGCTTGGAGGGAGGGCCAGGCCTGAGGCCCTCAAGGTGATCTCTGGCACCACCTTTGCCTACCTCTGGATGGCCCCCTGGAACCCACGAAGCTGCTCCACCCCTTCTTCTGGGAACGGTCAGTGCCTGTGAGCTTCCACTCATCCTCCGAAGCCGTGCCCTTGTCTCTCCTCCCTGCACCCCACCCCTGGTGTCGCTGCTGTGTCTTGGGCATCCCTGACTCTTCCCTTCTGCCTTGGCGCTGCCGGACGCTCCCTGGTGAGGGGTGCTGCTGCAGGCTGCCCCTGCCCGGGGGCCCAGGTCCTAGGCTCCTGCAAGTTCATCTGGCATCTTCCCTGCCAAGAGTCTGGGCTGGGAAGGAGGCTATTTTTAGCTTCTCTTATCCCCCGTAATTATCTTGTCTGTTTTGCCATGGTGCCTGGTGCAATCCTGCTGGAAAATGTCAGTATGTCTCTCCACACTCAGGGGACCTGGGGACGATGGGACCTACGCCCTGGGAGTGGGCGTGGTGGATGAGGGTGTTGGTCCAGGAGCCTCCTCCATTCACATGTTCTCCCCGGACATGGGGCCCAGCCGCCTCCTCATTCCTGGATGAAACAAAAGTCTTGTGGTCCACTCAGACCCCTCCGTCTCCTGGAGCCCTCTCCACGGGAAGAAGGAGGCCGGGGCACCCCAACCTCTGCAGCCTGCGAGGAGCCCGACTGGGCTTTGCTCCTTTCCGCGCCTGCAGGCGAATCCGTTGCTGTCCGGGGCCTCCCTATCAAGTACAGACGGGGCGTGGGTGGGGGTTCTAGGTCCTTTCTGGTGGGGAGGGAGGCACCTGTGGGAAGTGGCCCTGGCGTGAGGCAGGCTTCGCAGCCAGAGGTGGGAAGAAGGGTCTGCCCGAGGTTGCCCAGCAGAAGCAGCTGGCAGAGCAGAGGCTGGGACCTGCTCGAGATTCTGGGGCTGCCAAGCCCTATGCCCCCCTCAAGTCTGCCTGGGGAGCTGTCCGGTACCCAGGGACTCCCCTGCTTCCGTGCCTCCTTTGGTCCCCTTGGCTTGGCCTTAAAGCCCATCACTAACGGCTCCTCCCCGCACCGTGGCAGCTGGAATCATTCTTCCTGCAGCACCTGAGGCCCCAAGAAGGGACCCTGACAGGCTCCCCGGTGGCTTTTCTCAGCACAGCTTCCTCTGACCAGTGTCTCCCCCTGCAGCCCAATCCTCCACCCTCTGCAGGTGGAGCCTGAGCTGCCTCCTCCAGGAAGCCCCACTGATGCTTGCTCCCATCCAGGTGAGTCCCAAGGAGGTCAGCCCTGGACACATTACTTGCTTCACAGCTGGGCATGGATCCTCAGTCTTCCCGAGACTACAGGCACAGGAGGAGGCTGAGGCCCCACCCTGACATGCCCACACCCACCCCCAGCCGCCCCAGGACAGACTCGGTCTCCTGCTGTGCCTGTCTCCTCTGTAGCACAGCCCTTTGCTCTCCTCCACCTGGCGAAGCTCCTCATCCCCCTGTGGCAGTCAGAACGCTCCCCCAAAATGTCAGCATTCTCACGTTAGGCTCCCGGGCGCAGGGAACTCGAGCTACTCCTCAGCGGACCTTGACATGTGGAGGTTGTCCTGGATCATCTGTGTGGCCCAGGGTGACCGAAGGATCCGTGAGGAGGGAGGCGAGTCAGACAGGGTGTGGGCATGAAGCAGGCCGGGTGCTGCTAGGCGACCACGACTGGACCTGCTGCGGCTGCAAGAGGACGCTCCCCTCAAACCTCCCAGGGGAACGTAGGTTGCAGACGTCTCGATTTTAGCCCAGTGAGCCCCAGGGCTGGGCTCCTGACCCCCAGAGCCGTGAGGCGAGAAAGGCGTGCTGTCTGAGCCCCTGCATTTGTGGTTGCTTGCTCGGTGGCAGTAGGGGACCAGCACAGCCTCCACGCTGCCTGATCCGTGCCAGACTCGCCTGTCCAGCATCCCTGCATGGTGCAGATTCCCGGGCCCGCCTGGCTGCGGCCCTTCCCCTTCACCCGACTGTGTGGCCTCTCGGAGCCTCAGCCTCCTCACTGGTGAAACAGGAAGATGAGGGTGCCTCCCCCTGGGGCTGATGTAGGGCTGACACATGGGTCACATAAGGTCTCACGCGATCAGCCCCTCCCGTGGGACGGTCACGGAGAGGGGCAGGTCAGTGCTAGGTGGGCAGGGTTGCCTGTCTGCTCCCCGCTCTAGAGCTGAGACCTAGGGGACTAACCGAGGACTCCCTGTTGGAGTCTGGCAGCCTTGCCCAGGCCCCTGTGTACCAGCCTTGGGGGCTGCCTCCTTGGCTTCTGTGTCTCAGGCCCTGTGCAGTGGCTGGCACCTGCCAGTGCTGTTTACATGACTGCTGATGGGGGCTGTGCCTGCTGGGGCCTCCTCAGCCTGGGCCGGGGCCATCCCTCCGTGGCCCTTTCCCTGACTGCTCATTTTGTGAGGTTGTTGTTCTTTATTTGGTGTCTCTGCATTTCCATTCTTCTCCCCTCCCCCACCATCCGGGTGTTGCTATGGGAACCGGGCTGAGGTCCTTGCAGCATCCTTGATAGACGGGTCTCAGGCCTGGGCAGGGGAGCAGGTTTGTTGGCAGGGAGAGGGGGGTGTTTGTGAAGGGTCCTTGAAGTCTTGTGGTTGGAATCGCGGGGTCCAGAGGAGGGAGAGCTGTCAGACACCCATCCCTGCCCTGCATCCAGTGTCCCCACTCAGGGCACAGCCCTGTCACTACCACCCCCTGCTGTCACTGCTGTGGGCCCCAACCCCTGTAATCTTTGGCCAGGTTGCCTCCATCACAATGGCCTGGGCTCTGTCCCTGCTGTCTCCCCTTTGACCTCCCCTTTGACCTCTGCGGGACAGAGCTGGCCACACATCCTCCCCATGCCGGGCCTCCGCCTCCCCACAGTGAAACGGGGTGGTCAGAGCTACCGCCCATGGCGTGGTCAGATTCATACGGTGACACCAGGGACTGGCTCCCCGCAGATGCTGGGTGCAGGTCCCTGCAGAGCCCTCGGCTTTCTCTCCTCTCACCTCAGTTTCCCCATCTCTGCAATGGCAGCACTTGGGCCATTCTCAAGTCACCAAAGCCACCTGCAGGTAAGCAAAGGGGAGAGAGGGTGGGGGCAGGGACCGAGTGGAGTTGGCGCTAGGCCACAGCCGCAGCCGGGAGCAGCGTATCCTCACGCTGACAGCAGCCCCCGCCTGCCACTGGCCTCCTGCCCCCACCGGGAGCTCCGTGCCTGGAGTCCTAATGAGCTGTGTGGGTGGCGAGGAGAGCCTCTGGCTGGGCTTCCGAGGCTGCCGCACTCCTCCCTCCTTAGCCCCCACACTGCCCGCCGCTGCCTGGCTGTGGGTGTGGAGCTTAGGAATGCGGTTAAGGGGCAGGCAGGGCAGGCTGCGGGTGGGAGGGCTCTGAGGGCCGGAGGTGTGGTCTGCAGAGAGGGGCTCTAAAGAGGGGCCTCACCCCACCAGGTGGGCTCCAGGACATTCTTCCCCCTCAGACCCCACTCCAGCCCTGACAGCATCCTGATAGCACTCAGCCAGAGGCTGGAATGCTTCCTGCGTGGGGAAATGTTGGATTAAATATTGGGATATATTGGGTGGATATATTGGGTTAAATAAAATATATGATTCAAATTAGTTTCACCTCTTTCTCTTCATTTTTTATCATGGCCACCTCAGCTGGCAGCGGTGCTGTCCGAGCCCACAGGAGGGAGGGGCAGGGACACCAGCCAGCCGGGCTGAGCTTTCTTCCTGGGTGCAGGGCTGGGTTCGGGTCCAGGTGAACCCCAGATGAGGGTGGGGGCTGCATTTGGTGATCTCGATCTCTCTGGGGAGGGCCAAGTACAGGGTGTCCCTGGTGCGCTGAGGAGCCCGGGCATCCCCGGCCAGCTTCCTCCCCTCTTGAGCAGGTGGCCTGGTGACCCGGAGGCCCTGCACTCTGGAGTAGGTCCTGCTAGGCCGCCCAGGCCCCAGGACAGCTGGGAGGCCTGTGAGGCCCGAGGCAACCTGTGGCAGAAAGGCAAAGGAGGTGCCCTTCCATCTAGGTCACTTGGGGGAGCCAGCGGCAGCGTCGGCCACCCCCTCTTCCAGCAGCCGGGCTTCCGGAGCCCAGGGCCAACTCCATGCTTATCCTTTCAAAAATAGTGACTGAGCCTCAGGGCTGGCAAGGAGCTGAGTGAGGAGCTGCCTCTGCGGCTGCCCCGTACCCGTGGCCTCCAGGCCTTGGGTTAAATATATGATTCAAATTAGTTTCACCTCTTTCTCTTCATTTTTTATCATGGCCACCTCAGGCTGGCAGCAGTGCTGTCTGAGCCCGCAGGAGGGAGGGGCAGGGACGCCAGCCAGCCGGGCTGAGCTTTCTTCCTGGGTGCAGGGCTGGGTTCGGGTCCAGGTGAACCCCAGAGGAGGGCGGGGGCTGCCTTTGTGATCTTGATCTCGCTGGGGAAGGCCAGGATGAGCCGTGTGGGTGAGGAGAGCCCCTGGCTGGGCTTCCACGGCTGCCGCACTCCTCTCTCCTCAGCCTCCACACTGCCCGCTGCCTGGCCATGGGTGTGGAGCTTAGGAATGCGGTTAAGGGGCAGGCAGAGCAGGCTGGGTATGAGAGGGTGGGCACCCCAGCTCCCAGCTCCTGCTGCAGGCCTGTCCTGAGACAACCTGTCCTTCCCTTCCCAAGTCCTCCTGCCTGCAGCCTGAGCCACCTACTGTGGGTGGCTCCTCCTGCTCTGGCCATGGCTCTCTCCCGGGTCCATCTCCCCAGCAGCCCTGGCAGGTGGCTGCCCTGCCCCCTGGAGTGTGCATTAAAGATGCTGAGGCCTGCTCGGCCTGAATCCTTCCAGGAGGAAGGCAGAATCTGCATCCCTATCTATCCAGCCAAACGCCAGCTGGAGCTGATCAGTTAGGCCCAACTCTCGCCAGACCCTGGGGGCCTGCCCTCTGCCTCAGGCACCCTCTCCCCACACAGGAGGCCACACAGCCCCACGCTTTGGGCCTCTGTTGACCTGGACACCTTGATGGACAGTCCAGAGCTGGCCGTCAGGGAAAATGGTCCTGGGGTCCTCTCCCCATGGTGGCTGGGGCCCTTTTTGTTCTACTGAACCCCAATCTTTCTCAGGGTTAGGCCAAAGGACCAGGAGGGGCTTGGCCCCAGCTGCTTGCAGCCCCCTGCTCTGGAGGATAACCCTTTAGCTCAGAGAGTGTCCCCCTGCACCTCAGCATGGGAGGGCAACGCGGGGGCTCTCTGGGCCAGGCCTCATTAGTGGACCCTCGTTCATGGTGTCCAGTGGTGCCTGGGTCCTGGACAGTGGACACTGGCTCTGTTGGATGCTGGTGCCCAGGGGTCCGTAGGGGACTTCCTGCTTCAGATGCCTTGGGGCCTGCCCAGTGACAGTGCACAGTCCACAAGCCTGCTTCTGTCCCCAGATGTACTGTTCACAGCACCCCGCCGGGGGCTGCCATGCCTGCCATGTCCCAGGCATCCCGGTGGCCAAGGCCGGTCTCCATGCCAGGCAGAGCTGAAGGGCCAAAGAGCTTGGGCAGACCAGAGAGGGCATTAGCATCCTGGCCACCCACTGTCAAAGGGCCCCTGTCTTCCATTGACTCAGAGATCTCTCCTCGTCCCCCTTGGTAGAAAACCCATCGTCCTGTGATCGCACCTGTTGGACCAGAGACCCCAGAGTGCCTGCTCACCTTCCACCCTAGCAGCCTTCTCCCCACCTAGGCTCATGGCCCTCCTGCTGCCTCGAGCTCCCCTAGGGCAGGGGCTGCCAGGGTGGGGTCCTCAGCCCACCCGCCCTCTCCTCTCACAGACCCTGCAGCGCCTGCCTCTGTCCTGTTAGCCCTGCCCTCCATAGCGCCCTGGTGTCGCTCCTTTGGGCACGGAGGGGCCTTGGGTACCAGAGACGACCCTGCTCCTTGCCCTGCCTTCACTCCCCTTCAGTGCTGGGGTCGGGGTCATCACCCCAGCACCCTGCATGCTCCCATTCCTGGTCCTAGACAGTCCACCTCCTGAAGCCCCCACTCTGGAATTTCTCCTCCATCCTAGTACTCTAGTCTGCAATTCCATTTCCAGGCACCTTAAAGTCACTTGCTCCCCTCCCAGGACAGCCTTCGGCCATGACTTCACGTATCTTCCACCTCTACATTCCCCAGGAGGGGTCAGGGGAGGGGTCCCTGCCCTTGGGAGCTTGTGGGTCAGCCAGAAGAACAGGGCCAGTAATGATAACAGGAAAAACCCACAGTGCTTACTTAGGATAAGCCGAGGGGTCCTGGGTGATTACCCATTGAATGCCCCCACCCTTAAGGCCACCGTCACCCTCATGTCCCAGCTGGTGAGTGCAACCCGGTCCTGGTGCCAGGAGCCCCCATGGAAGCCCCTGTCAGCGGCTCCTGGGTGCCAGGGTCCTGGAGCTCCCAGGCAGGCTCCACAGAGAACTGAGGGCCAGCCAAGCGAGTCCACAGCCCGAGCACGAGCCTAGCACCCGCAGGTATTGGTGCTACCTTCTTATGGGAGGCTGGGGATGCACAGAGCCAAGGGCACCTGCCCTGCAATGTGTTGAGAGGAGGGCCGAGGGGCTGGCCAAGGGAGCCTGGGGTGGGGATGCAGGAGGCCAGGGGAAGATGAGCAGGCTGCAGCCTTTGACCAGGGAGCTGAGGACCAGAGGAAGTGGGATGCAGGCGATGGGGGTTGAAGCCACTTGCCAGCCCAAAGCCCAGTGGGAAGCCCTGCTCTAGCCCCTCCCAGCCCACTTGCCTCCTCAGAGCCTGGCCGGGCACCCCTGCCCTCCTGCCTTCTGCCCACCCTTCAGGACGTGAGAAGTCAGCTTGCCTCTTGCCCCACTGCCCAGGGAAGAGATATGAGAGGAAAAACTTTTTTTAAAAGTAAAATCCTGATCCATTTAAATATGAAGTGGACACTTCTCAACGAGATTTTTTAACCCATTAATTCATGAAGTAGCCAGTAGGGAATTAAAACCAGCTCACAATTTTAAAAGTCACAAAAAAAAAAAAAAAAAAAAAAAATCTGTAGGCCCATATGGTTTCACTGGATAATTCTACCCAATGTTTAAAGAATTAGCACCAATTTTACACAATCTGTTCCAGAAAAAAGAAAAGGAAGGAAACTCACCCTATTTCATGTTATGATGCTAATCTCACCCCAATGTCAAAGCCAAAGACAGTACAAAAAAAAAAAAAAAGAAAGAAAAGAAAGAAAACTACAGACTGATAACCCTTATGAGTATAGGAGCAAAAATCCCTAACAAAATACTAGCAGATAGAATGCAATGTCAGGTAAAAGGAATCAAATACTGTGACCAAGTGGGGCTCACTCAGGATGCAAGGTTGGCGCGATCTGAAACTCAGGCAACGAAACCCACCATATGAACAGGCTGTATAATAACATTAAAGCAATTGATGCCCCGACATTTTTTGATAAAAATTCTTAGAAAAAAATAGAAATAGAGGAGAAATTCTCAACTTGACAAAAGGGCATCTACAAACAAAAAACAAAACAAAAACACACAAACAAAAAAAGCTTACAGCAAACATCATGCTGTTGATGAAAGACTGCATATTCTCCTCCTGAGATCAGAAACTCTTATTGATCACAGTAATGGAAGTTCTAGCCACTAAAATGAAGCAAGAATAATAAATCATAGGCATACAGATTGAGAAGGAAGATTTAAAACTGTCTGTGTCGGCCAGGCGTGGTGGTTCACTCCTGTAATCCCAGCACTTTGGGAGGCTGAGGCAGGCGCATCACCTGAGGTCAGGAGTTCAAGGCCAGCCTGGCCAACATGGTGAAACCCCGTCTCTACAAAAAATACAAAAAAATTAAGCAGACATGGTGGCATGTGCCTGTAGTCCCAGCTACTTGGGAGGCTGAGGCAGGAGAATGGCTTGAACCTGGGAGTGGAGGTTGCAGTGAGCTGAGATTGCGCCACAGCACTCCAGCCTGGGCAACAGAGTGAGACTTCATCCCAAAAACAAACAAACAAACAAACAAAAAACCCAAAAAACTGTCTGCGTCTGCAGATGACACAATTATCTGTGCAGAAAATCACAAAGAATCTACATAAAACTCCTACAGTTAACAGGCAGGTTCAGCAAGGTTGCAGGATACAAAATCAACATATACAAATAAATTGTACTGCTAAATGCTAGAAGGGGAAAACAGAAACAAAAATACAATACCAGTTACAACTGCTGAAATAAAAATGAAATGCTTGGGTGCAAACCTAGTGAAACATGGCCATGACAAAAGCCTTGTGAAAGAAATCACAGAAGATGAGGCGAATGGAGGGAAATACCATATTCATGGATTGGAGGACTTAACATACTGTAGAGGTCAATCCTCCCCAAAGTGATATTCAGGTTTAAAGACATTCCTATCAAAATTCCAGCAAGATTTTCTTTCTTTCTTTCTTTCTTTCTGTCTTTCGTTCTGTCTTTCTTTCTTTCTTTCTTTCTTTCTTTTTTTTTTTTTTTTTTTTTGACGGAGTCTCGCTCTGCAGCCCAGGCTGGAGTGCAGTGGCCGGATCTCAGCTCACTGCAAGCTCCGCCTCCCGGGTTCACGCCATTCTCCTGCCTCAGCCTCCCGAGTAGCTGGGACTACAGGCGCCCGCCACCTCACCCGGCTAGTTTTTTGTATTTTTTAGTAGAGACGGGGTTTCACCGTGTTAGCCAGGATGGTCTCGATCTCCTGACCTCGTGATCCGCCCGTCTCGGCCTCCCAAAGTGCTGGGATTACAGGCTTGAGCCACCGCGCCCGGCCTCTTTTTTTTTTTTGTAGATACAGACAAGGTGATTTTAAAATCTGTACAGAAAGGCAAGGGAACTAAAGTAGCTAAAACAATTTTGGAAAAGAGGAATAAAGTGGAAGGAACATGTCTACCCAATTTCAAGACTTCTTAAATAGCTACAGCCATGAAGACTGTATGGTATTGGTGGAAAGGAGGACACAGAAATAGAGTAGTGTAGAAAACCCAGAAATGACTCATACTGCACAGCCCAGTCCAGTCCTGCCTGCCCAGGAAGGCGGAAAAAAGGTGAATCCCAAGTACAACTGCAGACCAAACCTCTCCCTCCCCTCCCCCGTGGCCCCCATGAATCCCACTACACTGCACTGTGCAGGCAGCCTCTCCTGGGGGTCCTCACACCTGACTGGATTCTCTGGGAGAACAGGGTGGGCCAGGAGCCCAGCAAGCTTCACCAGCACCGCCTTGATGGGCCCTGGTCCTGGCAGTTGCTGACTTGGGTGGGACTGTGGTTTGCCGTTCCTGCCTTTCTTCCCTTGGATGTGCTCAGACCCGCATTCCAATTCCTCCACTGGTGAACTTGGGCAATGGTTGCCCCTCTCTGAAACACACTTTCTGCTGTCTCCTTTCTACTGTCTCCTCTGTGCAAAAGGGTTACTTTAGCCCTGGGGACTCCGGGAGGCTGCCCATGCCTATCCCATCTCCACTCAAGGAAGGGCTTGGAAAGGTGTTTCCTGAAAACCTCTGTGGCTTTTGTGGAGAGGTTTTTCATGATCACAACCATTGAGGGGGAATCTGGGGTTTTATGTTACCCACACCGTGCCTCCCTCTCCTGCCTATACACATGCTATAGAGGTAGTGAGCTCCCCAGCCTTGGTGGTAACCAAGAGGCCAGATGGCCCTGGGCCACAGATGCTGTGGAAGACACTTTTATCCTGGGAATAGGGGACTGGCCTGAGGTTTGGATAAGACCAGGCAGCATCTCTCTAAGTGAGCTGGTCCTTTCATAGGTGCCTGGCTGATAGGTGGGTACAACCCCAGCCACAGAGAGGCACCTAAGGGAAGAAATGAAGGAATTGTCATGTGACTGTCAACTTCTAGGGAGGCCAAGTGCGTGCAGAGGCCACTATGAGAGGAAATACCTCCTTCCTCCCCACCACGGCTCCCGTCATGCTCCTTCCTGTGGCTGGCAACTTGCAGCTTGTGCCAAGGCGGTCCTTGGCTCCGTGTGTCAAAGAAAAAGGAAAGTCATTAAAATAATAGCATCCGCCTCTGAAAGAGCTGCCTTCCCAACACCCACGCCCCTTCTCCCTCATCGCAGAGATCAGATTTTGTCTGAGGTGACTGCGCACCTCTCCCAGAGCACCTCACAGGCTCTTGCCATGTTGGGGAAGCCATGGGACAGAGCTTACAGGAAAGCAGTTGGTTTCAGCTGACAAAGACCCTTCACCCTCTGCTTCCTGGAGTGGAGATGTGATGGTTGGAGGTGAAGCAGCCATCTTGGGGGCAAGAAGAAGAGGAAGAAGAAGAAGAAGAAGAAGAAGAAGAAGAAGAAGAAGAAGAAGAAGAAGAAGAAGAAGAAGAAGAAGAAGAAGAAGAAGAAGGAGAAGAAGAAGAAGAAGATCTTCTTAAGACTGAAAGTGGCAGGGTCTTTGGTGGTTCATGGAGCTTCCAACACAGTCCTAAAATACCCATTCTTTCTGGTTACACGAGAAAATGCCCACTTATTTAAGTCAGTACAGTCAGGTTGAGGTCAACTTTGGCTGACTGGAATTCTAATGGGAGCAGACGCCATTGGTACCCCTTGCTACACCCTCTGGGCTCCCCTCTGACTCCCGCAGCCGTGGCCGCCAGCTCCTGTGCGTGCTCACGACTTTCCACTCAAGCTCCCTCTTCTCTCTTCTTTGCTTCAGGGCCACCTCCAAAGAATGGGGCCGGACCAGCAGGTGCAAGTGTGCGATGCAGAGGAATGAGTGTCCCTGGAGGTCCCTCAGCTCATGGGGGGCAGAAGTGAGTAGGTAAATAGATCAGCATCCTTGTCTCCAGGGCAACACACCCCTCTGAGGGCCCCAGCTGTCCCCAGGAGTGACCAGCTCAACAAGGGACCCTGTCTGGCTCTTTGCCCTTAACTGATGGGGAACCGGCTGAAGGATTCCACGTCTTCCAGCCAAGCAGACATCCCGGAAGGGTGGCGGTGGAAACCCAGGCCTAGCCCCCAACCCCTGCCCGGAACCAGGAACCATGAGCGGCATGGCATAACTGGGGCAATGGGCATAGGGAGGGAAACGGGCCACATTGGCAGGACTGCCAGAGCCACCGGACATGCCTGGGCTCTGTGGCGCTGGCAGCGACTCCCTGAGGGGTAGGGGAGCAGTCTTGGTGGGTCTGCCCTAGCAGGGCTGTCAGGCTGCTGGGAGAGCAGCTCCCAGGGCAAGTCCACCCGTGGTCCCTTCTGACGCAGCCAACCTGCGTGCTATGCATTTCTGAGCCCAGGAGGAGGCCCCAGTGTGGAAACAAGAAGACTCGGAGGACAGGACAGACTCACAACGGAGGGGCTCAGACTCAGAGGACAGGCCCACCGCTGAGGGGCTCAGACTTGGGAGACAGGACAGACCCACCCTGGATGGGCTCAGCCTCGGAGGACTGGCCCACTGCAGAGGGGCTCAGAGGGCCTGTGTCCTGCTCCCCTCCTGGTGACACAGACCCACAGCCAGGACATCCCCTTGAAGAGGGCACCAACCAAGGGGCATCGCCAGAAGGAGCCGTGACCCTCAGGATAGAAGTGACCTGGAGCATGTACACAAACCATGCAAGTCACATGCCACACACGGCATAGACCCGCCACAAACACACACACACTCCAGAGACCCTGACACACGCACACACACACTCAGACCTTGACACACACACACACACTCCAGAGGGCCTGACACACACACACACACACTCCAGAGACCCTGACACACACGCACACACACACTCCAGAGACCCTGAAACACACACACACACTCCAGAGGGCCTGACACACACACACTCCAGAGACCCTGACACACACACACACACTCCAGAGACCCTGAAAAACACACACACACACACTCCAGAGACCCTGACACACACACACACACTCCAGAGACCCTGACACACGCACACACACTCCAGAGACCCTGACACACACACACTCCAGAGACCTGACACACGCACACACACTCCAGGGACCCTGACACACGCACACACACTCCAGAGGGCCTGACACACACACACACACTCCAGAGACCTTGACACACACACACGCTCCAGAGACCTTGACACACACACACACAGACTCCAGAGACCCTGACACATGCACACACACACTCAGACCTTGACACACACACACACACTCCAGAGGGCCTGACACACACACACACTCCAGAGACCCTGACACACACGCACACACACACTCCAGAGACCCTGAAAAACACACACACACTCCAGAGACCCTGACACACACACGCACACACACTCCAGAGACCCTGAAACACACACACACACTCCAGAGACCCTGACACACACGCACACACACACTCCAGAGACCCTGAAACACACACACACACTCCAGAGGGCCTGACACACACACACACTCCAGAGACCCTGACACATGCACACACACTCCAGAGACCCTGACACACACACACACTCCAGAGACCTGACACACACACACACACTCCAGAGACCCTGACACACGCACACACAGAGACCCTGACACACGCACACACACTCCAGAGACCCTGACACACGCACACACACTCCAGAGGGCCTGACACACACAAACACTCCAGAGATCTGACACACACACACACTCCAGAGACCTGACACACACACACACACACTCCAGAGACCCTGACACACGCACACACAGAGACCCTGACACACGCACACACACTCCAGAGACCCTGACACACGCACACACACTCCAGAGACCCTGACACGCACACACACTCCAGAGACCCTGACACACGCACACACACTCCAGAGGGCCTGACACACACACACACTCCAGAGATCTGACACACACACACACTCCAGAGACCTGACACACACACACACTCCAGAGACCTTGACACACGCACACATACTCCAGAGACCCTGACACACACACACACACACACTCCAGAGACCCTGACACACACACACACACACTCCAGAGGGCCTGACACACACACACACACACTCCAGAGACCTGACACACACACACACTCCAGAGACCCTGAAACACACACACACTCCAGAGGGCCTGACACACACACACACACTCCAGAGGGCCTGACACACACACACACACTCCAGAGGGCCTGACACACACACACACGCCCACTCTACAGATGCCTCTGGGAGCCGAACTAGGCCACCCTCCCCATTCCCCGCTAGGAGCAGCGTGTCTGCCCTCCTGCACCAGCGCTGCCTGGCCAGCACTGCCTGGCCAGCACTGCCCAGTGAGTCTCTCCATCGAGGCAGTGAGGAGTTCCACTCTGCAACCCCACTCCCTCCCACTCCATAGTACCCCACTCTCTCCCACTCCACAGACCCCACTCCCTCCCACACTGCAGCCCCCAACTCCATCCCGCTCTGCAGCCCCCCACGCCATTCCAATCCGCAGCCTCCCACTCCCTCCCACTCCGCAGCCCCCCACTTCCTCCCACTCCGCAGCCCCCCACTCCCTCCCGCACCGCAGCCCCCCACTCCCTCCCACTCCGCAGCCCTCCACTCCCTCCCTCCCCACAGGCCCCCACTCCCTCCCTCCCCACAGCCCCCCACTCCCTCTCTGCAGCCCCCCACTCCCTCCCGCACCGCAGTCCCCGCATTCCCTCCTGCTCTGTAGACCCCCACTCCCTCCCGCTCCGCAGCCCCCCACTCCCTCCCACACCTCAGCCTCCCACTCCCTCCCGCTCCTCAGCCCCCCACTCCCTCCCACTCCTCAGCTCCTCACTCCCTCCCGCAGGTGAGGAGGCCGCTCAGTTGGCGGGGTTGTACAGGCCCAGCAGCCCCAAGGGCAGGGCTGGGTGGGAGCTTCTGCTTCTCTTCCCAGACTCCTGACTTTCCGGACCTTCCCACCCTTCCCGCCAGCCTTTCCTCCCCCAGGGGCATTCCATCCCCTTCCTTCCCTTCCTGTGGCTCCTTTCTGCCCCTTAGGGAAGCTGTCCAGAGCTGAGAGGGGTCTCAGAGGCCTCCTACACGCTGCCCCTCCTTGGCTGACCCCTCGAGCAGTCCTGCCCTAGGGGGAGCTGCTAAGTCCTGCCCAGCGCCTGCTGTGTGGAACCACACAGGTGTCCCACAGGACACCTCACTCAGTCATCTCCGCCACTACAGTCCCCTCCTGACCAAGACACCTGAGTTCAGAGGGCTGGTGAGCTTGGGGCCTGCCGGGTGACCTGGCACCCAGCTCCCGAGCCCCAGCGGGGCCCTTCCCGGTGAGGCTTTTGGTTGGTAGGAGCTGGCTGGCCTGCCAGGACCTCCTGCACCCAGTAGCTGGGCCTGTGGTTATGGGGACTCCTCCTCCCTACTGGGGCCCCAGCGCCTTTGCTCCTCCTCACCCTCGGCCGGGATGTGCGCTTTTTCTTCAAGGTTCCAGTTGGTCGGGCAACAGCAGGCTGGCCCTGCATTCCATTCTCGGGGTGGGCGTCCTCCGAGCAGCCTGAGGGAAGGGAAGCACATGTCAGCCTCGAGCCCTGTGGCCGACTCTGCTACCTGACAAGTGTCTGGAGCCTTGGTAAGCGGCCACAATCCAGGAGCTCGGGACTGGGGAACAGGCCCATCAGGGCAGCCAGGTCCTGAGCCCTCGAGGCTGCTGGGCCCCAACCCCCACACCCACTGTCCTCTGGCTGCCCCCCATGCCTGGCTGTGGTGGGGCTTATTTTCTATTTGTCAAAGGAAGGCAGGAGGGATGTGGGGAAAGGAGACCGTTGAGCAAAGGACAGATCGAGTTTATGGCACAGCTTTCCTGTGACCCGCCCTGTCCAAACGCTTTTCAAATCAACGCTCCATCTTCATCACAAGCACATGCAGCAGCCACTGTTTTACAGGTGGGGAAACTGAGGCACTAAGCCGTTCAGTCATTTCCCCAGGCCTCACAGCACACAGTGGAGGACGGTCTTGAGGGCGGGGCCTGCGGCAGGCACTGGTTCACAGTCACACCCAAGGCTTGGCCACCTCGGGCTCAGGAAGGTGCTGCTGTGGAGACGGCTGCAGGAGGGGCCTCCAGTCCTGAGAGCTCAGCTTCCCGGATCCTCACCACCCGTCCCCCGCCTCTGCTAGCGAGGCTCCTACCCCACCCAGCCCCGGGGCATCTGGGGACCCAGAACTAGGAAGAAAGGAGGCGGGAGGGAGACAGCAGGTGGTGTGTGGGGTGGGGTGGGGGAGAACTCCAGGGAGGCAGAGGAGACAGACACGGAAGCAGCTGCGGCCTGGGTGGGCAGGGACAGGAGGCACGGTGGATTTTTTAGGACATGCTGCTGAGTGCCCCTTGCAGAGCCTGAGAAATGCAAGGGAAGGACCTGGAGTTTGATGGGGTCTCCTCGACCCCCTCGTGCTGTCTTCCGGCGGGGGCCACACGGAGGCCACCATGGCTGCTGAGTAGAAGGGCATCCTGTGGAGTCCAGCAGAAGGAAGGGAGGCTCCCACCTGCGCAGCCCCTCGGCCCGTCAGCCTCCTGTCCTCGCTGTGCTACTGTGAAGCCTCCCTTCAGTCCTAAGATAAAACCTTAGCTCCCCAGCCCCACGTTTCTAAAGAGCTCTACCAACCATCACCGACTCGCTGCTCTGCGGCGGAAGCCACGTGGCTCTCCCGGGCCCGGCCATCGCGCCCAGTGCTCTGGCCCCGGGAACGGCTGCACCTGTCCCACTCCGTGCCTTCTAATGCCATTCCCTCTGCTGCAAGAACTTTTCCTTCCTCACCACTTAGCAAACTCCTGTCTGTGCCTTCAGCTCCAACCCAAAGCCCCTTCCTCTGGGAGGCCTGCCCAGATTCTCTCCACTGGCCTTTTTGGATGGCTCTCCCTTGACAAGCCTGTCTCCCCTCCTGGGCTTTGAGCCCTCAGGGCTGAAGATGACCTTGGTTACATCTTTTTCTCCCTTTCCCAAGCCAATGCAGGACAGAACATTTTGGGCACTCAATTATTCTATGCAGGATGCGTGAGTCGGCGGGTGACAGCCCTGCTCAGGGAGCCGTGGGCTGCAGCAGGGCTCAGCCGAGACGGGGGAGGAACCTGTGCACGCCCACCCTGTGTCCCACCGAGATGGGGCCCCTCCCTACGCATGAGCTCCACGCTGCCTCTGCCACCCCGTGCCCCAGGCCCACAGTCCCCCCATCCCCTCTGTGGACTTCAGGTGGCATGGCGGGGAGCACCGTCCACAGATGAAAGGCACAGCCCAGCCACCGCAGGTGCTGGGGGGCCTCTGCAGAGCCAGCCACTCTCTGGGCTCCGTGTCCCCTTTGTTGGGGAGGTGTGGCTGTGCTCAGCCTCATCCCGTGAAGTCTGGATCTCCATGTACTCCACGTCCAGCTTTCCAGTCCATGCTAGTAGTGACTGGTGCACACTGAGGAACTCAGACCAAGTTCTGGGAACGTTGTGGGAGTCCTTTCTCAGACACCAGTGGGGCAGACCCCTGTGCCTGGCTCCAGCCCTTCTCATGGCCTCCCAACCCCCAGTCTGTCTCTGCCCTGTCCTCACTCCAGGACACAGCTGCTTCTCCCTGGGCTCAGAGCATCCCCTGGACTCCACTCCAGGGCCCTGCCGCTCCTCCCCTCACTCTGGCTCACTCACAGGTGCCTTGACCTCAGTCCGGACAAAGCAGAGCTTGCCCCCAACCCCCAGCCTGCTTTTCCTGAGGTGCTCACCCCACAGGGCCTCGGGGTCCCCAAGGTGGCAGCTCCTCCCACCCACCTCCCCAGGGTCCTGACTTTGCTGCTCCCAGCTCCCGTTCTCCACAAAACCTCCCCTAGGCCTTGGCCGTGGCTCCCGCCAATGGCGCCACCCCCACTGCACACCCATGGCGCCCCCAGCTCCTCCTCCCCGGCCCTCTCCAAGTATTTCCCGGGAGAACCTGACTCTCACCCATGCTCTGCCCCGCCTCTGACCCCTTGGTCCCTGTGCCTGGCTGGCTGCACCGCAGGCCCCTGAGAAGCTGTGTGCCACTGAGCTCCACTTCTCTAAGAATGGCCCTCTAAAGCCTGGTTAGACCAATGGCTGCCCAGCCAAGCCTGGCCCTGTCACCTCTGTCCCTGGGTCTCCCAGGCCAATTCCAGCCCCTCTTCTAGAGGGTCCCCTGCTGTCTGCAGGGTTTTTGGGGACTGGGAAACTCCTGTGTCCCTCCGGAGCTTGGGGGCCTGGGTCAGGGTTTCTGTCCCTCCCCCACTTCTGCCTCATCCCACCCTCACCCCAAATGCCCTCTGGAGGTCTGGAGAAGGAGTGAGCCTGGGGGTCCTGTCAGGGAACAGAGGGGCAGCAGGCCTGCCCCAGGGTCTCCGTATAGTCCTGAAAGCCAGGCTGTCCAGCAGGGAGGGCGCTTGGGGCCCAAGCCCCTGAAGGAGGCCACCTGTGGTCATCCCCGCTGGCCACCGAGGTAGTTACACACAGGGGCCTTCTCTCTAGGCCGGGCCGCCAGCCCTCCAGCTCTGTGCCAGGACCATTTTCCATGGCCGGAGACGGGGTCCCAGACCAAGGTCCCAGCTCAGTGGCCCAGGCCCCAGGCCCCCAGTTTTCTTCAAAGCGCCGGGCCTATCTCTCCAGGGGCAGCTGTTGGCATGGGGGGAGAAACCCTGGGGACCACGCCCTCCACACACCCCTCCACGGCCACCCGGAGCCCGGAGCCATGTCCCCACTCCCTTCTGTCCCCCAGCCTCACATGCGCCCCTGAGAGAGGCTCTGGTCATGGTCAGGGAGCTCCCCTCTGCAGCAGCTATGAAGCTGGGATATTCTCTTAGGGACTCTCCCAGCTCCCCAGGGCGGGTGGTGGTGACAAATGCCTCTCAGAGGACAGCTCTTTAGAAAAAAAAAGGAAAAAAACTCTATTACTGGGCAGAGGTTCCTCAGGGGCGTTATCTCTTAAGATCCTCCTAAAGAAGAATCAGGATGACCCCGCAGAGGAGCTGGCTGTGTTCCAGGCTGGGGTCATTCCCGAGGCTGCCAGCAGGACTGAGGGGCCACATCCTTCTCCAGCCTGCCCAGGCCTGAGGCTGCTGTCACCAGCGTGTCCCATTGTGGGGAGCAGGAGAAGGCTTTACTGCTGAGTTTCCTGACATGGCAGTGGGTTTAGCCACGCCCTAGCTGTCCCTGCTGGGGGCTTGTAATCCCAGAAAGCCCGTCTGAAGATGCCTGGGCTGTCGGTCATGAGCCCGAGGGCGGCAGCCTCCCCCGCCTCTGGACTGGTTCCATTCTTCCAGTCAATCTCGGGCCGCAGCCTCAGGCAGTGGGGCTGGCGCGGGGACTCGAGGGAGGACACGCACGATCCCAAACGACATGAGCTCAAACCCATGGCATGAGCCAAGGCGGCCGCCCCATCCGTGGTGTTCTGGGCACCCTCCAGCCTCTTCCCGGGGATGGTTAGGGCCGGGCGCGGGTTTCTAGGAAGGGAAGCCCCTCCACAGAGCCCTGGTCGGTGGCCCCTCCTGGAGGACCCTTCCTCCTACAGACTGGGGGCTCCGCTGTCTCAGAGCCCCTGCCTGGGTCAGTGTGCAGCGGCTCCCTCAGTTTCCAGAGCTGCCTCCGTCTCAGCCTCAGGGCTACGTGTGCTCAGGAATTCCCTCAGCTGCCTGCAGAGTCAGTTGAGGCCAGAATCCTTGGGGCGAAGTTCCCCCCGACCTCCAGACTGTTGAGAACTGGTCCCTCGCAAACTCTTGGCTGCTGGACAGGCTTTCTCGGGAAGCAATCCTCGCTGACCCTGCGGACAGTGGCTCGCTGGGTCCGGGGTGGGTACCTGTGGGAAGGTATCACCTCCAGCCCTGCACGGTGGCAGTTGCTGGGCCCACCTGTGGGGGGTACGGGACAACCTGGTCCAGTTCTAAGCTCCCTCAGGGTGCCTCGAAGTCTGTCCCCTGCAGCTGAGAACCAAACCTCACCTCAGGAATCCCTTCCCAGCACCTCCGCAGCAGCCGCCCTGCAGCAGAGGCCTCTGGGGGCCCAGTGGTACACACGCCTCCTGAGAATGCCTCCCTCCCTTTCCGCCGCCCTCAAGGGAGAGTGACGCAGTCGGGGCTCTCCCCTGCCTGCCGCCTGGTCCCTTCTCCTTAGTCGGATGACATCTAGGAGCCCAGCAAGCAACTGCTGTTTGGGGGTGGACGGGCAGACGGGGCAGCCATTCACGGCCGTAGTTGATCAGTCTCCCCAGTAAAGCTTCTCCTGGGACAAGCGGGAGCCCCAGGCTGAGGGTGAGCTCAGGGGACAGCCTCTTGGCATCTCCAGCTCCATCCCATGGCTGGGCCCAGCCTGGTTTAAATTCCCCTCGGTCAGGGCAGCCACACTCTGGAACTTCCTCCCAGAAAACTCAGCAAGTTTGCCCCAGGCGGAGAGGGGAAAGGGCCTGGTGTCCTGCCCGGAGCAGAGCAGCCGCCTCTCCCCACACTCCTGAGGCCCCTCCCTGGCCGGCAGCACCCCAGCCTCTCCCACCTTCTCCCGGAAGACCTGACCCCTCCCATCTTCTCCTCAGGCTCGAGGCCACCAGGTTCTTGGACCTCGCACCCCCAGGGCAGGGCAGAGCCTGTGCCGGCTGCCCCTCGCGTCCTCTCGGGCTGGCCCTCCCCAACCCAAAGGGAGTGTTTGCTGCTTTATCTTTTTCTTGCCTTAAGAAACACATCAATTTTGGCTTTAAATAAGCATTTTCTTCTCTGATAAGGGTAAATCCCATGCTCATTGCAGACTCGTTGGATAATTTTGAAAAGGATTCAAAAAAAAAAAAAAAAAAAAAAATCACCCGGAATCCCAGCACCCAGAGATAACTCAATTTTAAATGAGAATCATGAGGCTTTTTCATTCCACTTAGATCCTGAGCGGTCCCAGTCATTAAATAGTCTTCAGAAACGTGCCCATTCTTGCTCTATTTTTGAACACGCGTGGCTATTTTAAACCTGGAAAGAAGCCTTAAGTAGTGAATTTTTTTAGGCATTTCTAGTTTTTCCTATAGACTCACTCCCTGGAGGTGGGATTCACAGCCAAACCCTACGTGCCGTGGTCGGGGGGTCCTAAGGGCGCCTGGCCACCTGTGGGAGTCCTCCCTGGGCAGGTGTGACGTGTCCTGCACTTGCGCCTGGGAGCTGGCTGCAATCCTTCCTTCCTGCAACCCTTAAACCTTACATGTAGCTAACAGACCTTTCTTGGCAGGTGCTTCTTCCGTTAACCCTCGGGTCAGGAGGGCAGGGCAGATGCCTTCTTTTAAAGAACTGAGAAGATGGCCTTGTGGCCTGGCCGGGGTGGGAGTGGGCTGGGCTGGCCACGGGGCAAGGGGAGTCGGCAGTGAACAGGGCTGTAGGGTCTGGGGGACCTTTCCCTTGACAGTAGTGGGGCAGGGTAGGTGCTGGGGCTGAGTCTCTGGGCCACTGTGTGGCTGGGCAGCAAGGAATAGGGGTCTTGGAGGGTCTCGGGTAGAGGGCCCTCTGGGGTGGAGCCCCTTGGCTCGTCAGCTTGGGGCTAGGGGGCCAGGGTGAGCACCAGGCCTCCTCCATCTGGGTTCAGGGGCCACCTGGAAGCTTGTATGAAACACAGGTTCTGGCCCAGATCAGATATGCTGAACCCCAAGGTGCATTTTAACAAGATCCCCAGATGACCCCCTAATGTTTCCAAGCTAGGTCTAAGGGTGGCAGTCCAGGGAGGGGCTCAGGGTTGAGGAGAGGAAGGTGCCAAGCCCTGCAGACCCCCAAGGGAGAGGGCAGATTGGGGGGTGGTAGAGAGGCCCTCAGAGGCAGGTGCAGCCTGGCTGGCTTCTGAGAGGTGCGGCCATCCACCCAGCCCGAGAGGCTCTGGCCTGGCTGTGCTTCCCCGAGGCTGCCTGAGCTGCAGCTGAGCTCCCAGTACTGGGGAGGAGGCAGGACTACCCACCAATGCACCACCGCCCCTGCTGTGCGGACTGAGACCCTGAGCTGAGCGGGAGGCTGGGGTGACAGGCATGGGACCCAGGGGATCCCCAGGAGCCTCTGAGGAGTCCCAGTGACTGGGGCTCCAACGCTAGGCCCAGTGTGGCAGCCTCCTCTTCCCTCCTTCCCGGGTCCCACAGAGAGCCCTCCTGTGCTGCAGTGACCAGCGGTGTTGAGGGCCCTGGTATGGGTGGGGGCAACCTCCTGCGGTGAGGGGACCGGGTAAGAACTGGGGTGACTGAGGGTCTCTCAGAGTTGAGCTCCGGGCCCGGCAGGCATGAGTGACACATTCCTCTGCTCCCTGCGCAGGACCTGTCTCCCCAGGACTTGGGACTTCTCATGGCGGCAGCGCCTGGCAATGGCCTCCTTCTGCGCCTCTGTGGGCTCCCTGCCAGCCACCCAGGCCAGAGCATGGTGAGCAGGGCTGAGCGGGCAGGCAGGGCCTGGCCTGGGGCTTGGGGCTCCAAGCGTGGGCGCCGTGCAAGGCGGTGGCCAACGCTGGCTGTCCGAGGCTCTCTGACGTCATCCCTATTTCCAGCAGGACCCTGGCGGGCAGCTTTACCGTTTCTTTTCTGATTGCAGAAGCATTGGTCATCTTTGCAAAAGGGTTTGTCAGATTGAAATTCACACTTGCCTTCACAGCCAAGCTTCCGGCCTCGTTCTGTTCACGAAACAGGAATCCCGTCATATCATCTGTGCAGCTCGAGCAGGCTCTTTAATTTCCACACGGAGACCTGTTGGTCACTGACTGATTTTGCAAAGAGGAGGAGCAGCTGGTCCTGGGGCATGAGGATGGCTTCCTCACACTCCTTGTCTTTGTCTTGCTGACAGTGGAGAAATCCCATCTCCTTGTTGCCTTAACCTGCATTTCTTTCATTACTGGTGGGGTGGACCATCTTTTGATTTAATTCTTGACCAGTCAGCCTTCTTCTGGAAGCCACTATCCATGGCCGTAGCCTGGTGCGGGTTGTGGTGCAAGGCCTGTGCCCCCGGCACTCACCTCTCGTTCCAGGCGTGGGATGGTCTCCTCAGGCTGTCTGTGAGGGGCTTTCTGGGTGAATTGTGGTCTACGTTGCTAACTGTGAAGGTGCTTCCCTCAGGACTGCCTCCGTTTCATGTTTAGACCCCCTGTCTACCCTGAGACTGGGGTGATGAAACCCACGTCTCCTCTGTGTTCAGTTTTTGTTTGGAATGTAGTCTGGTGGGAATAGGACAGGAGGCAGGTGAAGTTTGGTTTCAGATGCTCGGTGGTTGCTTAGGCGCTGTCCATCGGCCGAGGCTTCCGGTGTTGGTTTTGGCCGAGGCTTCCGGCGTTGGTTTCGGCCGAGGCTTCCGGCGTTGGTTTCAGGCTCTGGGTGTGGGTCTGCACCTGGTCCAGGCCCTGAGCCGCCGCTGGGCCTCTGCGGTGTGTCCCGGCCCCGCAGGGGTGATCGGGCCTCTGCATTCGGTGCTTCCAGCTTCTCAGCTACTTTCACACCCTTTTCCTGCATGTGCGTTTTAGAGACAGCAGTTATGGGCTGTCTGGAGCCTCCAGGGCAGCTCAGACTTTCCCGTGAGCTCCCAGCACCCACAGGGGTCCCAGGGTTGGAGGGGGCAGGAGGCCACAGGCTGGCAAGCAGGGCAAGGGGTGCCTCTCTGCCTCCTGGTCCCCGAAGATCGCCCAGACCCAGGGCTCGTGGGAGTGTCCTCGGGTGAGGCCTCCCCAAGGAGGAAGAGCTGGCCAGCAGGATCAGGGCCATGGAGGTCGTGGAGCAGAGCCAGGTGCTGGAGACCATCCTAAACCAGCTGGTGGAACACAGCCAGGTAGGATCCCTAGCCACACTCCGCACCTTCTGTGGCCCTGACATGTACAGAGCCATGGAGCTCTGGGGGGTCTCTGCAGGGCTCACTGGGCAGCTGGTGGCCTTGTCAAGCCTGGAGCCCACGCCTCCCAAGCCCAGTTGCCATCATTCTGTCGTCATTCTGGCTCCTATAGGCCCCGGCCATCCCTAGAGCCCCTGATTTTCCTGCTTGAAGTTGCAGAAGTGGTGAGGAAGTCAGGACCAACACTGCCGCTCCCTGCGAGGAAACGGGAAGTGGGTGGCCCAGGTTGCAGCCACCTCTGGGCCCAGCCCTGGTCTGCCTGCTCCTGCAGGATGGAGAGGGCACTGAGGTGTCCTCAGGCACCCAGTTCAGCTTCCTGGGCTTGTTCTCATACCAGGCCTGGGAGTGGGGGCAGCAGGACCCCCTTGTTCTGTGTGCCCCAGCCCTCTTTGCGGGGCCGTCCTCTAGACCTGCTAAGGGCCTGGACCCCTGCCAGAGGTTGTTGAGGGCCCCAGGCAGGCAGGGGCTGTCCTGGCCCCTTGCCTCTGCATTCCTGCTGCGACCTGATTCACGTGCAGCCTCCTCATGCCCCTCACCTCCTAGGGCTGCTGTCAGCCTCCTCTGCTCTGAGGGACAGATTCTTTGGGGGCCAAGGCCCTGTAAACAGGCAGGTGGAGGCACCCCAGAAGGGCCCGAGTGCTTACACAGGGGGACACACAGTGGGGCATTGGGGCTGACCGCTGACCAAGGCACAGGAGGTGAGAGAGAAAGCTGCCCAGGTGGTGGGGACAGGCTGTGCAAAGGCCCTGGGGCCAGCACGAAGCATCGCAGAAGAGTGGGGGCACTCCGAGGAGGTGGGGGCAGAGCCGGGGCGTCAGGCTTGCCAGCTGCCCTGTTAAGGGTTCGGCCTCTGTCCTAAGGGTAAGGTCTTTGGTGTGGTGGGGTGTTAAGCAGAGGAGGGTGTGGCCAGAATCACGCTTGAGCCTGAGTCCCCACCTGCTGGTAGGGCTTCACCCCAACCCTTTCCTTCCAGCCTTTGAGAGTCGGCTGTGTTCTCCACCTGCCCACGGGTCCTGGTAGGACCATCTCTGTTCTGTCCACTCTAGGCCCTGTCTTGTCCCTGGTGGGAGGGCCAGGGACAGGAAGTCCATGCCCTGGGCACCTTGTTCTGCCACAGCTGGCCAGGAAGGAGAAGGCATCAGACACTGACGACAGTGGCATCCAGGAGCTTCTGCAGCTCTTGAGCCTGGACCCCCAGCAGGCTTCAGAGAAGGTCGGTGCCCGGGTGTGGAGGGGCTGTCGGTCCCCTCCCCTCCCAAAGTGACTGCAGGAACCCCAAACCCCGTGTACCCGGAAGGTGGTGGATGGACACGAGACCTGCCACTGTGTGGCTCCTGCACCGGTGCAGGCTCTGGGGGGTGCAAAGGGGAGGGGAGCAGGCAGTGTCCCCGCAGTGAGAGCTCTGCCCAGGGCGTCTGAGGTCCCCAGGCTGGGAGTCCAGTGTGGCCAGGGCTCTGTGCACAGCATGGCCCAAGCAGCAGGCAGGGTGACGGCAGCACTCAGAGTGGGCTGGGACGTGTGCGTGGGACCCACAAGGAGCAAGGCTGGCCCAGTCCTGGGCTCCATGTTCTAAAGCAGCTCCCCCAGCTCCAGACTCAGGCGCCAGTGTGGGCACTGCCTGCAGGAGTCACAGGCTTGAAGTCGCTGGAGCAGCCCCCACGGAGCAGCCAGGGAGCAACAGGCAGCCATGGGGCGGCGGCAGAGGCCCAGCACCTGCGTCCCTCCAGCCTGGGGTGGCCCTGCAGACGGACCTGTGAGTGCTGCTCAGAGAGGTGGGCCCAGGACCCCAGGCAGCAGTGTCCCCTTTCCCTTCGTGTCCCTCCCAGACCTTCCTCTTCCACCTGTTCAGGCTGGTCCTTCGAGAGTGTGCTGGCGTGGAGCTGGTGGGGAAGCACGTGGGCTGCCTCCTGGAGATGCCCCACCAGTCCTCCGACCAAAGGGAGGTGGGTTAGCACCCTGGGGACCCTCTGGTCAGCACAGCCCTGGCCCTGCCTCCGATGGGCCCCTTCTGATTCCAGGCCCCTGTCCCTTACTTCACAATCCTGTGTGATCCTCGAGGCCCTGGAGCGTCCTGTCAGGCACCGATTGTCAGGAACCACTGAGACCTGCCAGGCTGCGTGCGTCCTGGACCCACCCTGGCAGAGGGGTCCCTGCTAGGAGGAATGAGACCCCCTGCCCAGTGCCAGCTGCGGCCCCCAGGGAGGGCTGGGAGTGTCTTCACTGTCTCTTGAGGACTGTCTCAAAGGGTCCCCCGGTCCCGGTCCGCAGGGCATTGTGATTGCTGTGGGCTGGACGTCCACCTCGCATCTGGAGGAGGTGTGGGCCCTGCTGGAGCACCTGGGCCACACCAGGTTCCTGAGGTCGGCCCTCACGTCCTCAGACAGCCAGGTAGAGAGGCCCTGAGCACGGGGCTGATGCCAGGGCGATGTGGCAGGGAGGGCCCAGGCCTTGGTCCCTGGGCCTGGGGAACATCACCTGTGTCTCTGAGCCTCGGTCTGCTCATTGATGACACAATGGGTTTCTGGCCCCACAGCCCTCCCTGAGGGTCTGGTGTGGGGGACCCAGGCTGGACCATAGCAAAAGCGTCTCTGTACTTGCCTTGGCCACAGAGGTGAGTCCTGGGATCCCAAAGTGGGGTCTGGAACTGCACTTGGGCTGAGGACCAGGGCCATGGGACCTGCCCTGACCCCAGGTGGTGTGTGTGGCTGGGCCTCAGTGTCCTCACCTGTGCACCTGAGCCGGGAGGACATGTGGAACGACTTCATTGTCCTGGCCATCCCTGCCCTGGGGCCTCGCTGGGAGAGGATCAGAGACACTGGAAGGAGGAGGTGCTGCCCGGGCATGCATGAGGTTCCCGGAGGGCGTAACAATAGAGGGGCTTCCTGGAGGAGGGGGCTGGCACGAGTCCCAGGAACATGGTCTCACGCAGGATATGGACATGGCTGGCATTTGTCCTGACCCTGAGCACAGGGCTTGATGCTTTCTTCCCTGTGGAAGGGGGTAAGAGCTGGGTTGGTGCCAGGGGTGAGCCAAGAGCAGAGTCACCCGAAGGCCCAGCTCCCACTGCCCATCCCACACCAGCCAGGCCTTGACCGGCACTGGAGATGGGCCAGTGGCTCCGCCCTGCTGCACTAGGGACAGATGGCCCTGCGTGCCAAGAAGATCCTGCCCTGGGTGGACAACGTCGCCTCCAGGATGGTGTACTACTTCTCATGCAGCCCCCACATGAGTCCCCCACACAGCAGAGACCGAAAAGCAGAGAAGGGCAGTGGGGGCCAGGGGGCCGCACACTCAAGGAGCAGCTTAGGAGACAGGCCCCTTGCCATCACCTCACCCAATCCAGCACTGACTTCCGAGGCGGCGCTCACAAAGGGATGCAGGGCCTGGGTGGGGGATGTGAGCAGGTGGAGCCCACCCAGGGTGCTGCTCCCCGAGTTCCAGGTCACCCCAGCATCACCTGCCGCTCTGGGTCCGGCCGCCTTGGCTGTGGGTGCTGGGGTGAGGCCTAACCAGGCCAGGGCAGAAGGCAGAGGGTGGTGGGGCCCCCTCCCCGCACAGCCCTGGGCCTAGGGAGGTGGGCATGCCCTTTGCTTTAAAAGGCATCAAATCAAGTGCTCCCACATCCAAACACTGCATAGGAAACACTAAGAGCATAGTAGCCTGCACCTGCCTGGGCGCCTGGGGAGGGGTGCGACGTGCGCAGCGTGAGGCGTGGGTGGTAGGGTACCTGTGTAGGAGGGGGATGTGTGTTGTGCATGTGTGTCCTGTGTTGCATGTATGTGATGTGCATGTTTGTGCTCTGTGTATCTTATGTGGATGTTGTGTGTGCTATGTATGTTGTGTGTGCACACTGTGTATGTTACATTGTGTGTTGTATGTGCTCTGTGTTTGTTGTGTGTGTTGTAGGCATGCATGTGTGCTCTATGTTGCGTGTTATGAGTATACACGTGTGCTCTGTGTATGTAATACATGTGTCCTCTGTGTATGTTTTGTGTGTGTGTGAGTGCTCCGTGCATGCTGTGTGTATGTTCTGCGTGTGTGGGTGTGCTCCGTGTATGTTGTGCTGTGTGTGTTTGTGTGTGTATTACTTGCACTCAGGGTACATGGATGTGCAGTTCTGCTGCAGGATATTGGGGAACTCTCTGCCGACACCCCGACTTGGCCCTGACATCCACCTGCGCCTGGTAGGACCATGTTCTCAAAACCAGCTTCCTTTTGGTGGCCATGATGCTCTCAGAGGCTCTCAGCCGGGTCGGGGTGCGCAGGGCTACAAGTTCACTCAGATCCCAGAGCTCATCCAGTGCCTCCTGGGGAGTGTCCCCCGGGGTCCTGCCCAGCAGGGGCCCGCACGGCCACCAGGGTTGTGGGAGGGTGGGTCTGGCGGACAGCCCTGCCACGCTGGCTCCTTCTCTGCCATCCCAGCACATCCTTCAGAAGGATTCCAACGTCCCGGTCACTCTCTCGTGGCAGCAGATCATACTAGTCATCGTGGGACTCAGGTATCTCCCCCTCGGGCCCCGGAAGGAACGCAGTCCAGGCTTCCGCACGGGGACTGGGGGTCGCGTGGGAGGTGGTGAGCGGTGAGGGACCGGCGGCAGGGACTAAAACTGAGCTCCGGGTGGGCTCTGGCCAGGGGCCACGTTCCGTCTGGTGAGATTGGCTTTGGTTTACATCCAAGATAAGTTGTTAGCGTTGGCACTGGCTGAGCCCTGGTGACAGTCACACACGGAGCCCTGACCTGGTCACACACGGAGCCCTGATCTTGGTCAGACACGAACCCCTGAACCTGGTCCTAGGCTGAGCCCTGACTCTGCCATGCCTGAAGCTCTCGGCTTGGCCCCCTTGAGCCCTGACCCTGGCCTCCATCACCAGCTAACCCCTAATACCATTCGCAGCCCTAACCCTGACCCCAGAATAGTCCCTGCGTTTTCTCACAAACATGTCAATGAAGCCGAGAGAACTGACTGAATGTGTCACAGTGGTTCAGACCCTGTCCCCTGTGGGCCTCTGCAGTTCATATAAGCTCCATTGTCCCCAGCGGTGCCACCTCTTACCCACAAGCCGGAGCCTCACCCTGTGTGCAGTCCAGACCCATATCCAGCACTTGAAGTCACATCCACCTGTGCCTGTGCCTGTTGGGAGCCCATTTCGGCCAGGCCGTTCATGCCCAGGACCACGGGCTGTTCAAAGAAGTTCAGAACCTTCTGTTTCTTCTAGCAACCTGCAGCCCCATCTCACACCCACGGTCAAGTCCAGGATCCTGCAGACCCGCCTGAGGAGCTTGTACGTGCTTCCCCGATGGAGGCACTGAGGAACCGCCCCTCGCTGCAGGAGCCGGACCGCGACCTCACGGTGATCCCTGTTCCTGTGGCTGTCCTCCTGTTCTCTCCAGGTGGTGGGGCCCGGGGCTGGGCCCATTTGTCAAGGCTTTGCCTCCTGTGGCAGGTGAAGGGGCAGACGAAGGGCTCTGGTGCTGGGGGCGTCAACTGGGGCCATCCGGCAGCTGTACTGGCTGGTCCCTGGCAGTTGCACACCCCCTCTTGACCCCTCCGAGAGCTGGCAGCTGCTGGAGGGCTGGTGCCAGGCCTGGGGAGGACCCAGTGGGGCACTGCACCCACTATCACCTGAGCCCTGGGAGCCAGAGGCAGACATCCCAAGGGCGTCAGAGGTGGGCCATGAGGGCATGACCCTCAGCAGGGGTCCCTTGGTTTCAACAGATTTATTGAAGCATAGCCAAGATATAAAACACTGCCCGTGTTCAACATGCGCCCTTCGGTATGTTTTAAAGTGTGAGCATGAAACCATCATGAAGTCAAATCTATCACCCCCAAAGCTTCCCTGTGCCCTGGGGCTGCCTCCTCTTCACCCCTCACCCCTGCAGGATCCCTCCTCCTCACCTCTTTCCCCTATAGGATCCCTCCTCCTTAACCTCTCACCCCTACAGGATCTCTGCTCCTCATCCCTCCTTTACGGGATCCCTCCTCCTCACCCTTCTCCCCTACAGGATCCCTCCTCTTCACCCTTCTCCCCTACAGGATCCCTCCTTCTTAGCCTCTCACTGTTACAGGAGCTCTGCTCCTCACCCCTCACCCTTGCAGGATCCCTCCTCCTCACCCCTGCAGTATCGCTCCTCCTCACGCCTGCAGGATCCTTCCTCCTCACCCCCACCAATCACCTGTGGGGTGAAAACACTGCTGGGTTTCTGTGGCTGTGGGCTGGTCTGTATGTTTCAGAGCTCTGGGTGGATGGAATTGAATGGTGAACGCTGACCTTGGGCGTCTATAGCTGTGGGCTGGTCTGTGTGGTTCAGGGCTCCCTGTGGATGGGATCAAATGGGACACACTTATCTTTGTCTGGATTCTGCTGCCTCACCATGATGACTTTGGGATCATGCGTGTTGTAGCTTGCAGCGTCCTTTTATCGCTGAGTGGAATGTCATTTGTGGGCATTCCACCATTTGTTCATAGCTCATTCGATGATGGCATTTGGGCTGTTTCCAGCTTTGGGCCTTTATAAATAAAGCTGTTGTGAACCTCTGTGTACAGGTTTTCTTTAGACATGTATTTTAAATTGCAGGGGGCCATACCTAAGAATGGGATAGCTGGGTCCTATGGCAGGTGTGTGTTAACAAATCACCAAACCGTTTCCAAAGAGGCTGTTCTGTTTGACGTCCCCACCAACAGCACGTGGAAGTTCTGGCTGCTCCACGTCCTCGTGAAGGCTTGGTCTGGTCAGTCTTCCAAATGTTGGCTGTCGAACATGCGCATTGCGCCAGCTCATTGGCGTCAGTTTCCATTTTCCTCCTGGCTAATCGTGCTGGGCGTTGTCCCAGCACCTGTTTGTCAACCCCAGAACCTCTCTGGTGAGGCGTCTGCTCAAACCTCGTGCCTAATTTTAAAACTGAGTTGTTTGTTTGATTATTATGTAGATTTCAGAGTTCATGTTATATTGTGGATGTGAGCCCTTTGTCAGCTCTAGGATTTGAAAATACTTCCTTCTGGGTTGCAGCATGTCTTTTTATTCTCTTAACAATGCCTTCCGAAGAGCAGAAGTTCTTTATTTTAAGGAAACTCATCTGTCTTTCTCGTATGGGTTGTGTTTTTAGTATTTTATGCAGGAAATCTTTGTTTTACCCAGGGTCACGAAGATTTTCTCCCAAGTTTTCTTCTAGAGTTTCACAGTTTTCAGTTTTATACCTAGGTCCATGTCTTAGTCAATTTAGGCCACTATAATAAAGTCCCACAGACTGGGTGGCTTAGAAACAACAGACATGTATTTCTCACAGGAGGCTGAAAGTCTGAGGTCAGGGAACCAGCGTGATCAGGTTTTGGTGAGGATCCTTCTCAGGCTGCAGGTTGCCAACTTCTTTTTTTTTTTTTTTTTTTGAGACGGAGTCTCGCTCTGTCGCCCAGGCTGGAGTGCAGTGGCCGGATCTCAGCTCACTGCAAGCTCCGCCTCCCGGGTTTACGCCATTCTCCTGCCTCAGCCTCCCGAGTAGCTGGGACTACAGGCGCCCGCCACCTCGCCCGGCTAGTTTTTTTTTTTGTATTTTTTAGTAGAGATGGGGTTTCACCGTGTTAGCCAGGATGGTCTCGATCTCCTGACCTCGTGATCCGCCCGTCTCGGCCTCCCAAAGTGCTGGGATTACAGGCTTGAGCCACCGCGCCTGACCGCCAACTTCTTGTAGCCCCCAAGGAAGGAAAAGGGCCATAGAGCTCTTTGGGGCCCCTTTCATTAGGGCACTAACCCCACCAATGAGGGCTCCACCCTCATGGCCTCACCGCCTCCCAGACCCCGTTTCCTGATGGCCTCACCGCCTCCCAGACCCCGCTTCCTGATGGTCTCACCGCCTCCCAGACCCCGCTTCCTGATGGTCTCACCGCCTCCCAGACCCCGCTTCCTGATGGTCTCACCGCCTCCCAGACCCCGCTTCCTGATGGTCTCACCGCCTCCCAGACCCCGCTTCCTGATGGTCTCACCACCTCCCAGACCTCGCTTCCTGATGCCATCACACTGCAGGTAAGACTTCAGCATGGGAGCTTGGGGGTGGAGAGAAATAGTCAGTCTATGACAAGCCCATGGTCTATTCTGAATTCATTTTATATGGTGTATTATATGGAGTACTACATACAGATACTCAGTTGTTCCAGAACCACTTGATGGAAAGGTCATCCTTTCTAGGCTCAACTGCCTCTGCGCTTTTGTCAAAATTCAACTGGGCATGTATCCATGGTTCTATTTCGAATCTCTTCATTATTTCCCACTGGTCTACTTGTCTATCTTTATGCCAATATCACACTGTCTTGAGGACCATAGTGTCTCAGTCCATTTTCTGTTGCTATAACAAAATACCCGAGACTGGGTAACTGATAAAGAAAAAGGGTCTATGTAGCTCATGGCTCTGGAGGCTGGAAGTCCAAGATGGGACAGCCTCATCTGGCAGAGGCCTTGCACGTATCATAACATGGCTGAGGACATCCCACAGTGGGAACGGGTGTGAGCCTGGTAAACGGCTGTGTGAAAAGCAGACAAAACACAAGGGGCTACCTTGCTCTATAGTAGCCTGCTCTACTAGTAGCTAATCCAGCCCAGTGAGAGTGAGAAGTCACACCTTCCTGGGAGATGGCATGAATCCCTTCATGAAGGTGGGTCCCTCATAACCCAAATGCCTCTTACAGGTCCTACTACCTCTCAACACTGTGACACTGGGGACTAAGCATCAACATGAGTTTTGGTGGGGACAAGCCAGCTGCGCAGGCCTGTGGTACGGTTTGGATCTGTGTCTCCACCCAAATCTCATGTTGAAATGTAATCCGCATTGCTGGAGGTAGATCTCTGTCCCCACCCAAATCTCATGTTGAAATGTAACCTGCATTGCTGGAAGTGGATCTGTGTCCCCACCCAAATCTCCCATTGAAATGTAATCCACACTGCTGGAGGTGCGGTCTGGTGGGAGGTGATTGGATCATGGGGGCAGCTTCTTATGGCTTAGCACCACCCCCCTAGTGCTGTTCTAGTGAGTGAGTTCTCACGAGATCTGGTTGTGTAGCACCTCCCCCACCTCTTCCTCCTGCTGTGGACCTGTAAGATGTGCCTGGTCCCCCTTTGCCTTCTGCCATGATTGTAAGTTTCCTGAGGCTTCCCCAGAAGCAGAAGCTGCCATGCTTCCTGTACAGCCTGCAGAGTCATGAGCCAATCAACTCCCTTATCTTAATAAATTTCCAGTCTCAGATATTTCTTTAAAGCAATGTGAGAACTGACTAACACAGCCTCTGCTCAATGGGAGGGCAAGAGAGGAGAGGGCAGGGTCTGAGTGCCTGGGTGGAGCCCTGGGTCACCCTTGGATCTGGGGAAAGTGACTCTCCACCATCTCTTTGATGACTCTCCTTTCCCATGTCACTTGAATACATGGCCAACGCACAGTCTCAAACTTGTTTAGATGCTTCCTTTTGTTCTCGGGTGTTCATTACTTGTTTTTGCCTCTCCAACTGGACTAGAATATTCTTATGATAAGGACCCAGGTCTGGTTCCTACCACACACCAACCTTGCAGGTGGGGAGTACAGTATGTGCTAGGAAATATCCATCCAGGGAGAGAGTGATTCGTGGCTAGTGGACTGTCACTGACAGAGGCCATTGTCCTCCTCGCTCTGGCGTGTCAACAGCATGTGCTGTCTCCACTGAACTTCAGGATGTTTGGTCTTAGGTGGCCAAGGGCATAGACTGTGGTGCTGTGACACACGGGAGCAGCTGTGGTTCATTCCTTTGGTCAGAGTTTGAGGGGATGCCGTGGTGTTTCCTATATTTTGCAAGGATTTTCGCAGCACCAAATGACATTAACTCCCTGTTTATTCATCCCACAATCTCCAAGCACCCCCCACTGCTGAGCAACACACTGGATTCTCACCCACCAGGCTGGCAAGCCCTGGGCACAAGCCTGAGGGGTCTGCGGGGGCTTTGGACCCATTGACTTCTGAATATCTGAGGACATCAGCCAAAAACTGTTCCCAGGGAGAATAAAGAGGGTGAAAAGGAAAGAGCACAGGCCACCCCAAGGGAGAGCAGCGTCAAAGGGACAGCAGAGGACAAAGGGCAGCCCCAGAGGTGGGGGGGCGGGAAGTGGGATGAAAGTGAGGGGCGCCGTCTGAGAGCCGAGGGCAGGGCAGTGCACCCCACTGTGCTCCCCTGGGCTGGCTTCAGCTCATTGCTCGGTGGCCCCCACAGGTCCCCCGTGGTGTGCAGGCAGCTCTCACCACCCCCAGCGATTATCACCTGCAGAGAGCAGCTGCTGCGGGCACTGTCTGTCCTCACACACTAGAGCTGGCCCATGGTAGACAAGGTGACCGGCCCGAGGCCTTGCAGTGAGGAGTGGTCTGGCCCTCCTCCCAGTTTTGCAGGTGCCTTGTGAGGGATGGATGAGCACATCTTTCTGCGAGGGCAGTGGAGCTGGCAGGCTGACCCTCGACTGTGCAACACGCTGTGGCCATCTTCCTCTGTTAGGTGCTGTACGAGAAGGCCACGTGCACCCTGGACCTGCTGCTTCAGAGCTTCGTCTCTGAGAAAAAGAGCATGGACGAGGTTTCCTTCCTCCTGCAGGTAAGGGGCAGGGAGGGGAGGTGGAGGCCAGGTGCATACATACGTACGCACATACATACATACATACACACACACGTATGTACATACATACACACACGTACATACGTACATACATACATACACACATGCATACGTACATACATACACACATACATACGTACATACATACATACACACGCACGTACGTACATACATACATACGCAGTACGTACGTACATACATACGTACACATATACACACGTACATACATACGTACACACATACACACACGTACATACATATGTACATACATACATACACACGTACATACATACGTACGTACATACATACACACATACCTACGTACACACATACATACGTATGTACATACACACATACGTACGTACATACATACGTACATACATACATACATACATAACGGTGTGGTGGTGCACGCCTATAGTCCCAGGTGTTTGGAAGGCTGAGGTAGAAGGATGTCTTGAGCCCAGGAGGTCGAGGCTGCACTGAGCTGTGATTGCACCACTGCACCCCACCGTGGGGAGAGTGAGACCCTGTGTGAAAAAACACTTTTTTACAAAGGCACCCTAACTTCTGCCTTCCACGTGCAACACTTGATGGCTGTCTCGAGGGCCTCCCGTGTCTCGCCCTCTGTCTCCCGTGGCGTACACGCTGATCGCCCTCTGTCTCCCGTGGCGTACACGCTGATCGCCCTCTGTCTCCCGTGGCGTACACGCTGATCGCCCTCTGTCTCCCGTGGCGTACACGCTGATCGCCCTCTGTCTCCCGTGGCGTACACGCTGATCGCCCTCTGTCTCCCGTGGCGTACACGCTGACTCTCCCTGGCTGCCGTCATTGACTAGTGAGCTAACTGTGCTGACTCCCCTCAGTTTCTCAGCGGCCCGGAGGTCTCCCAGTGTGCACCTCGGAGAACTGTGACAACTTCCTGAGCGTGGGCCTCAATCATCCCAGCCAGCTGGTGCAGGTCAGGAGCCTGAGGGGCCTCAGCAGTGCCTCAGTGCACCCTAAGAAGGTGAGAGGAGACGGGGTGCTCCAGGAGGACACGCACTTCTATCCTAGGAAGCGGGGAGGAGGTGGCGGCGGGAACAGTCTCCACTGCAGGCATCGCATTGGAAGAAATGGGTGGGGAAGCAACCCCTACAGCACCGCACAGGGCTGGGGAGCCCAGAATCTCTGAGCTGAGGGGAGCCCTAAGGTCAGTGCCTCTGGCCTCCTTTGTGGGTGGGAAGGAACCCCCTGTCAGCAGCCTCGCGCTGGGGCTGGGGCTCAGCTGTGGCTGAGCTTCCCAGGCTTTTCTTCCCTCTGCTAAGCGGTGTGAAAGGAGGCACGGAGTGGCCGGCAGCCAATCTCTGCCGGGGGCTCAATCGTCTGCCCTCTGCCCACTCAGCCACCTCTGAGGCAGTGCACTGTGGGCTGGGCTTGGGGCAGAGCAGATACAGTCCCCGTTCAGGAAGCTCCCAGCCCGCTGGGAATCAGAAGAGCCCTGTGGCCAGCAGGCAGGGAGCCGCCCCGCTAGGGGAAGCCTGGGGAGGGTTCCTGCACAGAGCAGCTGAGCAGGGGTCCCACGTGCAGGGCCGGGTCTCCCATAGGTGGTCCTGCTCCGGGCCCAGCTGATGGGGCTGCCAGACAGCTTCCTAAAGTCTGAGTCCGAGGACCTCACAGGCCTGATGGAGATCCTGGGTGACATTCTGCACCATCTGGGCACCCAGGGCTTTGGCACTGCCAGTGTCACGATGGCCCAGCACCTGCTGCCCTTGTTCAAGGACGTGAGCAGGCCTGTCCTGGGCAGGGGTGGTGGGTGGGCCCCAGGGGACCTCAGGCCCTTTGACCCCTGGCTGTCCCGGCTGAGGGGGACCCCCTGCCAGCAGGGTGCTTACATGGCCTCACCCAAGCCCACCCCTGGAAGAAGCCAGAGCTGCCCACGGGCTGGTGGAGCTGCTGGGCGGGGACCTTGGGAAGGAAGGGGGTTTCTGCCGCCAGCGGAGCTAATGCACTCCCACTCTAGAGGAACGCTGGGGGCCAAGGGGTGGGTCCTCCAGCTGGGAGGACGAGTGGGCTGGGGTTTAGAAAGACCCTTGGGTCGACCAGGTGAGAATGGATGGGGGCTTTGAATCACTTAGGGGAGGTATGGAGTGAAGGGCAGAGGGCTGAGCCAGGGTCGGGCAGCCGCATAAGGGGGTCGTGAGCCCACAGCTGCCAGGGACTGACCAGACCCTAGGGAGGTGGAGATCTGGGAGCGGCCCCAGGTGGGGTTTAAGAGCCAGGAGGGGCCCTAGGTGGGATCTGAGAGCCGGGAGTGGCCCCAGGTGGGGTCTGAGAGCGGGGAGTGGCCCCAGGTGGGGTCTGAGAGCCGGGAGTGGCCCCAGGTGGGGTCTGAGAGCGGGGAGTGGCCTCAGGTGGGGTCCGCAGGTGGGAGATGGTTGCTGCCTTCCAGAGCTGGATCCCACGTGGGGAAGTCAAGCTGCTGCCTTTTGCAGAGTTGTCTGGGGGTGTCGGATACAGAGTGACGAGGATATAACGAAATGGGAAACTGAGGGATGCAGCCATACGTTCAGAAGGAAGAGATGGCTGAGGTCACCAGGGTACCCTGCTGGGGGAGGCTGACCCCTATCCAGACCTCAGTTAAAAAGTTGCGCGGAGGCCAATGTCCACTGCATTCTCTGAGCAGATGGGCAAAGGCAGGACGGCGAGGCTGAGGCCTGGCAGGGAGCAGAAAATCCCCCTTGCTCTGTTGATATCCATGGATTTGTCAAGCACCTGCTGTGAGTGGGGCCTCCTCGTGGGTATGGAGAGGAGGCAGCCCCTCCCCATGAGGAGCACAGTGCTATGGGGACAGATGTGTGAGCCCCAGAGCACCAGGCAGGGGCCCTGGCAGAGTGGACTCGGGAGGAGGCTGAGGGTTTTGGAGAATGAAAACCCGATGGGCCAAGTCCTCCCAGCTCAGCAAGGGGCGGGGAAGCCAGGCCTGGGATGGGGACTGCGAGGATGGCCAGGGCCACCTGTGGGCGGGCGGAGGGGGACAAAGCAGCAGGCATGTATTGTCTCTGAGTTCGGAAGCTCGGCGATAAGGCATCGAAGGGCTGGCTCCTCCTGGGGTCTCTCTCCCTGGCTTGCGGACGGGTGCCCTCTCCCCGTGTCCTCACGAGGCTGTCCCTCTGTGTGCCTGTATCCTACTCTCCTCCTCTCAGAAGGACACCAGGAATCCTGGATTGTGGCCCACTTTAATGACCTCATTTTACCTTAGTCACCTCCTTTTGTTTTGTTTGTTTGTTTTTGTTTTCGAGAAAGGGTCTCGCTCTGTCGCCCAGGCTGGAGTGCAGTGACGCAATCTCAGCTCACTGCAACCTCCGCCTCCTGGGTTCAAGTGATTCTCCTGCCTCAGTCTCCCGAGTAGCTGGGACTATTTGCACATGCCACCACCCCCGGCTAATTTTTTTGTGTTTTTAGTAGAGACGGATTTTCACCGTGTTGGCCAGGCTGGTCTCAAACTCCTGACCTTGAGTGATCCGCCCACCTCAGCCTCCCAGAGTGCTGGGATTGCAGGCGTGAGTCACTGCACCTGGCCCCTAATCAGCTCTTTAAAGATCCTGTCCCCAGTCACAGCCGCCCCTGATAGCTCAGTACCAGGGTTCAGAGACTCAGCACATGGATCTGGCGGCCACAGCTCAGCCTACAGCAGGGGCTCTTCTAAGGGAGGCCTGAGCCTGGGCCAGCAGCTGTGGTGCTGGTGCCCTCTGGCCCTCCCTTGCACCCTTGTCCCTCATCCCTCTGGCCCTCGAGAGAGGCCCTCAGGTCCAGAAGGAGGCCTGGGCAGCCAGGGTGACCACTGGCCTCCCTGGGAGCTCGGTGTGAATTACCTCAGGAAACCCAGGGGACTGGGGTGGACACAGTGCTGCGGGGCCTCCCTTCCTCTGGCAGGCCAGCCCCTCCAGGGCACTGGCAGACTGTGCAGCCGGGGACAGCAGGGCTGTGGAGGCCCCTGGGCTCTTCGAGGGAGGGGCATGGTGATGGGGAGGGGAGCCCGGACCTCCCGGTCCTATCTTTCTGCTGTGCACCCACAGAAGACCAAGCTCACCTTCCTACGCTGCGCCATCTTGCTGAAGCGGAAGTTCCGGAAGGAGCTGTTTAGCATGTTGGCGTGGGGCCACAGGCTGGGCGCCGAGAACCACATTTTTATCTTCGTGGTAAGATGTGGGCGCCCTCTCGGAGGAGGACCAGCAGGGCCGGGGAGGAGGGGAGGGCTGTGTGCGGGAGCCCAGCACCCTGAGGGGTGTCTATGTGAGGATGGAGCAGCTGCTGGAGGGTCCAGGCGGCAGTGGACACGGTGAGGGGAGCCTTGCGGGCCTCAAGTCCCAGGGCTGACCTGAGGAGGGCCCTCAGCTCACAGAAGCCCACCCCACAGACCCTGCTGAGCCCAGTTCTCTGGCCAGGAGCACGTCCTCGCAAGAGGCAGATGAAGGGGGAAGGGGCGAGTGAGAAACACCACTTCTCTATTTTCCAGCTGCCAATTTCATCTCTGACTGCAGTCTCTCATTCTGTCCTACAAGTGGGGAAGCCAGGGTGGCAGCGCCAGGCTCTTTAGCAGGGCCAAGGTCACTGGTGGGCCCAGCAGGCCTGATCTCCACCTGCACTGATCTCGGCCCACACGGGGTCCCTTTGTTTGGGTACTGGGTGCCGTGCCCAGCGCTGGCTGCGGGCCCTGCCTCACTCCAGCTGCTGGGAGAATTCCTCTGCCTGAAAGCCCCACCAGGCTCCCAAAGGGCTGGGGAGGAGCCCGAAAGCTGGAAGGTTTGCTGTTGTCTGCATTCTTGACCCTGTCACCTCCTTCCTGCAAGGGGATGAAGGGAAGAGCCACTACCAGTGTGAATGCAGAGGGAGGGGAAATCCCAGGGGGAAGCTCCTGAGGCTGCCGCAGCCGCAGTGGCAGAGGTGAGCGGTTAGAGGTCAAAGAAGGCCGTGTTTCTGTGGACAGGAGCAATCAGGGAGAGCTTCCTGGAGGAAGCAGAGGCTGGCGCTGGATGTGGGGAAAGGAACAAACATTTCCTGAGAGGGTGGGGATTTAATTCTCAAAGGCAGGGGAGGGCGGGAATCTGATGGAGCAAAGATTCCCAGGAAGAGATACATTTAGCTTCTGCCGGGAACCCTGAAAGCTGGCGAGCCAGAGCTGGCCGGGCCAGGCTCCTCTGCTGTGAGCTGCCTGTGCAGATCTTCTCCGCGTCCTATATGAGGTTGTCTGTTTCACTCGGAAAAGTGTGGGAATTCTTTCTATGCTGTGCCTGCATCCTTAGCCAACTATTGGCGTTGCAAATATTTTTGCACAGTTAGTGACCTGTCCTTTGACCTTGCTTATGGTGTTACTGGTTGGACAGAAGTTTTTGGTTTTAATGGAGCCAAGTGTATTCCTTTTCTGTGCTTCGTGCTTTGGGGTCTTTTTTATTCTGTTTGAGACAGGGTCTGTCTCTCTGCCCAGGCTGGAGTGCAGTAGCTATCCACAGGCACAATCCTAGCTCACTGCACCCTCAAACTCCTGGGCTCAAGCAATCCTCTCACCTCAGCCTCCTGAGTAGCTGGGACCCCAGGGGCCCGCCACCACACCCAGATGATTTTCGTACTTTTTGTGGAGACAGGGTTTTGCGATGTTGGCCAGGCTGGTCTTGAACTCCTGAGCTCAAGTGACCCTCCTGCCTTGGCCTCGCAAAGTGCTGGGATTAGAGACGTGAGCCACCGCGCCTGGCCGGGATCTTTTTGAGAACTTCCTCCTTGCTCTGTGGAATTGTGCTGGTACTGGGAGGGGTCCAGGAGATGGATCAGCAGTGACAGGCTCAGGGCTGGGAGGGGCTATGCCTTAGGATGTGAGTGTGGGTGGCGCCAAGCTCCCTGCCGTGGGAACGGGATGCTGGCTGCCCACTGTGTGCCGTGGTGCCGTCTGTCCTCAGGCTGTCACCCCTGGTGGATAACAGTGACAGTGGAAACATTGACCTTGGGAGCCCAAGGTCTGCTGCCCTTAACCGCTAGAGCATAATTGGGACGTGAGTATTCTGTATTGCTCGGAGCCCGTTCCTGAGATGGGCACCACACAGCAGTGTGAGCAGGCAAGTGCGGTGTGAAGAATGACTCAGTGCCACGGGGAATGAGAGTTCGAAGGGGCTGGCTGGTAAGAAGTAAAGAGTGCTCTGAAGAATGCAGCAGCGGCAGGAATGACGCGTCTGTCGGACATTAGCGTGTGTCCTGTCACAGAAGGCGGAAGAGCCCCTCCCTGGGCTGAGGCAAGTGCCCAAAGCAGACCTCCTCTCCTGGGCGACCGGCTCCTGTAGCAGAGATGCCAGCGGGTGCAGAGACTGCTGTACACGAGCCCTCTGAGGTGCAGGAGAAGTCGCTCACAGGGAGGCGTCTCGTGGGTGATACTCCCTTGCCAAACCGCCCCAGGGGGTTCGGGCACAGCTGCCCCTTCCCGTGGCTGGCCCCATGCTCTGCAGGAGCTGAGTGCTGGGGCAGTGGTCACAGTGCAGGAGCCTGGCCCTGGAGATCCTGCAGCCCACAGAGCAGAGGGGCTGCCTCCTGGGGTGCCTCTCACTGCTGTCTTCTGACCACACCCCAGGACCCACCAGCAGAGGAAGGTATTCAGGGGCTCACATCCATTTGCACACACCAGGCAAAACGGGTGAATTTGAAAAGGCAAAAGAACCAGAAAAACAGAAACCACTTGAGGGGCACAAAGATCTCACACGTTTGCTGTGAGTGACCTTCTCAGCCTGTTCCAGTCCGTGTGTCTTAAGCGCGGTTTCACATTTTCTATCTCTTTTATCTCTCGATGGTGCATTTTGGGTTATTTTCCCCCGGGTTTATCTCCCAGTTCATTTTTTCTCTATCCCTGATTCACTCTTAAAACATCCGCCAACTTCATCACATCAACAGTGATGGTCTTCACTTTGTCTCCTGCGCTGTGTTCCAGGTGCACCTGTTCTTTCTCTGTAGTGTCTTGCCTTTTTCTTAGGAGTTCCTGTTTCCCACAAATGTAATCATTTAAACAACACCTTGTCATCTCTTCTGCATGGCTCGCTTCTGGGACATTCTCAGGGTCTGGCCTTGCCGTTGCCTGTGCTTTCTCTCTCTTGCTCATGATGGCTTCTCCCCTGCTCACGTTGCTTCTGTGTATCCTGAGCTTCTCCGTGAAGCCCTGGCATTGGGCTCAAGGCTATGCGGCAAGGGTCTTTGTGTTTGCTGCTGATATGGGATGAGTTTCTGCATTAACTCCCCAGCTCTGGGGTCCCCACTGAAAGCCGGCAGTGGAAACTGAAACCCTAAATCCTCCTGTGGGGCTTGACCATGGTTATCAACCCTGAAGAAAGCATCTTTTTCCACAGGCCGAGACAGACACAAACCTCTTTGGTTCTCTCTACCTGCCCTCAGAGTCTTTCCGGTCCAGTTCTTAAGGTGCCTGTTTTAGGCGGGGGTCCCTCTTCCTCCCGACTCCTGGGCCTCCAGGCTGGTCCTTCCCCGGGGTACCTGGGTGGTGGCCTTGACGCCTGGCCTCAGCCTGGGAGATTGCCTGGTGCCTGGGGCAGCTGGAGCTCAGTGCGCATCTGGGGCCCTGGCTCTGTCTCTCTGTCCAGCTCCGCCTTTTTATTTTAGCTGCTTCAGTTGAAGATTTTATGAGAAATTTGTTGTTAACAGATTCTTTCATTTTGGAGGTATTTTTGTGCGTGGAGAGGTATATGCACTACCATTTGTATTTTATTTAAACCCAGTTTATAGGCTGGGCACGGTGGCTCATGCCTGTAATCCCAGTGCTTTAGGAGGCCGAGGTGGGCAGATCACCTGAAGTCAGGAGTTCGAGACCAGCCTGACCAATATGGTGAAACCCCGTCTCTATTAGGAGGTCAGGAGATTGAGACCATTCTGGCTAACACGGTGAAACCCCATCCCTACCAAAAAAGATACAAAAAATCAGCTGGACGTGGTGGCGGGTGCCTGTAGTCCCAGCTACTCGGGAGGCTGAGGCAGGAGAATGGCGTGAACCTGGGAGGCGGAGCTTGCAGTGAGCCAAGATAGCGCCACTGCACTCCAGCCTGGGCGAGGAGCGAGACTCCGTCTCAAAAAATAAAATAAAATAAGATAAACCCAGTTTATTAATCTTATTAATTTATGAAATAGTCCACCTTCTAAAGCATTGAACAGTCAGCACTGCTAGCATTACAATTACCCTTACTAAGACAATTGATCCATGAAAACTCACAGAATTAACAAACTTCTCAACATTTACATATTGCTTACAAACTTATTGACACAACTCTAAAAGCTTAACTACAATCCTAGGTTTAAACATCACATCCTCCCGCGTTTCAGGCACTGCGGACGAGGAGCCGCACGGCGGCGTTGGGACTGTGCGGGTCATTGGGGTGTGCGCCCTCCTTGCCGGATATTTGCGTCCTCCTTCCTTATTATTGTTCTTTCTTCCCTGCACAGGCCTTCCTGGGTTTTCAGGGACGTACCCATTTTCACACCTCCCTAGAATTTCCATAGCTTTAAAGATCAGACCCAACAGAAACCAGCCGCCCCCCTGGGCCATCGCGGGTGTTGGGAGCTGGTTGTCCACCAGTGCCCCTGGGTGAGCGTGCCACTAGGTGTCCCTGGCTGCAGGGGCCCTGACCACCTGACCATTCACCTGCCCCATCACATCAATTCTACTTCTCAAAAGTCAGCGTCTTTCCCTGACATCTCACCTTGTTTAAGTTTCGGCCGGCCGGCATCCCTTTCCGGATGGAATTCCATTCCTTTCATGGTGGTCAGGTGGCCCCTGACCTGCAGGTGTTACTGACAGCAGGTTATGTGTTCATGACCAGTATTTTAAAATAGGCGGCTCATCGCTGTCTAACGCCAGGCTGCTGTCTCATGCTGCACATGGGGGCCCTGCAGGCTGCTTGGGAACATGGGCTGAGCCTTGGCCATGGCCAACCACTCCCTCGAGTCCGCACAGCACCCCGAGGCCCCCGCCCTAGCCCCCAGCCCCGGAGGCAGGGCGGTTTATTCTCAGCCCCGCCTTTATTCTTTCTTGACTCCACTGATGGGAGCAAGTTGATGTCATACCACGAGTAGAAGAAACACAAGACATGCATTTAAACTCTTCCGTTAGTACCCAATAGGTAGTTTTACAATTAAACAAACACAAACAAAAGAACAAAAAATGCTTCCCTCCTTTTGAACACCAGTAGAAATTAATGTGTGTAGTGTGTAGTCTCCCTTCTCTGTGATCTTCTCCTTCCTGTTTACTTTCCGTGAACTCCGCTCTTTGGAGTGATCTCGAGGTCAGGGCCTGCACGTGCTGGGCAGACCTCTGTCACCCAGAACCACATGCCTGGTGGCTCACATCGCGAAGACGCACCCTCTCACGGTTCTGGAGGCCAGGAGTCCAGACGAAGGCACCAGCAGAACCCTGTCCTCGGGTGGCGCTGGGGCGGCATCTGCCCGCCTCTCTCCTTGCTTTCGTAGGTCCTTGGCCTGGGGCGGCGCCGCTCCCATCTCCGCCTGGCGTCCTCCCTCCGCGTGTCTGTGTCCCAAGCTCCTCTTCTTGTAAGCACACAAGTCCTGCTGGACCAGGGCCCACCCTGACGACCGCATGTCACCTTGATCACCTCTTCAAGACCCTACCCCAAATACAGTCACATCTGAGGTACTGGGGTCAAGGCTTCCACATTTGAGTTTGCGGGGACACAGCTTAGCTCATGAAGACTCAGCTCAGTCCCAGGAAGCGCCACACCCATGGTGACCATCCCGGCGTGAATGTGCAGGGGCCACAGCCTGGCCAGCAGCCCCTTTAACCCACCCCTTCTTGCTGTGAGCGTTGCTCCCGGACCCCAGTTTGTGCTTTTGCCCCTGGGCGTTTTTTAAAGCCTCCTTCCTTCTGGTAACATTAGAAGGTTCAAATCCTTCCTAATTTTTTTCCACTCCGAGACACGGGATCAGCGCTTGCAGGGCCCCTGGAGCCTTTGAGTGGGAGGTGTCAAGACAGGCCAGAGTCTGGGCCCCCAAGAACGTGTGAGGTCCGGTGGGGGCCAGCGCTGCCGTCCAGCCCCTAGAGCGGCCCAGAGCAGGGTTGTGGGTCTCTCTAAGGTCATGGGTTCCTGACCGAGTTTCCAGCGTGTGGGCTTGCTGGCGACTGGGATGCTCTTCTGCATGGACAGCAAATTGGAGCTCGTGTGTCCGGAGTGTGGAGACCCCAGGGCACCTTGTGGCTGAAGCTGCAAGTCCAGGCTGCGTCTGGGGCTGTGGAAGGAGAGTGGGAAGTAAGCAGGCTTGGGTGGGAAGGGCCACAGACCACAGGCAGCTCTGAGCTGGCCTAGCAGCAAGAAGCAGGCAGGTGGGTCCCAGGTTGGGCAGGAATGGCCTGGTGTCAGTGTCCCCACTCTGGGAACAGCCCAGGAGCCCATGCCTGGGCATGGCAGTGGTAGTAGCCCAGGGGCCTGTCTGAACTACAGGGGATGTGGTGGCCTGGGGGGTAAGGGCCAAAGTGAGGCGGGATTCCTGGTGTGCACGTGGCAGGAAAGCCAGTGCAAATAGGCTCAGACAACAAGACAAGCTCGTTTCTAAAACCCAAAAGCCTCAGAGGATGCTGGTCACTGAAGAGTTTGTTCTAGCAGGTCCCATGAAGCTCTCAGCACCCCTGCACGCCCACTGCCCCCTCCTTCAAGTTAGCTTTGTCCTCGGGGTTCCACGGTGCCCCCTGTCCTGGACGTGCTCTCCTCTATTGGAAACCTGGGGCCCAGCACACCCCAGGAGGGCGAGAAGCCAGTGAGCCACACCTGCTGTGGGGGCCAGTGTCCTAGGCCTCCCATGGGCTCTGACGGGGCTGCAGACCCAGCATGGGGACAAGCGTGACCGCCGTGGGGTGCCATGGGCACAAGGCATGGGTGGAGGGTGGAGGCGACTCTCAGAAAGGATGACTGGGCCCAGCTCCCTTGACCCGGACTCCCACCCGGGGTGGGGCTGAGTCTTGAAGCTGGTCCTGCAGAGCTCAGCTCTTCCTGCCTCTGACCCCACAGCCTGCCGGAGCCCAGGTGCCAGCTCTGGCTCCTCATGTCCAGGCCATGATCAGTGAGAGGTAGGGGCTGCGGGGGCTGCCAGGGGAGCCTAGGCAGAGCCAAGTCCCAGAAGTCAGGGAGCCCAGTAGGCCCCCAGCCTGGCCACAGGCCATCTGTTCTCTCCTCCCCAGGTAGAGAGCAACTTCAACAACTACCACCAGTTTCTCATATAGGCCTTACTTTACCTGGAGAGCCCCCACAGGAACCTGAAGCTGGTAGCCGTGAAGTTCATTGGTAGGCGCCGGGCCGATGGCCACGTTCATGTCCCCCGGGGCCTGCTCTTGGCATAAATGGCTCTAGGCCCAGCAGGGTGAACAAGGTTGACCCTCGAGTCAAGCACTGCTTTCCTGACCCCTTGAGCCAGCCCAGCTCCCCCAGTGGGCAAGGGGCTTCCCCACCAGCCTCGGGGGAACAGGGCCTTGGCCCACCGCTGCTCCCCACAGTTATCCAGGGGGAATTCTGCAGGGCTACTTTTCCAACCTCTGCTTCTACCTGATCAAAGGCGACGTGAGAGTCCTTAGGAGACTTAAGCCGGGAACTCCACCCTGGCCCGTGGGCTGTGTGACCGAGGAGGGCTCCCCTGGCCAGCCTGTCCTGAGAACGGGACATTGTCCCCTCCTTCACACTGGAGGACGGGACAGGGCTGTGCTCCCCATCAGACGTGGCTCCCGGCACAGGGCAGTGACCCCTCCCCACCCCTCTCAATGGGACGCCCGGGACAGGACTCCCAGGCTGGGGCTGGGCAGGCTATGGTCGTGCAGTCAGCCCCGAGGTCTCTACTGCAGACTCAGAGGCCCTCAGGCAGGACGAGAACGCCATGTGCCGCGAGTTCTCCCTGACCTTCTTGGAAGACGTCATGGGATGTCCCAGTATGTAGCCTGAGCCCTGGGCTTGTTGCGGTTGTCAGCGGCTGGTCGTTGTGTTGATTTCTATCTTTATTAAATGCTGACAGAGTTCGCCACGGCCCCTCCTCGGTGTATCCAGGGCCCGGCTGGGCTCTCCCCTCCAGATTCACACAGCTGTGGGGGTTGGAAGGGCCCTGGCAACCCAGGGCTTCAGAAGCTGCTGGGATGGCTCTTTTGGCCAGTGTGAGCTGAGGACTCACCTGCTGACACTGGGCCATAAACAAAAGGATCCCAGGACCTCGGGGGCCATTCTCACAGCCCCTTCCCCACTCCTCCCTCCCCAGCAGGGCCGTGACCCTTCCTCCTGCATCCACAATCATCCCTCCCACATGCCTGCCCTGCTCCAGGCTCCCCCTGCATCCCCTCCACCCTGCATTCTTCTCCAAGTGATCTCAGGTCCCTCCCACCCTTGGGGGCCTGTTTAAGCCTGGAGTGGCCCTGGGCCCTGTATCTGTGCCTGACCTATATCTCCGCTCCAGCCATTGAGGGTACCCCTCACACTTGCCACATCCAGGCCTACAGAGACCCCCTCCCCGGCCACCCCGCCTCGCCTCCAAAGGGCTGCATCTGCTCTGCTGTCTGAGCTCCTGGTGCAGACGTCACTGCGCCCTCTGCAATGCCTTCCGTCCCTCCCCACCCCTTGCCCAGGGGGCTTTCAGCTGTGCCCATGGCCCTGCTGTCTGTGGTGGCTTTGGGGCCATCTCTGCGGAGGGCATCCAAGGCTCCTCCTAGAGTCTTTGGCCCATGGTCACCACTCAGGGAATGTGCATCGCATGCCGAGTGCAGGCGTTGCTGGGAATGCGGTGCTCGTCCTCGGGGCGCTCTGGGGAGAACAGCAGATGCGTCCTAGGCTGCAGGCCAGGGCATGGGGAAAGTCACCTGGAGACCTCCACCTCCCAGCCACTGCCCCGGGAAGGGAGCTTCCTGGAGAAGTGGTGCTTGAGCTCAGCCCTGGAGGACATCAAGACTGAGATGGAGGTGGGAGAGGGAGGGCACCACACCCAGAGGCCATCTGGGCTGGAGGAGCTGCCCAGGCAAAGGCAAGAGGCCGGGGCATGGGAGGAAAGTCAGCTGAGGGGCCACCGGGGGCCCGGGCCTGAGCCTGCCCGGGCTGTGGAGCCAGTGGGCATGCCGGGCAGGAAAGCAAGAGGGAAGTGCCATTTGTCCTGGGCCTTTCCCAGCAGGCTGAGGGCAGAGGCCTGAGGCCCGAGCTCTCCCCTGACAGCGCCCGCCTCTCAGTGCTCACCCGCGCCCCCCGTCCCAGCTAAGCACTATATGATGGGAGGACAAGCGGCCAGGAGGAGGACAGGTCCGGGGACCAGGTGCATCTGGCCCAGTCAGAGAGGCCAAGGACAGCAGGTGTGGGCCTGGGCACAGGGTCGGCTGAGCCGTGGTGATGGGTGTGCAGCGTCAGCAGACAGAAGACGAGGAAGCCATGGTGTGGAGGAGGCTGCTGGGGGATGAGGGGGCCAAGGACTGCACCTTGAGGAATTCCAGCGTTTCATAGTTACTTGGAGGAGAATGTCCCAGCAAGGGACACTTAGAAGCAGCAGCCGCCGAGAAGGGGGGCACTGGGGTGGTGTAGACTCACAGGAGCCAAGAGGGTTCAGCTGTGAGAAGGAAGGGGCGGCAGACTAGGTGGGGTGCTCCCCAGAGGCCCTGATGAGGAAGGTGGGAAGGGACCCACATCTGTCCTCAGAGTACTGTGGGAGTGGGCGGGTGGACAGGGGCCGGGACGGAGGCAGCACTGTGGGAGTGGGCAGGTGGACAGAGGCTGGGACAGAGGTTTCCAACCTCTGCAGTGTGCAGGCTAGGTGCTCCAATGATCCCCCCACCAAAATACAACTAGGTCTTACATAAATGACAAGAAATGCAGCTTTTAATGTATCCCCAGCTCTCAGAAAAAGCAAGGGAAATCTCTAAAGGCTTAAAAATGAAAGACAAATGGAAGAGCCCAAAACAACTGACACTAGAATAGCGAGTGAAAAACAATGAAAAACTCGGGGTCACTGTTGGGAGCAGGAGCTGAAACTGGGGCTGGGTTGGAAGACAGGTCTTGGTTTCCCAAGAGGAGGGATGGTGAAAGCTGAACCCCAAGGCTGCAACAGGCCAGGACTCTGGAAGGGGCCTGCAGGGCAGTAGCACCCACTGATTCCAAGCAGAAGCAAGTACCAAGCAGCTCTGGAGGGGGCGCTCCCATCCAGGCCCTCTACAGCAGACAGGTTGGGTTAAACCACAGGTGAGCTCCCAGAAAAAGCTGGCAGACGTGAGCAAAGGAGCCCCCCAACTGAGAGTCAGCAGAGAAGTCACAATCACTTTCAGGGGCGGTGGCATGCATGGAGCTGTCCCCTCCTAGGGCAGCAATAGCTTTCCAGGAACTTCAGCTACTGTCATTCACAAATACAGCACACAAAATAGCCATGTATGAGCTCTTCAAAGAAGCAAAAGACAGACCCAAACAATGAGCAAGATAAGGAAATATCGGAAGTGACCAAGCAGATGTGAAAAAGCATCAAACAGGACTTCTAGATAGGAAAAATGCAAGTGGTAAATTTTAATGGCTAAATGAGATGGCATATTAGACACAGCTGAAGAGAGAATTAATTAGCTGAAGGCTAGATATGAAATTACCAGGAATTCTCCAAAATTGATAAAACACAGAAATTCAGGCACAACCTGTATCTAACAAGATAAACAGATTCCACATGCAGACATATTGTGTAGAACGCAAAAGAAAAATCTTAAAAATAGGCAAGAGGAAGAGATTCCCCCCACCCCACGCCCCCACCCAGGGATGACAAACCAGCAGTAGAATCAAGAATAGCAACCATGGAAGCCAGAAGAGGGTGGAACGAGATTTCGCAACTGTGTCTGATCCTGTCTCCTGGGTCAAAAGCCTGGGAGGTGGGCAGACTGCTAGAGGTGGCAATGAGAGGGCAGCTTGAGGCCAGCTTCTTAAGTTCCATTCATGCTGCCCCCACTGGGCCACACACATCTTCCCTTGGGGGTAGTCAGTGTCTGCCCCTTCACTGAAGAACTTGGGGGCAGCAGCCCAGGTCCTAGTGCAGGGGTCCTTGGATGACACTGAGGACTAATGCAAGATGTTAATAATAGAGGAGACTCTGGGGGTAGGGCGAAGGTGTGTGTATGAAACATGATAAAAATAGAATTTAAAAAATGAAAAGTAAAAATGTAAAAAGGACCACATGGAAATTTTAGAACTGGAAAGTACAATAACTGAAATAAGAAAAATTCACTGGTTGGTCTCAATAGCATACAATGGAGATAAGAGGAGAAGAGTGAACTTGAAAATCAATAGAAATTATCAGGTCTAAACAACAGAGAGAAAAGTGATGGACCAAAAATGAATGGAACCTTAGGACCCACAACACTAGCATTCATATTAAGAGGAGACAGTGAATGGTTTGGGAAAATTCAATAAATAGGAGCTCAAATTGCTTGAATCTTAGCAAAGACAGAAACTTACAGATTCAGATATGAACACAAAACAGGATAAACGAAGAGAAATCCATGCCAAGAAACATCCTAATCAAGCTGCTGAAAGACAAAAACATCTTGCGGCCAGCCACAAAACAATGCCGTAGACATATGAAAGAGCAAGGATTTGAAAGACAACGGATTTCTCACCAGAAACCATGGAAGTCAGGGAGCAATGGAGCAAAATTTTTTAAATGCCAAAGAAAAAGGAATGGTCAATATGAATTATCTATCTAGTGAAAACATTCTTTGGGAATTTAGCTGGAATAAAGGCATCCTCTGATGAAGGAGGACTTGGATGTAATTCTTATACCTTATATAAAAGCTAGCTCAGATGGGATGTAAACATAAAATGCAAACCTATCACACTTTTAGAATCAGAGAAGAGTCCTTGTGACCTGGCAAAGAGGTCTTACATATGACACCAAAAGCTCAATCAATGGGAAAACAACTTCGTTCTGCAAAAGACATTCTTGAAAGAATTAGAAGAACAGCTATGACAATAGCCAGCAAGGAATTCTTGAACCATTGTTGGTGAGAATGCAAAATAGAACAGCTGCTCTGGAAAATCGTTTGTCATTTTCTTACAAAGTTAGAGATACACTCACCATATGCCCTAGCAGTTCCACTCCTAGGCATTTGCCCTAGAGACATGGAGATATTTCTACACAAACTCAAGCATGAATGCTTATGTCAGCTTTTTTCATAGTTGTCAAAAACTGGATATAACTCAAATGTCCTTCTATGGGTGAATAGATAAACTATAGTGTGCCCATACAATGGAATTCTACTCAAGAATAAGAAAGAAATAGGCTGACCATGGTGGCTCACGCCTGGAATCCCAGCTCTTTGGGAGGCCAAGGCAGGAGGACCGCTTGAGCCCAGGGGTTTGTGACCAGCCTAGGCAACATAGCAAGACCCCATGTCAAAACAAAACAGGCCAGGCACAGCGGCTCATCCCTATGATCCCAGCACTTCAGGAGGCTGAGGTGGGAGGATTGCTTGGGCCCAGGAGTTTGAGATCAGCCTGGGCAATAGAATGAGAGCTTGTCTCTACAAAAACCTTAAAAAAATTAGTTGGGCAGGGTGGTGTGTGTCTATAGTCCCAGATACTAGGGAGGCTGAAGTGGGAGGATCACTTGAGCCTGGGAAATAGAGGCTGTAGTGATCTGTGACTGTGCCACTGCACTCCAGCCTGGGCAACAGAGTGAGACCCTGTCTCAAAAAAAGGAAGGATTGGTGCACAGCACCGGGATGGATCTGAGCAGTGTGAATGCTGAGGGGAGGAGGTCATCCCAAGGGGCTGCAACCCTGCGTGATTCCATGGACATGGCACTCTGGAAACGGGAAAAGTGCAGTGCAGTGATCTGCTGCATCCTCTCCTATTAGCCAGTGATGGACCATGTGCTGCCTCCCCTCCTGTTAGCCAGTGATGGACCATGTGCTGCATCCCCTCCTGTTAGCCAGTGGTGGACCATGTGCTGCCTCCCCTCCTGTTAGTGATGTGTCATGTGCTGTAACCCCTCCTGTTAGTGATGGACCATGTGCTGCCTCCCCTCCTGTTAGTGATGGATCATGTGCTGCATCCCCTCCTGTTAGTGATGGACCATGTGCTGCCTCCCCGCCTGTTAGCCAGTGATGCACCATGTGCTGCATCCCTGCCTGTTAGTGACGGACCATGTGCTGCATCCCCTCCTGTTAGCCAGTGATGGACCACGTGCTGCATCCCCTCCTGTTAGTGGTGGACCATGTGCTGCATCCCCTCCTGTTAGTGGTGGACCATGTGCTGCATCCCCTTCTGTTAGCCAGTGATGGACCATGTGCTGCATCCCCACCTGTTAGTGATGGACCATGTGCTGCATCCCCTCCTGTTAGCCAGTGATGGACCATGTGCTGCATCCCCTCCTGTTAGCCAGTGATGGACCATGTGCTGCTTACCCTCCTGTTAGCCAGTGATGGACCGTGTGCTGCATCCCCTCCTGTTAGCCAGTGATGTATCATATGCTGCATCCTCGCCTGTTAGTGATGGATCATGTGCTGCCTCCCTGCCTGTTAGTAATGGATCACGTCCTGCATCCCCGTCTGTTAGCCAGTGATGGACCATGTGCTGCATCCCCTCCTGTTAGCCAGTGGTGGACCATGTCCTGCATCCCTGTCTGTTAGCCAATGATGGACCATGTCCTGCATCCCCCCCTGTTAGCCAGTGATGGACCATGTCCTGCATTCCCTCCTGTTAGCCAGTGATGGACCATGTCCTGCATCCCCTCCTGTTAGCCAGTGATGGACCATGTGCTGCATCCCCTCCTGTTAGCCAGTGATGGACCATGTGCTGCATCCCTGCCTGTTAGTGGTGGACCATGTGCTGCATCCCCTCCTGTTAGCCAGTGATGGACCATGTGCTGCATCCCCTCCTGTTAGCCAGTGACGTACCATGTGCTGCATCCCTGCCTGTTAGTGATGGACCATGTGCTGCGTCCCCGCCTGTTAGCCGGTGATGGACTCCATGTACAACGGTGATCTCATAAGATTGTAACAGAGTTGAAAGTGTCTGTCACCTAGTGACATGCTAGTGGCCATTTCTCCCACGTGTGGTGACGCTAGTGTAAGCAACCCTACTGTGCTGCCAGTCTATAAAAGTCAAGTTCATACAGTTATGTACATTACATAATACTTAGTAATAAATGAGTCTGTTACTGGCTTATGTGTACAATACTTTTGTTATTTTAGAGTGTACTCCTTCTACGTATATAGAAAAAGGTGAACTGCAAAACAGCCCCAGGCAGGACCTTCAGGAGGGGTCCGGAAGACGGTATTGCTGTCCTGGGAGGGGACAGCTCCATGCATGCCACCGCCCCGAGGACCTTCTAATGGGACAAGACTTGAAGGCAGAAGACAGTGAGGCGGGTGATCCTGACCCTGTGCAGGCCTAGGCTACTGTGTGTGTGTATGTTAGTTTTTAAGAAGAAAGTTTAAAAAGTAAAAATAAAAATAAAAATAAATTTTAAAATAGAATAAAGCTTATAGGATAAGGATACAATAAAGGAAAATATTTGTACATGTTTGTGTTTTAAGGTAAATGTTATCACAAGAGAGTCAGAAAGTTATAAAAATTAAAAAGTTTATAAAGTAAAAACGTTACAGTAGGATATCGAGGAATGAAAATATTTTTAAACAAACTTGGTGAAGCCTACATGTACAGTGTTTACAAAGTGTCCAGTAGTGCACAGGGACATCCGAGGGCATCCCATTCACTCGCCACTCAGACACTGGCTCACCCAGAGTAACTGCCCGTCCTGCCAGCTCCACGCATGCCAAGTGCCCTATGCAGATGGACCATTTCTAATCTTTTATTTATTCTAAAAATACTGTATTTTTACTGTACCTTTTCTATGTTTAACTATACAAATTCTGTGCGGTTTTTTTTTTTTTTTTTTTTTGAGATTGGGTCTTACTATGTTGCCCAAGGTGGTCTTGAACTCCTAAGCTCCAGTGATCCTCCCAAGTAGCTGAGACTATAGGTGCAGCCACTGCACCCGGTTTGGATACACAGTTTCCTACCATTGTGTTATAGTTGCCCACAGTATTCAGTACAGTCACAGGCTGAGCAGATTTGTAGCCTAGGGGCAACAGGCTGTACCATACAGGCTCAGTGCATCAGCTCGGCCAGCTAGACCTGTGTGAGTAGACTCTGTGATGTTCATGCAAGGAAGAACTCATGTAAGAACACATTTCTCAGAATGCATCCTTGTCGTGAAGTGACACACGATTGTACAGGGATGAAGCATACAGCAGTGGCTGCCCCAGGGGGAAGATGGGGAAAGGATTTCACTAGAAAGGGACCTGCTGATGGGATGTTGGGGGCTGGTGGCACTGTCCCACTCATGGTGACAGTTGCATGGGTCTGCCAGAGCTGTGCACTGTCTGATGGTGGCAGTGGCTGAGTGTATACATATGGCCAAACCCATCCAACACTTAAAATGGACGAATCTTGGTATATTTAAGTTGTACCTCCAAGTTAAACCAAAAATGCAAAATTCAAGTACGCACACCAATATTAGTTGCCATACACAGAGAATGTCATTACATACGGCTTCGTCTCATCTGTGGTATACGTTTGGCTGTATTTTATATTAAAATAAAACACATCAAGAAAAAAATGAAAAAGAACAGATGAGATGCACACATAGCAACCCAGATGGATCTTTTTTTAAAAAAAAGTGCTTATGGAAAAAAGTAAAAAACAGATTGAGATCTATAACGATATAGTTTAAATAAATAGACACTTTGATAATTGTGCCATGGTTATATAAGATGTTAATGATGGGGGAAGCTTGTAGGGGGTAGAGCAATGCTTTCTATAAAATCTTTGCAACTTTCTGTTGCCTGAAATTATTATCAAATAAAAAGAACACTTGCAAAAAAAAAAAAAAAAAAGACACATTAACTAAATTAGAGTAGCTGCTTATCAGTTGGGGGGCAGATTATGGAGATTCAAGAGAATAAGTAAGCAAGAACGGGGCTTCCCATGGGCCAGCATGATGCCAGGCCATGAGTGGGATTAACTCGGCCTTCTCCATGTGGACGACAGAGTTACAGTCAACAGGTGTCTGCCAGCAGGACTTGGAAAGCCTGTACTTTGCGAAGAAGGACAGCATGAAGGAATGGTGATGAAGGAATGGCTAAACGCATAAGTACATATAACCAGGGCTGTCTACTGACAAGGATAATCCTGTCTCACGCATAGGGTTGTACATATACAGCTCAAATCACAGAAGCCCAAGGATAATGAGTAAAGTCTTCCGAGGTCCTTGTACTGTTTGAAAGGGAGTTCATAGATTGACTCATTTTAGACCCGGTTAAATAATGCGTAAAATTTCAAAGGTAAGCTGAAAAGGAATAGAAAGAATCTGTAAGATTTCCATGTGAATAAAAGGTAAAACTGCATTAAAAATAAATACTTTAGGTCAGGCATGGTGGCTCATGCCTGTAATCCCAGCACATTGGGAGGCCGAGGCAGGAGGATCACTTGAACCCAGGAGTTCAAGACCAGCCTGGGCAACATAGTGAGACCCCATCTCTGCTAACAAACAAATAAACAAACAAACAAATTATCCAGGCGTTGTGGTGCACACCTGTAGTCCCAGCTACTCAGGAGGCAAGGGCAGGAGGATCACTTGAGCCCAGGAGTTTGAGGCTGTAGTGAGTTATGACTGTGCCACTGCACTCAGCCTGGGTGACAGAGTGACCTCCTGCCTCTAAAATAAATAAAGAAAGAAATACTTTAAAAATGCAGTCACTTTGAAAAATCAAAACAGGAGTTTTGTGGTTCTCTGTTTTTTTTTTTTTTTTTGGGAGACATGATCTCACTATGTTGCTCTATCTGGTCTCACACTTCTGGCCTCAAGCAACCTTCCCACCTCAGGCTCCCAAAGTGCTGAGATTACAGGTCTGAGCCACCATGCCCAGCTGAGAAAGGATAATTTTTTTAAGTAAAAACAAGATGCTGATGGGGCACTAAGACAGAGTACCAGATCTAAATACAGCAGCCATCACCCAAAAATGGGAAAAAAAAGGTTAAAAGCCAGATTCTCTGATTGGATTATAAAAGTCCAGTTCTATGCCCTTACATGAGACATACCTAAAATTTGAGAATAAACCCACAACAAAGTTATTTAATAAAGGATGATGAGGGTATTTGTATTAATATCAAATGAGATAGACTTTAAGTCAAAAGCAAAAAACATTATTGTGTAGAGAAATGGTTACTTCAAAATGACAAAAATTCAAATATCCAGGAACATATAATAATTCTAAACTCATGTTCCTCAAAATATACAAAGCGGCCGGGCACGGTGGCTCGAGCCTGTAATCCCAGCACTTTGGGAGGCCGAGACGGGCGGATCACGAGGTCAGGAAATCGAGACCATCCTGGCTAATACGGTGAAACCCCGTCTCTACTAACAAATACAAAAAACTAGCCGGGCGAGGTGGCGGGCGCCTGTAGTCCCAGCTACTCGGGAGGCTGAGGCAGGAGAATGGTGTAAACCCGGGAGGCAGAGCTTGCAGTGAGCTGAGATCCGGCCACTGCACTCCAGCCTGGGCGACAGAGCGAGACTCCGTCTCAAAAAAAAAAAAAAAAATATATATATATATATATATATATATATATATATATATATACAAAGCAAAATTGGGTAGAATTACGAAGAAAAAAGAGACAATCTGCTATCATAGTGGGAGATTTCAATACTTCTTTCCAATTCTTGACAGGTCAAGCAGATTCAAAATAATTGAAGGTTGTAAGAGATGAGAAATCCGAACTGAAGTGCTTCTCTTCCTCCCTCTCACAAACTCAATATGGCACATGGCACTTCTGTGACCAGCTGCGAGGTCGTTTCCCCACACACTGAGCGACACTGCAGAGGACACCGGCTGGGTGTCCTCAATTCAATTCCAACGCCATCCACCTGATCCCGCAAGTAGGGGCTCAGTCTCACGCGATGGCCCCACCTCCAATGCTAGTGCTTCTGACCAACCTGCCATGAATCAGGGTTCCTATGACCCCCTCCTCGGGTTTGATGATTTGCTGGAGCAGCTCACAGGACTCAGGAACACACTGAGCTGCGTTTACCCATTTATGGCACAGGCTGTGATGAAGGTGCGGATGCACAGCAGGTGGAGGAGACGCGGGGGGCAGGCATAGGGAGGGGCACGGAGCTCCCAGGCCCTCCCAGCAGCACCCCCAGGCACCTGCATGTGTTCAACTATCTGAGGACTCCCTGAACCCTGTCCTTTTGGGGTTCTGTGGAAGCTTTATTAGGAATGCGTGATTGATTACATCATTGGCCATTGGTGATCAACCTTCAGCCTCTCTCCCCTGCCCGGAGGTGGGGAGTGGGGCTGAAAGTCCCAACCCTCTACTGCTTCCTTGGTCTTTCCAGTGACCAGCCCCATCTTGAAGCTATTTCAGGGCCACCAGTCATCTCATTAACATACATAAGAAATGCTTGTCACTCTGAAGATTCCAAGAGTTTCAGGAGCTGTACGTCAGGAAATGGAGATGAAGATTAAATATACATTTCACAATATCACAATGAGGTAGGAAGCGGGACTCAACTCTGGAGGTGGGGCTCAGGCACAGGACCAAGTTGAGGACTAGCTAAAATAGTGGCAGGGTAGAAAGACCTTTCCAGAACACACACGCACCAGGGTACCTAACGGTTTACTATTGCCATGGCAACACCAGAAGTTACTGCCCCTTTCCATGGCAGTGACCCACTGACCTGGAATTTACCACTCTTTTTCTTGAAACTTCTGCATAATCTGCCCCTTAATTTGCATACAATTAAAAGCGGGTATAACTATGACTGCGGGAGTGCCTCTGAGCTGCTTCTCTGGGCTCACTGCCTACGGGGTAGCCCTGCTCTGCAAGGAACAGTCCCTCTGCTGTTGCTGTACACGGCCACTTCAATCTAAGGTGCTTCTAACACCACCGGCTTGCCTTCAAATTATTTGCTGAACAAAGCCAAGAACCCTTCCAGGCTAAGCCCCGCTTTGGGGGTCACCTGCCCTGCATCCACAAGGGTACAGAGGATTTGAGCAACAGAATTGACCAGCTTGGTTTAACTAACATATAAATAACTACGCACTCAGCAATTGTAAAAGAGGTGTGAAATATTTATAAAAATTGGTCACATACTATGCAACAAAGCAATTCACATACAGATTACATTTTATGACAACATAATTAGAAATCACAAAAAGATAGGTTTCTTAAATCCCATGGTTTGGAACTTTAAAAACACATATAAAACAACATATATCCAAGGAAGCAATCATAATGGAAATTTAAAAACCAATACAACTGAATGGTAATGAAAATAATACATACAGAAACCTTCAGGGGGAGCTAAAGTAACGCTTTGAGGGAAATTTGTAGCCTAAAATGCTTATATTAGACAATAGCAAGGGCTAAAAATGAATATGTTCAGCATTCAGCATAAAAAGTTATCTTCATTCCTAATAAAACCAAAGAAGAAGGAAAGAGGTTATAAAGATAGGAGTAGGAATGAGTGAAGTGGGGGGCATAACACAGGGGAACCACAAAGGCAAAAGTTTGTTCTTTGAAGTGAATGATAAAATAAACAAGTTGAATAACATAAAGAGAAAAGGCACAATTCAAATGGTGTTAGGGGTGACAAAGGGGACCCGATTACAGACACATCAGAAATAAGAGAACGTTAGGAGCAATGTGATTCCAACACATATGAAAACTTAGTTGAAGTAGTTGGATTTCAGAAAAGCACAATGCACTAGAAGTGACTCAAGAAGAAATAAAAAGCCTGAATAGCTCCATAGTTAGTTGCTAATGAGAAGGACTCTTAAGGAGAAAGGCTGGAGAGTGTGGAGAGAGGGAAAGGCCTCGTGTAAAAGACCCTACGAGGAGCTGATGGGGAGGGAGGTAGGCTGGGGCTGGAGGTGCTGGACCCAGCAGAAGCAGAGAGCACAGCTTCTCCACTGCGAGCTCTAGGAGAATGTGAGAGGTGGGGCACGTGGAGCCAGTGCAGCTTTGAAGACGCTGTAGGTGCCTCCCACCTGAAATCTGTGTCAGGGCCTGGCCTGCACTTAAAATTTATTTGACCAGCACTTCGAATAGTCCAGGCCCAGATAATACATCAACATAGGGTCTTACTTCTTGCTTTGTTTTTGGAAATGGAAATTGCTCTATTTTTTCCCTGATAATACTCCTTCGTTACAAATACGTCATGCACAGGTGCTCAGTGTAGACCAAAAATAAAATTCTAAGTCCCCCAACCGACTGAATGGACTGCGCTCTTGGCCAAGGAGATTCCAAAGAAACCTAAAAAGAAAAAACGAGTTCAGGTTATGATGAGAAGGAGGGATCAGACATGCCTCATTATACTCTCCTTTCTTGGGAATTCAGACACAAAATTGATCAGCATTAACATTAAACAGAAATCTTAAGACAGACCAAACAGACTTTTTGTAGAAAAAACATACCAAATTCCAACCTGACCCCAGCAGAGCATCACATGATACTAGGCTCTGAAAGAAATCAAAGGATTTTACCCCAAAGTGTATTTCTTTGACATGTTTTGAAGTGGCCCTGCAAGGCTGTCTCTTGTGGGGGAAATTTACATTCCATAGAGAATCCTCTTCCGTTTCCAGGTCTTTTTCTGACCTTGAAGAGATTAGCTGAGAGTGTAGCCTAACATCTTTTAAAGGTTGAATAGCAAACATTTGCCATCTACTGCCTCTAAAGGTGGCCACCTATGAGATTTCATCTACAAACTAACTTTGCTCTCCACAACCTCTTATCTAATTTAAACACCCTTTCTATTGATTCCAGGTCTTTAGAAAATAACTCTTCCAACCAATTGTGAATCGGAAAATCTTTAAATCCACCTATGACCTGGAAGCTTCTGTTTCAGGGTGTCCCACCTTTCTAGAACCAATATATATGTCGTATGTATTGATTGATGTCTTAAGTGTCCCTAAAATGTATAAAATCAAGCTGTACCCCAATGACTTTGGGCACAGGTCCTCAGGCCCTCCTGAGGCTGTGTCATGGGTCATAATCCTTAAACCTGGCGAAGTAAACCTCGAATGATGACGCCTAAGTACACCACCACGACAGCCTGGATACCTGGGTTTGAATCCCACCACTGGTTTAGCTCTGTGACTGGGCAAGTCACCTACTCGCTCTGTGCCTCAGTTTCCTCTTCTGTGCTGGGTGGTTGTTACAAAGGCCTGCATCACTGTCCCTCATCCCCTTCATCAGTGCCATGGGTAAGGGCACGTGTCATTCTGTGATTCTCTGGTCTTCACTGAGGTCCCTTCTCTGGGAGCTTCCACTAGGAGTCCCTGAGCCACCAGCATAATCTCTACAAGCCTGGTGCATACCCGGGAGGTGCTGCATCGAGACCTGTGGGCCACGGAGACCAACGGGACCCATGAGATGTGAACAGCCACTGCCCTCCACACATGGCTGCTGTTCCTCAGCCTGGACCCCTGGCCTGGCCTCCACCTCGCCCCTCCTCACCAGGCCTGCTCGGCTCAATCTGCCCTCTTCTCCTCCTACGGCTGCCTGTTCCTGGTGCATTGCAGGCACACACCTGGAGGCAGGTGCAGGTGGCCCCTTCCCAGAGCACTCTGTGGCCTCTTTCCCAAGGGCCCCTCTCAGACTTCTCAGCAGTCAGATGCTGACAAGCGCCTCCTCTGAGCATACCCCATGTGCATGCCAGGTTCGGGGGAACCGCTGTCCTGCAGGAAACTGCCTGCCTCCCCGCCAAAGCCTGCTATAAGGCACATGGCTTTGGAGAGACTCAGAGGCAGGGGTGTTGTGAGGCCAGGACAGTGAAGAGGGAGGCACCACCAAGGTTTGGGGCCAGGAGTGCTTCTGGCAGCCACAGGCACAGATTGCCTGGAGGATGGCAACAGTCGGGTGGGGGAAGGGGTTGGCCAAGCGGTGGTCCAGGCCTGAGCTGTGTGACCCTGGCCACACCCCATCCTAGTGACCTGTTAGTGACCTGGGGTGGGCCCAGAAAGTAATCCCCCGCAGCAGCCCCAGGGTGGGGCCTGAGCGCTGAGCCCCTCTCTCCACACCAGCAGGCAGTGGGCTCTGGCGGCAAGCCTGAACCTCCTGAACCTCCTAAACCTTCAAGGGGTACGGGCCCTGGCCCATGCTGCCCATGCTCCCCATGCCGCCAGCCTTGGCTCTGCAGCCACTGGTGACATCAGCAGCCTCCAAGGCTGGCCCTACATGGGTGCCAACCACTGTCCGCCTCTGCTACCTCCGGGTTCAGCCAGGTCCCTGCCTCCAGGAAGCCTTCAAGAGTGGGAGGTCCAGTCCCTGCCCTGCACCCTCCCTGCCTACCCTCAGGGTCCTGTCACCAGACTGTGCCCACCCCTCTCCTCCAACAAAGCAGCCCCTGCAGACCTGTCCCTCCCTCCTCTTCCCTGCCCCGGTGCCCAAGGCACACCCTTGTCCTTCAGGAGGTTAAGCGTTACCCAGTGGAGGAACGGGGGGAGTCCATCAGAAGCTTCCCCTCTAGGGGTGGGGGTCCCTCGGCTTCAGCAGGGGCAGGGAAAGATCAGGAAGGACATGGAGGAGAGGTCGGGGGCGGGCAGCGAAGGACCACCTCACCCCTGTGCACACTGCAAGGCAGGAGGGGATGGGTTCCTGGGGTCCCCAGCACCTGAGCAGCCCTGGAACCCGGGCTTGTAGCCCACCCTCACCCCGGAACTCCTGGGAGGGGCTGAGGGGGTTGCTGCTGGGGGTGCTGCCTCCTGCCTCCCCCCACCTCCCCTTCCTGGACAGGGTCCATATGGTGTTCCCAGAGAGCCATATTGAGCCCGGCGACACCGCCTCTGCCTTCCTGGGAGAGCTGGGAGCCATCCGCCATTCCCCCAGAGGCTGGCCGAGAGGCCACCATGCTGCCCCTAGCCCCAGGGGAGGTCCCTGCTTCTCCTGGGGGCTGGGCAGGGCTTTGGAGCCAATGTCTTCTGCGATTTGGGGGAAGGGTCTGAATTTGATTATCCTAAGATTGCGTACGTTTAAATACAAGTTTCTAGGCTGGGAAATGCTTCGATTCTGTAATTATAAATTTCAGGACCTCTAACGGGAAGGGCTGCCATCTCTTAATGGGCTCCGGGTGCCTAGAATGATTCAGGCTGCCCAGGCCTCTGATCCGGCTGCCGGCCCTCTGGGAGAGACCCTGTGGCTCTGGGAGGGAAGGTTCTGGAACACAGCTGACATGAGTGGTGATGGTTCAGGCTTCCGGCTCTGCCAAGTCCTTATTTGGAGGAGTTTCCGCTGTGCATGGGGTGGGCGGCTCGCACGTTCACCAGCTATTCGTAGACGTTCCTCCCTCCCGATTATTTTTAGGACCTGACAAGATACTCCAGAGCCCGCTGCTTCCGACACCTTGAGAAGCGCCAAGTCACAGACTGCTGGCCCTGGAAGGACCCTCAGCTGGCACCCGTGGGGAAACTGAGGCCCGGACGGGGAGGGTCCGAGGCAGGGCCAGGAGCGGGCCTGGGCAGCCAGGCACCCTGGGAAGAGTCTCACCTGTGTTCAGGTCCCTTCAGGGGCTGCTCTGAGCTGACCCGGCCAGAGACATAGGACACCTGGCGGGCAGAGGTGTGCTGCTCAGGGTCTTCAGAGGGGCCTGTGCCATCACTGCAGGGATCTGAGAGCTCCCTGGGCCACAGGGAGCAGACGGCAGAGCAGGGCTGTGGTGGAGGCCCACTGGCCCCTCCCACTGATGCACTCCTAGGTCTGGGCCTCCAGGGAGGTGCTCGGCCCTCCCTAGGACCATGCCTCAGAGCCAAGAAGCTTGTGGGGCTGTAGCAGGGCTGGGGAGATGGCGCTGGTCAGAAAAGTCTGCCTGGTCCCTCCTGACCCTGCTTACCTCCCAGGGTGGTGAGCAGCTGGAGTGGGGTGGGCAGTGCCTGGGTGAGACACCAGCTGCTCTGTCACCTCAGGGGCACTTCAGAACCCTTGCCAGGGGCCCTCCAGACCCTGCACTCCAGACACAGCCCCTACCAGGCTCAGGCCTCTCCAGGCCCTGCACTCCCCCTCCAGGCCCAGGCCTCCCCAGGCCCTGCACTCCCGCTCCAGGCTCAGGCCCCTCCAGGCCCTATACTCCCCATCCAGGCCCAGGCCTCCCCAGGCCCTGCACTCCCGCTCCAGGCCCAGGCCCCTCCAGGCCCTGCACTCCCCCTCCAGGCCCAGGCCTCCCCAGGCCCTGCACTCCCCCTCCAGGCCCAGGCCCCTCCAGGCCCTGCACTCCCCCTCCAGGCCCAGGCCTCCCCAGGCCCTGCACTCCCGCTCCAGGCTCAGGCCCCTCCAGGCCCTGCACTCCCCCTCCAGGCCCAGGCCTCCCCAGGCCCTGCACTCCCGCTCCAGGCTCAGGCCCCTCCAGGCCCTGCACTCCCCCTCCAGGCCCAGGCCTCCCCAGGCCCTGCACTCCTGCTCCAGGCTCAGGCCCCTCCAGGCCCTGCACTCCCCCTCCAGGCCCAGGCCTCCCCAGGCCCTGCACTCCCCCTCCAGGCCCAGGCCTCCCCAGGCCCTGCACTCCTACGCAGATGCCTCCCCTGCTTCCTGTTTCAGGACAGATCATAGGGAGCTGGGGGTGGGGGCAGCAGGGCTGAAAAGGGAACTCCTGGCTAATGGAAGGTTCTGGAACAAATTCTGGAGTAGGGCACACACTATGCAATTGCTCCTCTGGAGTTGAGCCTTCTGGGAAGCAGGGCCTGGGGAGGTGGGTGGACCCAGCAGGAGGGTGTGGCCTTCATCTTGAATGAGACCAATAGAGGTTAGGGGACAGCCCCACTGAATGGTCATGATGCAGCCCAGACAGTGGTGAGGGGGTGGGGTCAGTCAGGATGGAGAAGGGGAAGAGGGCGAACCAAAGAGCAGAGTCTGCTGAGGGGAAAAGGGGCCCTCACGTTGCAGCACAAGGCATGCAGGTTAGACTCGAGGAAGGACTTCCTGACAGCAAGCTCTATTACTGCTGGATTGGGGCCAGGGAAGTGGGGTGAGAGAGGTGGTTGTGAAGGGCCTTGCCGGAAAGAGCCTCTGGCCTGCCTAGAGACAAAGCCACTTGGTGCAGGGGGTGGGGAAACCTTCTTAGGCTTCCTTCCCCTTCTGGCATTGTTTGTGTCGGTGACAGGAAGGGGAATGAGCAGATAGGAGTTAGGTGTGAAGGAGCTTCCTCCTCATCTCAGGAGTGTGGGTGCTGACGAGACGCACAGCGCCTGGGTGGCTGCCACTCCTGTCTGCTCCACCTCCAGGTGACTCAGAGACTCTAGTCATTGTCCTTATGTATCCTTTCTTCCATCTACCCATCCATCCTCCATCCATCCATCCATCCGTCCATCCATCCACCATCCATCCATCCACCCACTCATCCACCCACCTGTCCATCCACCCACTCATCCACCCATCCATTTATCTACCCATTCATCCATCCACACGTCCATCTATCCATCTGTTCATCACCATCCGTCCATCCCCCATTTGTCCATCCTTTCATCCATCCATCTATCCATCTATCCACCCTTCCACCGTTCCACCCATCCATCCTTCCATCTATCCACCCATCCATCCTTCCACCCATCCATCCTTCCACCCATCCATCCTTCCACCCATCCATCCTCCAGACACTCCCAGTTTATGGGAGTGAGGAACAGAGTAAGCTGGCAAGATAATAATTTCCAAACTTGGCCGGGCGTGGTGGCTCAAGCCTGTAATCCCAGCACTTTGGGAGGCCGAGACAGGCAGATCACGAGGTCAGGAGATCGAGACCATCCTGGCTAACATGGTGAAACCCCGTCTCTACTAAAAAAAGTACAAAAAACTAGCTGGGTGTGGTGGTGGACACCTGTAGTCCCAGCTACTCGGGAGGCTGAGGCAGGAGAATGGCGTGAACCGGGAGGCGGAGCTTGCAGTGAGCTGAGATCCGGCCACTGCACCCCAGCCTGAGCGATAGAGCGAGACTCCGTTTAAAAAATAAATAAATAAATAAAAAATAATTTCCAAACCTATAAGCACCATCATTACAACAGAGATCATGGTGTCTGCTGTCTTGGGCATCACCAGCACCCAAAATCACTCTCCAATATCATCACCGTCACCACCATCATCATCATTATCACCATCATCATCACCATCACCACCACTATCACCGTCACAACCATCACCACCATTATCACCATCAGCACTACTGTCACCATCATTATCACCATCATCATCACAACCACCAATATCTCCAGCCCCAGATCTGTCCACAAAACTGTCACCCCCACCTTTGGCCCCCACAGTGCTCCTGCCTATCACAGTGGCCTCCACCATTCTCAGTCCAGCAGTTATCCCAAGGGCAGGTGCTGCTGATGGTGACAGATGGAGGATGTCAGAGGAGGTGGTCTCAACTTCACCAGTGACATGTTGCTGAGGAGGATGGCACTTGTACAAGGAGGCCAAGACAATAGAGTAAACACAAGGCCCATGAAGATCTTTCTGGCAAACTGGTCAGCCCTGGACTCCACAGGAAAGGAGTAGCTTCAGGTGGAGGGAGTGGCAGATGGATGTGCCACTGGTACCCTCAGGAAAGCACCCCGTTGTGGGGAGGGTCAGGGAATTTGAGGTGGGGGCGCTGCATTGTGGGTATAACCTTGCTCTCAACGCCTGTGGGACGCCAGCCAGCCTGAGTCTGGGTATCCTCTCCTACAGACAGAATCGTGGTCCCTGCCTCGCTTAGTGCCAAGAGCACATCACTGCGAGCAGCTGGATGAAGCAGAGGGAAACCAGCAGAAGTTTGGGAAGAGGCACCTGTTCCAGCTTGGGGCATCTCCATGGCCTCGGGCCCAAAGCACTGACCAGCACACGGCTCACCACAAGAAGGTGCCTGGGGCAGACCCAAGGGTTTGATGAATCTCCAGGGATGATCCCTGGCCAGCTTCCTGCTCTGAGAGACAGGGGAAGAGAGCAATTTCTGTGATGCGTCATTGTGAACGCTGGGGCCAGGGCAGGACACAGGATATAGCTTCTCCTGGCACAGACATGGCCTTCTGGGAGGGGCGGACCACAGTGAAGGAGAAACGGGACTCTGGCTGCCACTTAGTCTTGACCATGGGGACACTGAGCCCTGCCCCAATCACACGTTGAGCCTGACCTTGGCCACACTCTGAGCCCTGATCCCGGCCACAGGCTGAACCCTTATTCTGGTCACAGGCTAATCCCTGACCTGGGCACACTGTGAGCCCTGACCCTGGTCACTCTGTGTGTCTGACCCCAGCAGCTCACACTGTCCCGAGTTGCTTCTGCTCCTGGTCACTCTGTGTGTCTGACGCCAGTGGCTCACACTGTCCTTAGTTGCTCCTGCTCCTGGTCACTCTGTGTGTCTGACCCCAGCGGCTCACACTGTCCTGAGTTGCTTCCCTTGCATGCAGGGCTGTGTGGCTTGGGTCCCTTCTTGTTATTCGTTGTTTTGTTTTGTTGCAGCTTCTCCTGTCACTGGGTGTGAACATGGGGCCAGCAGGTCAGGGAGCTGGCCAAGAACCTGCTCTGGCCCCTCTACAAGGATGGGGTGACCTGAGTGGAAGCCCCACCTCCAAAACCTGCCCCAGGCTCTGTGCTGCCTTCTGCAGAGGGGGTGCTGGGCGCTCAGCGCTTTCTCCACCTGCTCCCAGGGGCCATCCTTAGTTTCTTTCCGTAACTACGGATGAGGAAGGGACCACAGTCCACAGCCTCTTACCTGAAACCCCGGTGCCAAGTGGAAACTGTTTGGGTTAAGAAAGAAGGTGTGATGGCCGGGCGCGGTGGCTCAAGCCTGTAATCCCAGCACTTTGGGAGGCCGAGACGGGTGGATCACGAGGTCAGGAGATCGAGACCATCCTGGCTAACACAGTGAAACCCCGTCTCTACTAAAAATACAAAAAAAAAAAAAAAAACTAGCCGGGCGTGGTGGCGGGTGCCTGTAGTCCCAGCTATTCGGGAGGCTGAGGCAGGAGAATGGCGTGAACCCGGGAGGCGGAGCTTGCAGTGAGCTGAGATCCGGCCACTGCACTCCAGCCTGGGCGGCAGAGCGAGACTCCGTCTCAAAAAAAAAAAAAAAAAAAAAAAAAAAAAAGAAAGAAGGTGTGATGTGTGTGATATTTCACTTAGTATCCTGGGAGGAGCATAATAAAATGCATTAGCATCCCTGCTGCAGAACATACACGCGTGTGCATGCAGCGGTGCAAAGGAGCTTTAGAGATACAGTGTGACTCGGTTTTCATCGGGTTTTGTTGTCCAATCTCGCCAAAACATTCTGGTTTTCTGGGGGTGCTCAGATCTGCGACTCGGGGACTGTGCTTCTCAACTGCTGGAACCCAGGGACTTTGCACCATCTCCTCTGGGTCACTGCAGACACACCGCCCCGTTCCCAGACATCCACTCCACGTCCACCCACTCAGTGCGGTCAGTCATGGCCACACGTGACCATCTGTGATCACCCACGGTCACTGCGGTCACCGCACCCACAAGCACCTCCCCCGTCCCGCCTCCTCTGCTGGTGAGGACTCTGGGGTCAGGAGGCGTGACAAGGCACAGTTGAGCCTGCAGGGGGGCGAGGGGGATGCCAGGCTGTAGCCCCCTCTGCAGCTTGGGGCGGCATTGCTCTCACAGCCCAGTCTCTGTGCAATTTTCTCCTGGTCCTGGGGCCCTGCAGGGTGGAGTGCACAGTCTGAGGGGGGCCCCTCCTTCCCCGCTACTGTCCCTGCCAGCCTTGTGGCTTCCCCCAACCAGCCTCCCTTCGGGGGCTCAGGCTGCCCCCTGCTGGAGACACAGAGGAAGGCAGGACGTGCATCTCAAAGCTCCTGGGGTGGGAGGAGGGTGCAGGGAAGGAGGGGCCTCCGTTTGGGCTGGTGGGGGGGGGCCTAGGAGTGTTCACATGTGCTCCCCATTCCCCCCCGGGCAGACAGGACCCAGGCCTGGGGACAGGAAGTGCTCCCAGCAATGAAGAGGGGACCCAGAACTGTGCCTGCCCCAGGGCAGAGGCAGGAGCAGAGAAGGGCAGGGCCCCAGGTGGGCGGGAAGGAGGGGGGAGCACTGAGAGGGAGGCTTCCTCCCTCCCTTGGAGTCCCTGCCCCCACATGAATTTCCACTGTGTCAGACTATTTTAAAGAATCGGTGTGTTCATTCTGTCCCTCCTGAAAATGACTAAAGGAACAAGGAGAGTCGAATGTGTCCCCACTGAGGGGCCTCAGAGCTGTGTGAAGCTCATGTGCTGAGAAGGGTCAGGAGGGAGCCAAGGGCACCAGCACTTGGGGCTCCCTGAATGTTCCCAGAGCCCCAGGGAGAGGGGACGCCTTGGGAGCCACACGGCCGCTGGCCTGGGAGCCCAAGGCCCAGACGTCCAGGCCCAGGGCAAGGCAGGAGCTGCAGGGCCCACGTGGCCTCCCCAGTCCTCCTGGCCCAGGGATGAGGGGACACCAAGGCCAGGCAGGACTTCACCCCAGCAGCCAGGGCTGGGCCAGGACACCGGGCCACGCAGAGGGAGACCACACAGAGACGACATGGGTTTTTAATTCTTTTTATTGAAGAAAAGAAAAGGAGAGAAAAAATAGATTCCCCCCTGCTTCTTCCTGGAGGGGGCTCAGTCCTGCCCCTGGGGGCCGTGAGGGTCGGAGGGCTGTGCTCTCCACCTGGGTCTAGGAGGGGCCCAGGGCCCTGGAAGGTGTAGGGGGCTGGCTGCTTCCCAAGGGATGGGGGTGTTTAAAAAACGGTGCCAGGCCGGCCGGGCCAAGCAGGCTGGTCCTCCGCAGCAGGAGCTCAGGTGGGCACCCTGGACGCTGGCCGCACTGGGCCTGTCCATGGTCCACAGCCGTCTGCCCATCTGCCCGCCGGGCCTCGGCCCGAGGAGGGCAGAGTCTGAGGCACCTTCAGCCTCTGGTGCCCTGTGCCCGCTGGCCGGGCTGCCTCCTGTCCTGCATCTGGCTCTGGTCCCAGCACCGCGGGCCCTGTGCCTGGCCGCCGTCTGAGCGCCCTGAGGCCGGGGCGCGGGCCTGGCCCGCCGCCCGCGAGCGTGTCTGTGCCCGTCTGTGGCAGGAGCGGGCGGAGCAGCATCCCTCCTCCATGGCCCAGTGCGTGGCCGCCGCCCACCCGCTCAGACCTCGGTCTGGAGGTCGATGATGTCCTGGCCCACCAGCGGGATCGTGGCGCCCGACCTCTCCCACTCCACGCTGCGAAGCTCCAGCGGCGACGGCTGCAGCGGCTCCAGCTCCTTCTTCACCCACGTGGGCGTCCCGTGGGCTTTCCGGAGGCTCTCCCAAGGCCTCTTGTTGGGCGTCTGCTGCTTTTCTGGCTGCTGGGTGGCCCAGTAGTGCAGGAGGGTGGGGCCCGGAGGGAGAGCCATGAGCCCGAGGAGCGGGGGGAGGAGGCAGACACGCATCAGTGAGGAAGGGACGGGAGGTGGGGGACAGACAGGGGACAGGATGAGGCTTTCAGGACAAGAGCCCAGAACACAGCTGGGCAGCGGCAGGCGCAGATCCTCTCCCCAGCCTTGGCAGAGGTTGCGAACCCCATGGTCGGGTCAGGCTATGGGGGCCCTGCGCTGGATTGGCTCCACCCTAATCCAGACCCCTGGCCCCAGGAGCAGGCTCGTGACCGCTCAGCTCCCAGCATGGCCATGGCCTCCAGAGTCTGGCATGGCAGGGTCAGGCCGGCCCTCAGGGACAGGCAAATGAATGAATGAATGAGTGGATGAAGTGGGCAAAGCCAGGGCAGAAGGGAGACGAGGCTTGACCTAAGGGCTCTCCCCACCCCGCCCCTCCCTGCCCTTCAGACCTTGCTGTCCGGGCCCAGCACCTCCTTGTCCTTCTCCGCTGCGTGCTGCAGCTTCCGGTTCAGGTCCTGGAACATGTCTTGGTGCCGCTTCCGGGTGTGCATGATCTTCTGCAGGCAGGGTCTGGACAGTGAGTCCTGGGCCAGGAGCCCACCCTGCCCGCCCCGCCCGTCCCGCCCGTCCCCTGGCTCCCGGGGAGCTGCCTGGCCGTGTGGGAGCTCAGAGCACATCTGGCCCTAAGTGTCTGGGGGAGGGGGACACCAGGACTCACCTCAAAGTCCAGTTCTGCATACCGAGACTTCCGCCGCTGCAGGGAGAAGGGGTTCGTGAACATTCGCCAAGGGTCCCTAAAATCTCCTGACAAGTCCACGCCTCTCCCTGCCTGACACTGAGGGCATCAGGGACTCGCTCATCTCATCCCTGCCTTCAGGGACCAGGCCAGACCCGGGGGACATGCCTGGGGACGCACGGAGGCAGCTCCTCCAGCGATGCGCTGGGTGCCAGCGAGCAGCCCCAGGGCGGGGCTGGGGTGTTCAGCTCCCCTGCTCACGACTCACTCCCCAGGATCAAGGAGACCTGAACTTGGGGCCACATGGCTGGGTTCCCCGACAGAGAATTCAGGGCCACATGGCTGGGTCCCCCGACAGAACTCAGGGACACATGCCTGGGTCTCCCCGACAGAGAACTCGGGGCCACATGGCTGGGTCCCCCGACAGAGAACTCGGGGCCACATGGCTGGGTCCCCCGACAGAACTCAGGGACACATGCCTGGGTCTCCCCGACAGAGAACTCGGGGCCACATGGCTGGGTCCCCCGACAGAAAATTCAGGGACACATGGCTGGGTCCCCTGACAGAACTCAGGGACACATGCCTGGGTCTCCCCGACAGAGAACTCGGGGACACATGGCTGGGTCCCCTGACAGAGAACTTGGGGACACATGGCTGGGTCCCCCAACAGAGAACTCAGGGACACAGGGCAGCATCACCAGAGGCCAGGAGCCAGGTGGTGGGGACAGGCTCCCCCAAAAACCACATGCTGCGGGCCGACTGAGGCCAGGTCCGCTGCAGGCTCCAGGCTGACCTAGGCAGGTACGTGCTGCCAGGCTGCCCCACGGGCTGGACTAATGACTGTGCAAGGTGCAGGTCCTGCTTCATGGGTACAGACTGTGGATCCCTGAGCCCCTTTGAAACGGGGTGAGACCACGCTGCCAAGCCTAGGGTGGGGACCACATGGCAGACATACTTAGCACACCCAGCAGGGCCAGGGGTGGGGGGTGCAGCTGGGAGGCAGAGCCAGCATGCCTGGGTCCCAACACAGTCCGCCCCGCTGACGGCGTGGGGGTCCCACCCAGCAGGGGTGACCCAGCTGCTGCCATCGTTGGCTGGGGTGCAGCCCACCCCTGGCCCCCTCACCTCCAGGGAGCTCACAGACAAGGTGGCGACATTCTCGTTCTTGGTGCTGGGCCCCGTGCTGGGTCCCGGATGGGCCGCAGGCTCCCCGGGCTCCCCCAGGCTGGGGGGTGCTGGCTCCAGACTGGGCGGTGGGGGCAGGGGTTGCTGGGGAGGTGGGGGAGGTGGGGGGGGGGGGCGGTGGGGGCTGGGCAGGGGGCGCCTCAGGGGGCCCGCCACTGGGGGCCTGGCGGGAGGGCGGGCTGCGGGCAGGGAGGCTGGCCTCGGGTGCCGTGCTGAGGTGGATGAGGCGGGTCTGTGGCATCTGGTCAATGTGGATGCTGTACTTGGGCTCCTCCTTGGGCTTGGGCCGCAGCGTGGCCGTGGCCGTGGGTAAGATCACGTAGCTCGTGTCCAGAGCCTTCTCCTGGGCCCGGCTCAGCTCTGAGTCCAGCTTCTTGAAGATGTCCCCGTCACCGACGAAGGAGGACTTGGGCGCCTTGTCCCTCTTGAGGGTCAGTGAGTGGTTGGGGAAGTCGGGCAGGGGCCCGCCGGGATAACGGGGTGAGCCGTGCAGGTGCAGCTTGGACACGTTGGCCGGCAGGCTGTTGAAATTGGTAGGCGGCCCCTTGGCATGGGCCAGCTTCAGCTTCTCCTCCTCGGGCAGAGACGGCCGCTTCAGTGTGCCCGTGATGGTGGCTGTACGGCAGGCCGCGATGTCCTTGTTCAGCACTGCAGGGGCCGCGGGGGAGACAGCGGGGACAGGTGTGGGGGTGAGGACAGCGTAGGACGGTCCCCAGCAGGAAAGCGGCCCAGTCTGCCCTGTGAGGCCGCCACCTCCTGGGAGACCCCGGCCAGGTCCTGCTGGGTCCCGATCTGAGGGCCGACTGCAGGTACCACCCTACCCAGGCCTGGTGCTGCACCCCCTAGGGTTCCTGTGTCCTCAGATGAGGCTGCCACACAGGGTGTCCCTCTCTGCCAGCCCCAAGACGACAAATGGCTGCCACCCACACACTGCCCTCCCCAGCGCTGAGAAGAGCACGCGAGGGCGGCCTCAACTCCCGGAAGCACAGGGACACAGGCAGAATGGCCTGTTCTTGTGGCAGAGCCCAGCCGAACCCCAGTGCTCCCAACGCCCATGGCCCTGGGCCTGGTGTGGTTGGGGGACAGTGTGGGGGAGCCCAGTGGTACTGAGTGCAGCCGTGAGGCCCTGGCCCTCTGTCACAGCCCTTCCTGCACTGCTGCCCCTGGGGCCTGCAAGCCTCCCCACTCTGCCCTGAGGGCCTCCCAGTCCCTGGAGAAAAGTCCCCATACCCAGACACCTCTCGATTCTGTCTCTGGTCAGCTGCAAGGACCCCAGCTGCCCTGACCTCTGAGTGGGGCTCCAGTTTGCCCCCGACCTCCTGTCAATGAATCCAGCCCCTCCTGGTTGGCAGAGAGCCCCAGGCTGACCCTCACCCAGCCACCTGCCCCTGCCAGAGGGGTGTCCACCCTCCACATCCCTCCTTTCTCCAAGCCCCAGTCTCCAAAGATCCAGACCCTGGGACCCTTCCTGGGAAGCCTGGCCCGGCCCGTGTCCTGCCCTGTGCAGGCTGCCAGACGGTTACCCACACACCAAGCCAGCCCTGGATCCAGCCTGTGTTCAGCAGCTACTCCCTTCAGCCACCTTGCTAGGCACACAGGCCCCAGGGTCACCTGCCAGGGGGCACTCACTCTCCCAAACACAGGCTTCCCTCTCCCCCTCAGAGCTCGGCAGGCTGTGCTCCTGGCCCCGTCCTCTCCTCCACCCTCTGGACAGCAACACCCTGCGCCCATCTTCAGCCCCGCCCCCACCATCCCCACCCGAGAGCAACCCGTCATCCTCCCCGTCAACCCACAGGCCCCACCCGGACGGCCGCAGCACTCTCAGGACACACGTCCCCAAGGCCGCCCCACCCCGCACAGACCCTGGGGCTCCCGACCTCCCCCACACCTCACGCTTTGCTTCCCACAAGGCAGAATGAGCGCCTGGCATGTGAGGGATCTGGATGCCTCCCTCGCATCTGCCCAGCTCAGGGCAGAATAAAAGCCAAGCTCCCCCCAGGCCCAGGCCCCTCGCTGGTGCCCCGCCCACCCTCCTCCTTTGAGGAAGCTCCCAGACACTCAGCACCAGTTGCTCATGGCGCATCCACTAGCTGCATGCGATCCAGAAGGCACCGCATACAGCGCACGAATGAGAGGGAATCAGGGGCCCAGAGAGGCCCCCACACACCAAAGCCACCTGAGGCTCCAAGTCCCGGGGCCACCCCGTGGAGAGGCTGTGGGACTGGATCACAGGAGACCCCAAGGGGGCAGAAAGTGCTTTTTGTCCAGCTCCCATTCAGCCCAGCCCTGATGTCACCTCCGCCAGGAAGCCCTCCTGGGGCCCAACTGGTACCAGCACACACTCCCCACCTGGGGCTGTCCCAGCTCCTCTGCCAGGGCTGTTTTTAGAGAACGTGCTCCTCAAATATCTAAATGACCAGAGGGTGCATGGTCCATTGGCCTCTCCACAGCCTAGAAAGCCACCGCCTGTCACTGCCTCAGGACCTGGTTCACAGAACAGTGGTGGGGGCAGAAACAGATCCTCCCCAGTCTGATGCTTGGGGATGGGCGGCAGAGCTTCCTTTATTGGGCAGTCATTCCCTTTTTGCACTTGGTTCCAGGAAGCTCAGCACCCGCCGAGGGCTCCATGGTGGGTCCTTCTCCCCGCCTTCCTCTTGCTCCCCATTGTCGCCCTAGCCCGAAAGCCCCACTCACTTCTCCCCCTGCTGGGACTGGTAATGAGGAAATGAAGGTGGCACAGAACACAGGTGCTAGAGGGGGGCAGGCAGGAGGTGGGTGGGGGGAGGGGTACTGGGGTGGGGCTGTGCTCCAAGCTGGAGGCACAACAGAGGAAGAGGAGATGCCAGGTGGGCAGGGGAGGCAGCCAGGGGCTACACGGGCACCTACCCAGTAGGAATGCCAGGGCGGTGTTCTGGAAGCTTCTGATCATGCCCCGTGGACCCTCCTTCGGCCTTGGGGCGTGGGTGGGGGTGGGAGGCAAGGTGGCCAAGGTCGCTGCCTCGGCTGGGCCCCCAGGGCAGGTCCCCTGGGTCCGGGTGGGCCTGATGGTGTGGCTGGGTGTGGGTGGGGGCGGCAGGGGTGGACAGGGATGAGTGATGTGGGTGATGCACAGGTGGAGGCATGGACTGGGGCCGTGCAGGGGGTCGGGCTGGCACTGTCCTCTCACCTGTCGGGCGCTCACCTGATCTACAGGCCAGATCCACGTCCTTCTCGAAGTCGGTCTGTAGGACAGAGATGGCAGGGCAGGGTGAGCGCCTCTGGGAGCGGGGCTGTGTGCACGCGTGCACAGATCACTCAGGAGGGCCACGGTGCTTCGGCTGCCCCAAGGAACCCCCATCCACGTTCACAGCCCAGTGCCCACGTGGGCGACCGCGCCTCCCTATGCGCTTGCCCGTGTGGGGGGCGTTTGCGTCTCTGGATGGATGCATGTGTGAGTGTGAGCGCGCATGCGTGCTTATAGATATGTCTGTGTATCAAAGTGGTGAATTTGTGTCCCCCTGTTTACGTGTGGATTTATGTGTTTGTAAACGTGAGACAATGCGTCTGAGTGTTTGGTGCATGTACGTGTGTGTATATCTCTGTATGTGGCTCTGTGTGTTTCTGAGGTTGTGTGCGTGCACGCACGTACGTGTGTGTGAGCCTGTCTGTATAGCACACGTGTGCTCTCTGCAAGGCATCTGGGGAGCTGAGGACCTCCCGCCTCCTCTGGTCTTGTCTCTCCCCCTAGGCCTGGGCCTGTGGCACCAGGTCCCTTGGTCCCCCACATCCCTCCAAGGGGGTCCTACCCACGGGCTGGGGAGAGGTGGTGGAGGGGGGTTAAACATGCAATTCAGGGCCAAGGCCAGCACCCACCACCTCAGGCAGCCACAGCAGGCTGACAGTCAGCTGGGGAGGCAGCAGTGGGCGGCCCAGGCCCACCCTCAGGGAGCTCAGGGCCTGCCCAGGCCTGGGGCTGTCCTTCTCCAGGGACCCTGGGGCTCCAGGGGACAGGCCTGCCCTTCACCGAAAACCTGGAGGTTTCTTCCCTGCAAATGCAGGGGTTGGGTTGGCTGGAGACAACAAAATCTTCCCCCTGGGATCAGAGGTCAGGCCAGGAGAAACACGGGGGGGGGCGGGAAGCTGTGTCCCAAAGTGACAAGCTAGCCACTGGCGGACACCTGCGCCCTGGCCGATGGAGATACTGTGGCATGGAGCCGTGAGGGGCCTGCCTGGACGTCACCTGAGAGCCGAGGTGGCCGTCTCACCAAAGGACCTCACCCTCACCCGGGGCTGGACATGCCATCTGTCTGTGAGCTTCACGACCACCATGAGATGGCCAGGCACCCCGGGACCCTGGGAGCACCTCCCGCATGCCAGCCGTGCAGAGTTCACCTGGGGTGTGGCCTAAGCCCAAACAGGTGGCCCGAAAGGACAAGAGTCAGGGAGGACTCCCTGGAGGAGGGACCCACGGGAGCGTGCAGGGTGGGCAACCCCTGGGGTGGAAACTTGGAGGACTCCCTGGAGGAGGGGACCCACGGGAGTGTGCAGGGTGGGCAACCCCTAGGGCGAAAGCTTGTATGAAGGACACAGGGGCAGGAGCAAGACCAGCACAGCTGCGGGTTCTGCTTAGCACCAGGCCAGGGCGTGGATGTTGTTCTGAGGCCTGGAGGGTGGAGAAGGGGGCCCGGCTCCACCCCGTGTGCCAGCTCCCGGGTGCTGAGGCAGGAGGTCTAGTGACGGGTGTGGGTGGGAGCAGACTTGGTGACTAAGAGCCCACCACGGTCCTGGCTGGGCCCCGGGGGCACAGGGCTGCAGGAAGAAGATGCTGAGGTCAAGGTGTGAAGAGTTGAGGCTCCATGGGGGGCTGCTGGGGGCCCTTATGTAGGAGCCGCCACTCGGGCCGCCCTCCCAGGGCCTGTGCGTGTCCTGGGAATGCTGTGCTGTAGAGGGCGGGCCCCAGGCGCGGGCAGGAGCAGGGGTGCAGAACACAGGGCTGAGGACACCAGGACGGGCAGGCCGAGGGCAGAGAGCCCATAGAGGGTGAAGGCAGGATGCCCAGGGGCCACCAGGGAGGGCCACCACCCCTGCAGGGGCTGAGGCCTGGGCAGCACCCAGGGAGCACCAGGGAGGCAGCAGGTGAGAATACGCAGGGTAGGGGCAGGGGATGGGCGGGCTAGGCTGGACTCCTAGGTGGCAGCTGAGCAGGACACTCCTGGGTGGGGATGGAGGGTGATGAGGGTGGGCCTGGGAGGCGTGAGGATGGGGACCTTGAGATGAGGGCTGGGATGCTCAGAGGGCGGTGTCCAGCCAGACAGGCACCGCTGCCAGCGGGGGTGAGCGTGGGGTGGACGCAGCCTCCGCTGAGACCTCCAAACTCAGCTCAGCCCTTCCCAGCTGGAAACCCCGGACCAGGGGTTCCACTTGGCGAGCCTCAGTTTCCCCAGCTGCACACTGGGTTCAGAGCTCCTCTCAGCAGGGCTGCTGGGGCCTAGGGGAGCTTGGGGCACGGTGAGGGCCTGGAGGCACCCGGCGGGGGTACAAGGTGGGTGGGGCAGCCTGAGTCCCCGGGCCCTGAGTCCTACCATGAGCTGTGCGTGGCCGTTCTGGAAGGAGCCTCCCGAGTCCCCGTTGCCCTCCTCCTGCCGGTCAACCACACGGCATTTCACAGCGTCCTGGACCTGGGGAGGGAGAGCCGCGCACCTCAGTGGTAGCTACGCCCCTACCCTGCGCCAGCTCCAGATCAGGTGAGCAGCATCTCCGGGGTGGGGGATGGGGGGGCGGGCGTCTGGGGGAAGGGCAGGGCCCCCAGCGGGAGGCCTCCTCACAGGGCCACCTCTGGTCTGCAGGGTCATGACCCACTGGGTGGAGAAGGGGAAACGAGACCCCAGGAAGGGAAGAGCCTACCCCTCCCCTGAGATTCTCTCTACCGAGCTCCCAGCCGCAGAGAGCTGCTGCAGGCCCTCGGGCCAGGGTCCGCCTGAGAGAACCTGCAATGACCTGCGGCGGGCCGAAGATGTCCCTGGGCCCGGCCTGCATCTCCAGCAGCCTTAGCGTCGTTGCCGCCTCTGAGCCAGTGGAAAGCCTGGCCCTCAGTGCCCTGGGAGTGTCCGCTGGGGGCGTGGGGTGCTGTGCCAGGGACCGTGAGCCTGGCCCTTCCCCAAAGCCACCCCACTGGGAACGGCACACTCTGTCAAGGGGGATTTCACCCTTCGCGGCCACCCACTCTTCGGGGGGACAGTGGTGATGACGGCAGCAGGCTCTGTAGGAGGGGCTACAGAGGAAGACCTACCCAGCGGCCAGCACAGAGCTTATGGACAGGGAGCTCCCAAGGAGGTAAAGACATCATCTAGGAATGTCAACTGTCCCTCCCCTGGGGCCAGCAGCCACCTCCTGCTGGCTGCTCTGGGCAGCACACTGACACTCCGTCCGGTGGTAACAGTGTATAAAGGAATCCTTGGGGGTGGGGGGGCATGAAAACACAGAGGGCTTCCTGGAGGAGGCATCCAAATAGAAGTTGGCAGAAGCAGAAAGAGGGCAAGCTGGGGCTCCTGGTTTCCAGGCACCCACCTACCTACCCACTCAACCACGGACCTGTGGCCCCGTTCCCTCACCCAGTGCTCTGCTTCATGCTGCTGGGGGGCTGAGGACACCCAGCCCACCCCTCTCATCAGGCAGATGGGGACCGAGGCCCAGAGTGGGCGAGAGAATTGTCCATGGCTTCACAGCTGGTCAGAGGCAGGGCCAGGCCTGGAAGCCAGGGTCTCGCTGGCCTCTGATCCCTGGACACCAGCTAAGGACTCCAGGCCGCCATGGCAGGTGTGCCTTCCTGCCATCCTCTCCCTCACGGACTTGCCCTGCAAATGCCTACTGGGCACCTACCGTGTGCCCGGTCCCACAGGTAAGTAGGGAAGTGTTCTTTGTGGGCGAGCAGAGGAGCTGGGGCTCCCCAAGTCCCTCCAGTACCCTCTCCGGGAATGCCCGAGCCAGCCTTAGCCCAGGAGGCCCCGGCTTCATTGGTAGACAAGGGACTGACTTGCCCATCTGCAGGAGTGTCCCAGGCCACAGGGCCGGCTGGGCTGCCTGGCATGGCCTCCACCTGGTCCAGCCTCCTCAGCGCGTCCTCAGCAGCCCTGGCCACCACCCCTGAGGCTGAGGACCAGGGTAGGGCTCGAGGCCCCTTGCTACCAGGCCCAGGCGGAAGCCGTCTCTGGGCAGGACCTTGAAGGCCCTGCAGCATGCAACCCACACGCAGGGGCTGGGAGCTCACTGGGGGCTTCAGGGAAGTCTGGCCCTGGTGTCCTCTGTCCCCAGCCACCATGGGAGCATGCCGGGTCCCCTCCTCTGACCCCATGTGACAACCATGAGGCTTCTTGCACATCTGAGACCCCCAGCGCCAGCTCTCTGCTCCAGGTGGCCCCGGGCTCTGCCTGCCTGGAGCTCCTCCTTTCCACTGTCTACCTTGCAGCTCCCATCACCGGTCAGTTGGTCCTTGGGGATTTGCCTAGTTGCTTGAGAAATCTCTCCAATTTCCATCTTTTCTATTTTGTGAAACATTTTGCCTCCATTTTCCTTCTACTGAGTTTTGAGCTGCTCTCTGTTTTTAATTTCCACAAGTCTCTTCTTGTTCCTTTTTCATAGGCTACTGTTCTTGTTTCACAGAAGCCAGGTGCTGAGGGCCAGGAGTGTGGCCTCAGAGAACTGCCTGGCCTCAAATCCCAGCCATGGTGACAAGCTCCCGTGATGAGCTCCCTGGAGCTGTCCTGTCTGTGGAACGGAGCAGATGGCACCTGCTTTAGGAGGTGTTGTGAGATTCACTAACATGAGTTCATTGCTGGGGCCAGGGCCTGGCCCATGTGTTGCTCACCAGGGTGAGCAACTTCTCCCAGGTGAGGATAAGGAGGGGTCAGTGAGGTTTCTCCTTCCTGGGCTGCCTCTGTCCCCACGCTGTTTTCCTGCTTGTCTGGGTGGGTTGCAGCTCTAACAGGAGCTCTGCTGTCCTCATGAGGAGCCGCTGGGATATAAGTGTGGAGCACTGTCCAGCTGGTGGCTGGCTGGTATGAGAGCCGTTTCACTGCTGGACATCAGAACTCTGGTTCTTCCTCCTGTCTTTCCTCGAAATCAGATTGCCTCGAGAGGGGTGTTCACACCTCCCCGCAGAGGTTTGGGTCTGGGAGGCCAGAGCTGACACGTGACCCAGGCTCAGCGTGTCCACTTCCCCACTTGTTTCCAGGTGGCACCCCCATCTTCAGCTGTGCCGGCTGCCCCAGGCCAGAGCCCCTCTGTTCACTCTGCCCAGAGAGTGAGGCCCAGGCCGGGGAGGTCAAGCAGGGCAGCCCTGCCCTTCCAGGCTGGGATGGAAATTGCCACCTAAGGCCTGGAAAACCAGGGCACCCACGCCTGACGTTCCTGTGGCTGCCAGAGATCCTGGGGAGGCGGCGGGTCCCACTCCTGCCACCCTCTGTCTGGCTCCCTACAGCTGGCCGAGGCCTGAGCTGCCTCCAGTCAGCTGGGGCCGCACTTCTCATCCTGCTTCTCCACCTGCCAGCTCCCCTGCTGTCGGCTTCTCCCGAATTCTTCATCCTTGGGAACCTGTGTACTTTTCAATAGTCCCTCTGTGGTCTCTCCAGGGGGACCCAGGAAGAGGGAGGTGGCCACCCCGCTCCTGGGCCTTCCGCCCTTCTGGTGCTGATCTGGAAGCTGGTGTCCTCGTCCACTGAGGTCGACATGCAGCTTTCCCACACTCCAGCCTCCGCAAGAGCATCCCGATTGTGGCCACCAGGTGGTAGCTGGGATGTAGTTTGGTGAAAACCTTCTAGTGACACCTTCTGGAAAGATCCAGAAAACGCCAGAAGCAGGAGTCTCTATTGCCCTGGAAGCTGTCTACTTCTGCTGCTGGCTTCCTTGCTCCTGTAGGCCCCTTGAGGATGGGGCCCCTTGAGGATGGGGGCCCCATGTCCTCCACACCCCTAAGCCAGGTGCAGGGCATCCTTGGGAAGGTGCTGCACTGCCTGGGCCGCTCCCAGGGACAGTAGCGGGGACACACTCACCTGCAGACCCCGCTCTGTGGACCACTGAGGCCTGCAGATGCATCAGGGCCACGGACGCTGCGCCTACCCACAATCTCCCTGCCAAAGTCCTCGGGGAAGGAGGAGGCCACCCGGCAGCCCCAGGACCCTACAGGAACCCGGCCCGAGAGAGGCTGTCCCACCCACCTCTCTACGGAGGATACAGTGCACCATGACGATGACAAAGCCCTCCAGCGAGTCGAAGACGGCGAAGAGGATCTGGAAGAGGGCGGAGCGGCGGTCGGTGACGGCGAGCACGGCCGACATCCAGGTCAGCGCCAGCAGCGGCAGCACCACGCAGGAGCTCCACAGGGAGGCCCTGGGGATGGAGGGCGTCAGCGCTGCCGCCCCAGCCCCTGCCCCCAGGGACACCCTGCCCTGAACCCTGCATCTCCAGGCCTTGGTGGGGACCCGGCCCTAAGGCCCCGTCTCTGTCTCTGGGGGCCTGGGTCAAGCAGTACATCTTCTCTGGGGTGAGTCTCCCTAGGGGTCCTCCACCGCCCAGGCTGCGTCTGCACCCTCTCTCCTCCCTAGGGCTCCCCCAATCCTGTCCCACGCTCTGCCCCTTCCCTCTGGAGCCCATCCCCCAGGCTGGGGAGGAGCCCACCATCAACACTGAGGTCCCAGCACCCCCTCTAAGCCCGAGGTCTCTGAGGGGACCCAGGGACTCAGGAGGGAGGTCCTGGGAAGCTGGGCAAAGGGGAAGGGCTCTTTGGGGAAGATCCAGGTTCCTGACAGTCTAGGAGGTGACAGGGGAGGGGAGACAGGCTGGAGGGAGATGGGCTGTCTGGTGTGGGGGGGCCAAGTAGGATCCCCTGGTCCAGGACCCTCAGACAGCCCACAGGCCCCAGGCGAGGGGTCCAGGCCCTGAAAGGCACAGTAAGATGGCCATGGTGGGGAGGGAGGGTGGAGCCCAGAACTCAGAGACCTGGAGGGAGGGAGAAGCTTGGAGGGAATGAGATAGAGGACGGACGGACGGACAAAGCCAGCAGGGGAGGAGCAGAGGAGAGACAGAGACAGGCGACAACAGACAGACGGGCAGGCGCCTCCTCCTCTTTGCGGGCCAGCTCCGCCCATGCCTCCTGAGCCCCAGCGGCCACCTGCCTGTAGACCTGTCCTGCTGCCTCTGCCCCTCAGTGCCACCCCCTCTCCCAGGGAGTCCTCCAGGAGCCCCACAGCAGCCCTCGCCCCTGCCCCTGCAGCCCAGCCTCGCTGGGAGCAGTGAAGACCTGGGCCCCTCCCCACATCCACCCACTGGGTTCTGTGGTGGCCTCTGAGCCTGTGCTCTCCTCCTCACAGTGGGGACACCAAGCTGCTTCCCAGGGCTGTGGGACACCGACAGAGGCCAGCAGGACCCCGGCCGTGGCAAGTGCTCAGGAGGTGGCCCTGTGCCTGCCCGGAGGGGGCCCCACAGCCTGCAGGACTGTCATCGCCACCAGGAATAGGTGCTGGTGCCAGCTTCCCTCCTTCCCTCCTCCCCTCCTCCTGCACAGGATTGCCCTGCAGGCAGGGGGAGCTGGGGCAGGAGGACTGAATAGGGAGTAGGGGATCCATTCTGGGCCAGAATGCCAGGCAGGAGCTGGCACATGAGGGCTGGCAGGAGAGATGCTGGAATGACCTGAAGTCTGCCAAGACAAGGGCCCCCAAAACCGCATGCTCTGCTCCTCAGCCCTCTCCAGCGTAGCTTGGCCACCAGTGCTGCTCCCACCCCTAGTGCCGGACATCCGTGTAGGGCCCAGCCCCCAAGGGAAATGTGTCCCCATCTCTTGGGACCTCCCAGCAGGCCCAGCCCCCCATGCCACCTCCTGGACTCTCTTCCTCCCCTCCTCCGCCCAGCCCTCTACCCCAGGCCTGGGCCTGCTTTTCTTCAGTGATGCTGTCTGGTGGTGATCTGTCTGGCCCCAGCCTCAGGTGTTACCACAAACCCATGGCTAGGACACGTGCAGGCCCAGAGCCCGGAGCAGCACCAGGACAGAGGGCCTGGTCTTGCACAGCCAGTGCCTCCCAGGTCTCAGGGTACGGTGGCCCTGGCCACACAGCTGCCCCTCCTGCTCTTGGGCATAGGATGGGCTCTAACAGCCTCATGGGACTCCCTCTTCCCTGCACAGCTTTGGAGTCTGCTAGAGGCCCCCAACCTCCTTCGCCCTTCCTCTGGCCCTGGAGAGCCTACCCCTGCTCCCCCCGCACTCCCTGCCTGGGAACTTAGGCGGCCAGAGAGGCCTCCCTTGCCCATGATGGTGCCACTCCTTCCAGGCTGCAGCAGCAGACAGGGCCCCGGCTGTCACTCACTGCTGTGTCCCTGCACCTGGCACAGAGCCTGTGATGAGGAGGCCCTCCATCCATATTCACAGAGCCAAGGAATGACTCACTGACACAGAGTAGGACCCCTCGGCTGGGGCCTTGGTTTTCCCATGGCTATAAGCTGGAGAATCTCTCTTCTCCCTTCCAAAGCTGGTATTCTTTGAGCCAGGACCCTGGACTCCTCACCCAAGTTCTGAGAGGGGGTGCAGGGCCTTGCTCCCCATGGAGACTTCTTTGCCTGCTGCCGGTCACCCCCGCTGCTGCCCAACAGGGGGCTGGGTCTCCAGGCCTGACATTTACAGCCTGATCTGCTGCCGTTGGCAGGCGGCCTGGGGCCCCGTAAATTACTCCCACACCGCAGCTCGGCCTCTGTAGCTTGGAAACATTTCTGCGGAGCGCGGTGGGAAGGAAGCAGAAAGGCCCGGGAGCCGCTGAAAGGGGAGGCCAGGAGTGCCCAGCTGCACCGCACCTGCTCCCGTCTGGAGCGGCAGGTGCCCGGGGTGTGGGGAGAGGCTCTGAGTAACTTTAAAGGGAACATCTGTGTGGCCTCCGCTTCTCTCTGATGGAATGAGACAGGGCCGATCTCACAGCCTCCGCCCCATCCCTGGTGTTGAGACAAAGCAAGTGCAAACTAGCCCCAAAGAACCGGAACTTCCCAGGGCCTGGCAGGCCAGTGTGGACGCCACCCCAACTCCGAGCTTACTCCTCCCACCCAGGCTAGCCTCACCCCGACTCGCATCTGCACAGCACCAGGGCCCAGAGCTCTTTCTCCCATGGCTCCTAAAACCCTGGGCCCCTAGTGCCTGGCTCAGGGAGCAAAGCAGGAGGGTACAGGGGTATGCGCCTGGGGGTGCGGCCATGAAGGCTCACCTTGGGTTGAGGGAGGCAGGGCATGGACAAGATGACCCCTCAGGCTGGAAAGCCCAGACACTCTAGGCCAACTGGCCCCACCCACCTGAGCCCAAACCGCCCTCCCTACACACAGCCCCTAAGGCTGCCCAAGCCAGCAGAGCAGCCACTGACTCTGAGCACTTCCTTCCCTGTTCCCTTGGCCCTGGTTGCTTCTTGCTCTCAGGCACACATGTGCGCGCACACACACACACGCATTCACACACTCACCTATAAACACACTCCCACATACACAATACTCACATGCAGACCCACATGCACACACTTGCACACACAGACACACGCCCGATTACACACACATATACACACACGCCCACACAAAATACCAGGTTGCACTCACACACCATGCACACCCACACTTACACACACTGGGTTGCACTCACACACAGATGCACGCTCACAGGTACACACACAGATGCACGCTCACACATATGCATAGATGCACGCTCACACACACATAGATGCTCATACGTAGGCACACCAGTTGCGCTCACACAGATGCACGCTCACACATACACACACTGGGCCGCACTCACACACATAGATGCATGCTCACAGGTACACACACAGATGCACGCTCACACGTACGCACACATAAATGCACGCTCACACATATGCACACATAGATGCACGCTCACATGTACGCACACCGGGTTGCACTCACACAGATGATGCTTGCACACATCCAGGCACATTCTCACACCTGTACACACACTTGCACACTTGTGGCCCCAGAGGTGGCAGCAGCAGAGAACTCCACACTCAGTACACCTGAGGGCGTGCCCAAGGGGGTACTGGGGCAGTAGGCTACAAGCGAAATTAAAAGCCTGGAACGAAAGTAAGTGCTCTCACATGGGCGTGCGCACACACACCTGGTCATGCTCTCCCACACGAACGCACACCCATGTACATTCACATATGCACTCATACACACACACACACGTGGTGACACTCTTGCATAGGCGTGCACACACCCACTGGCATGCATGCACACTCACATGCGTGCACACACACCTGGCCATGCTCTCACATGCGTGCTCACGTGCACTCACAGGGAGGGAGGCTTCCCATTAGGCAAGCCAGGGCCAGTCTCCTCGCCCCACCACAGAGCTGTGGGGCTGTCAGGCGCGGACCCCTGCCCAAGCATCAGCCATCCTGGGCTCCATGCCAGCAGCACCAGGGGTGGGGGTGGGGGTTCAACTCCAGAACCAACAAACCGCAGCTTGCGGCCTGGCACACACTCGGGCCCTGGAAGGACAGCACTGACCGCTCCTTCCCAACCGCAGCCCGGCCCACAGCTGCACTCCACTCGTGCCCAGGCCCGGCCCCACGCCCTGCACCCGCGGTGCATTGTGCTGCCAGGCCTAGAGCAGGCCTATGGGCAGGACGGAAGGAGGAACTGGGGGCAGTGGGTCGGGGACAGGAGTGGCCTAGAAACCCAGAGTGGATGGCAGAAAAGGAAGAAATGAAAGATAAACATAAAACAAACAAAAGGTGACTCAGAGAGCGCAGAGCCCCAAGGGTGGGCCTAGGAGGGAGGTGGCAGCAGAGGCACTAACATGGCGTTACTGGTGGCGTCGGAGGTGGCATCGGCGGCAGAGAGGACTCCACACTCGGCACACTTGAGGGTGCACCCGAGGGGGTGCGGGGGCGGCTGACTGCAAGTGAAATTAAAAGGCTGAAACAAAAGCAAGCGCTCTGCTCTCGGAACCCAGGCGGGAGGGGCGGGGCCAAAGTGCAAAACCAGTCACTCAGGAGTCTAGCCTGGGCTCCGACAGGGATGGTCCTGGGGGCTCTCGGCCACTTCACGAACTCAGGCCTTGGGCGTGGGCGCTGTGGTGGGCAGGGCTGTGAGCTGCACGTGGCAGGCGTGGGGGGAGGCAGCATGGCGCTCCCGTGCTCAACTGAGGGTAGACCCTGACTCCGTCTGCACAAAGTGGCAAAATTTCCAAAACGAGGCCACTGCACCTTCCGCTCCCCTTCCCGTGTGTCTGAGAGGGAGCTGACCTGGGCAGGGACCTTGTGCAGGTCCTCCTGGCATGTGTATGCCCACGTGTGTGCGCCCATGTGTGGGCGTGCGTGCACACATAGACCAGTGTACTGGGCACCCCTCCACCCCAACCTCCATCCCTGTCTACGCTACACGGCCACGCAGGCGAGTCTGGGTGTGCTCCCGGGATGTGTGCACCTCACGCAGCTGGCCCGTGGCACACACAGGGCAAGGTGGGCAGAGTACGGGCCGCCTGGGCTTGGCTCTAGTGTGTGCCCACCTGGGCTGGAAGCTCAGCTCCACCAGTCACCCTCCCTAAACCTCCATTTACTCAGCTGTAAGATGGGAACATAACCACAGAATCTGCCACCATGGTTATTCTAAGCAGCAAACAAAACATCCACACTGGGTGAGCACCCGAGATCACTGCTGCTTTTACGACCAGGTAACGGCAGGCAGTCTGCCATGCTCAGACCCCGGATGTGCAGCCCTGGGGACCTCTTCTGAGTGTGACTGCTGTCTCGGGAGCAGTGTGGGACAGGGTGTTACGGGGGCAGCTGGGGCAAAGCCTTAGAGGAATCTGTTCCAGCCTCCATTTCCCAGGCCAGGAGACAAAGCACCAGGACTCCCACCCCGAGTGACAGACCCCAGGGCCACTCCACATACTCAGCATCAGAGGCCAGCTCGGCTGGTTCCTAACCAGGACCAGAACCCACAGGCACCCAAGAGAAAGGCTTCCTGAAGCTTCTGTTCACTGGGGACAGGAGGAGCCAAGAAGAAACAGAGACAAGAACAGAGAGAGAGACAGAGAGAGACCGAGCATCCAAGCAAGACTGGCACGGAGGGGAGGGGCCCACACAGACACCAGCCAGGGCTGGAAGATACAGAGAAGCAGGCAGAGGTGAGGGGCGGGGGGCCGGGGGGGCGGGAGGACAAAGAGGGGCTCGTCCACCCTAGTCAGCTCCCCACACCCCACAGCTTCCCCCCTGTGCCCAGGACCTTGTCCCTGTCCCTGAAAGGTGGGCGCAGCCACACATCCCAAGCGCCTCCACTCTGCTCCTGGGCCCTGTCAGCTGCTGTGCTGAGAGCACTCCCTGGGCTTGGGTTCCCCGGAGGGAGGAGCATCAGCTCCACCTGTCTCCTGCACCGTCCTCCTCATGATGCAGATCCCACAAGGACAGGGAGTCTCTGCATGGACAGGTGACATCCTTCCCCGGCCATGGAGCAAACCTTGTGGGAGGGGAGTGGGAGGCCAGGGACCCGCAGCACCCAGCACTGGGGGTGCCCTGCTGCCACCCTGTGAGCCGGGCAGAGGTGGGGTGTCCCTGCACAATCAGTTTCACCGCTTCGGAGGACTTTACGGGGTCCACCCTGCCCAGGTCAGATGGAGCAACCGTGGCACAGTGAGAGGGGCTGGCTCAGCCTAAGGGGCCTTTGTACTCAGTGCCTCCGTTTCCCCACCCGCTCCAGGGTCCCTGGACATGCAGTCTCGGACTGGGCATGGAGCATCCTCCATCCCCCGGGACCCGGGGCTGGGTGGGCAAGGAGCCGCGTGGCCCTGGTCCTACCCTGCCCGCTCCTTCAGCTTCTTGTCCGTGATGCCGTCTTTGGACACGAGCTTGTTGAACACCAGGATCCCAATGACCATGTTCACCTGCCGGGTAGAGAGGGATGGGAGTGTGGGGGTGGGGGCCGCCGTAGGCTCAGGGCCGACACTGGTTGGACTGACGATGGCTATGCTGACCATGACCCCCTACCACACTCAGGGTCACCTCCCGTGCCTCCATCACAGGAACCCCAGTGCCTGACGTGATGTCAGGTGACCTCCAGCCCAGCTGCCAACCATGCAGGGCCCTCTCTGTGTGTCACCCGCACCGTCAGCACCTCTGCTGTGCTCCTTGCATCCCTTCCACCAGGGAGTTCCGCACCCACAGGGTCCAGAGGCCCTTGCCAGCCTGCAGCTGAAACCTGCCTAAGAGACACCAATCCTGGCTCTCCCTGGGGCCACACGCCTCCTGGCTCTCTGCTCTGGGCAGGCCACCTCCTCTCTCTAGACTTCCTTCCTGATCTCCCTTTTCTATTCATCAAACTAACTGCCCACCCCGTAAGGGCCCCGGCTGGGCGCCTGCACCCAGGGAGGCTCTTCTTGGGCTCCAATATGAGTCTCCCATGCCTGTCACTGTCCAGGCTACCACTCAAGACAAGAGCTGTTCCCGGAGCACCCCGGGGAAGCCACTGGCCCTGAGCATCTGGGGGTCTCCTCCTGTCTCCCGGCCTCCTCTGCTAAGGGGAAGGAGGAGTCTCAGGCCATATTCTCTGCTCCCCAACTGCCAGAGGCTCCCTGAGGCCCTCCTCCTGCATCCCCACTCTGCAGAAAGATGCTGCCAGGACCCCGAGGGGCAAGGCCTGACTTCCTCAGGCCCAGGTTCCAGAAGCTGGAGGCTGGGAGACCCCAGGACTCCATGGACCCCTGAACTAGGCATTTCACGTCCAGAAGACCAGGGTGGTAGACTGTGCAGCCCTCCAGCTCAGGGCTCACGACCACACACCCGGCCTGCTTTCCACAATGGATGCAGTTCCCAGACACCCACATCACAGCCTTGGCCAGCCTGATGGGCGGTGGCCTCTTTCCTGGGCAGCCTAGTTTTCTGATGTGGCTGGAGCAGAGAAGAGAGGATGGGCACCAGTGACGGGCCACTGCCTGCAGTAGGCTCTGTCTGGCCTGCACCACATGGTCCCAAGGACAGGAGGGGCTGCAGGGGCTCAGGTCCCACAGCCGCCTGAGTTAGACTGCCTTCCTGACACATCCTGAGGAGGGGTGTACGGGGGTAGGGCTCCTGTCTCTGTCCCCTTTCGCACAACCTCCATCCCCAGGTGCCTGGGGCACTGCCCAGATGGCACTGACGCCAGCTCTAGAGGTCCTGACAGGTACCCCACTCCTCCCCTGCCTCCTGGCTGGAGGAAGGAATAAAGAAGGTGGGATTCCACAGCCAGGACTGTGAGGAGGGGTCTGGGGCTGCCCAGGGATGGCGCCCCACTGCCTCTCCAACCCCCACTAGGCTCCCCAACTGCCCCTACAGGGCTAGCACCCCCTCACCCCCCATGCATGTTTCTCTGCTGGGCCCAGCCTGTGCCTGAGTCCCCACTAGAAGGGGGTGTGGCCCTGCAGAGACACCACTCATGATGGCAGGAATTACTGGACAAGGATGGCCTCTCCTGGGGGAGAGGGGAGGGGAGGTGATGCTGGGTGTGAACCCTGGTGCTCTGCCAGAGTAGAGGGACGGGGACTGGCTAAGCAGGCTCAGAGCTGGACCCAGTAAAGGCCAGTGACCCCAGGCAGGTCCCCCAGTCTGCTGCAGCTCATCTGTGACCCCGGGACAGTGACCCTGCATGCCACCTGCCACAGTCTTGCCTTCCTCCACACAAAGGTGGGAGAAGAGTGGGAAGGAAAGTCCAAGGACCCACACAGGGAAGGTCCTCACTGGGGCCCCCAAAGGGGCAAGCAGCCCTGGTCACCAGCCTCACATCTGGCGCTCTGGGGCCAGACACCCACAACCCAGGTCTAGCCTGCAGCTCCCCGCTGCTCGCATCACCTGTCCGTCCCCAGCTTCCTCCCATGCCACTCACCACACCCGCGGGGATCTCCTGGCAGGTACAGCTGGCGCCCAATAATCAGGCAAGCTGAGACTCACAGGTGTGAAGGGTCACTGCCCTGGCCCAGCCCCTACACCGCACGCTGAGGGCAGGTCAGAGCGGGGCTGTGGGCACCCCCACCCCCTGGTGATGAGGGCCGTCCTGAAGGGACAGCAGGTGCACAGCCTAGGGCAGGAGAGAGCACCGAGGCCCAGGAGGCAGGTGGGGGGCCCGGGCAGGGTTGCAGGGAGTGGGGTCCAGGCAGGTCAGTACCAGCACAACGGCAGCAGCCGGTCCCACGAAGGCATAGAGCAGTCCTCCCTCCAGGGAGAGCCAGCAGCTGGGGAGGAGACAGGCCATCAGCACCGCCCACGTGCAGAGGGGCGTGCAGAGGGGCACTACCGGCCTCTCAGTAGGGGAGGTGAGCTGGGAAGTGGCAGAAGAAAACTAGCACTTATTAAGCGCCTTCTGCGTGCAGGGCAGGTCACACCCGCTCTTTAGACTTAGAATCCTCAGGACTCCTAGGCAGTCATCGTCACTCCCATTTTACAGATGGGGATAGTACCAGAGTGGGGGACCCATCTGCTTAGAGCCACACAGCAGGGGCACCAGGCTGGCAGGGCAAAGGTCACCTGACTGCCCCTCCTTCCCCATGCCTGGACCCTTCCCGGCTCTTCTCTTGGGGTCTCTGGCAGACCTTCCTTCCTGACGTGATACTCGAATGCCAGGGCTAGGTCCCTAGCCCACAAGGCTCAGGCCCCGTGGCCTCAACACCTGGTCCTATGCTCACACATCTGGTCTGCATCCTCCCCACCACCCACCCAGTCAGTAGCCCCACATTCCCCAGATCTCTGGACACCACCTGTGGTGCCCATGGAAATCTGAAACCCAATAAGGACTGTTCCCTCTGCCCTGAGCAGCCTACCCCATGTCGTCTGTCAAACAAACTCCTCTTCATCCTTCAGAACCCCACTTCAATGTCCCCATCCCCTCCTGATCCATCCCTGGCTCCGGCAGGCCAGGTGTTTGCTTCTCTCATCTCTGGAGACAGTGTTTGGATTTCCCTCTCAGCACTCACCCCCTGGGCCCTCAGCTATGTCCACTCCCTATGGACACTCAGGGCAGGGCTCCAGGGGGTGCCACATCCTGTTCCCAGGGGCTCCAGAGTGAGCCAGGCCTGCTCCAGTCCTCCCACTCAGCCAGCATCGGTCACTTCCTCCTGCCTCTCGCTTCCCACTGCTCCCCTCCCTGCAGCCAGGCCCTCCCTCCAAGCCTCGGTTCCCCTCCCCCACCCCAGTTCTTCTGCCCATCCTGAGCCCCAGACCCTCTCTCCCCACCTTGGGAACCACACTGCTTTTGGGATGACAGCAAGCTTCCTGGCTTGCCATTTAAGGCCCCAAGGACCTGGTTGAGCTGACCCTTCAGGGTCTTAGCGATGTCATCTGTGAAATAAGCCTCCGGCCCCTGCCCTGCCTGCCACAGGCCTGCTGTAGGGGTGTGCCCACTGTGCCCAGAGCGCTTGTGGCTCAAATAGCCCTCCCTCTCATCAGCACCATGCAGAGGTGGCCTCCCCACCGAGCAGATGGGGAAACTGAGGCTCAGAGTGGCTAATGGACCAACTGACCAAGGGGGGCCCTGCAAGCCTGGTTTCTTTCAGTGCCACTGCCCACTGCTTGCTGCCAGGGTGAAGCTGGCTGACCAACAGGGAGGGGCTGCCCAGGGGGCTCAGCCTCCAGCCCCTGGGGCTCCACCCTCCCTGAGCCTCTGTGAGATGGTCAGGGTCACACAGGGGGAGGGCATGGCCAGCCCTCACCCTCCAGGGCAGCAGAAGGCTCTGGGGGCCATGCGGCCATCCACCACACCCCCAATGCCCCGACTCACTAGTTCATGGTGCTGTACCCTTTGGCCTTGGTGAATCCCACGGAAATGGCCACCACCAGTGCAGGGAGCCCTGAAGGAGCAGAGAAAGGGCGTTGGCCCCACCCAAGTCCCCAGCCAACCTCCACCTCCTCCCAGCCCTGCCTTGGAGGGCAGGGGCCAGGCTTTTGAAGCCCCCAACAGAGGATGGGGCTGAGCAAGAGATGGGGCAGGAGATGAACAAGGCAAGGGCCTGGGGAGCTGGGCGCGGGGCGGTCCCATGAGCAGAGAACGCACAGGGTGCCCGGCACAGCTGACTCGAAGAGAAATCAGGAATCATCTTTTTGTATATGTAAGTCCCAAACAGTGCACCGGACATACTCGTGCTAGAAATGTTTCTGTTATCTAGACATGAAAGGGAACTGGGTGTCCTGTGCTTTACCTGGTGACTCCATGGAGGAAGGAGGGCCCAGAGGGAGAAGAGGGAGAAGCCCACCCAAGCAGCAACTGAGTCCCCAGGGGTCCACAGGGCATGGGGAGAGGAGGGGCTGCCAGGGCAGAACAAGCAGTCGGGGCCAGGAGGAAGAACATCTGCCCAGGAGGGTCGGGGAGGCCGCGGCTCACCCCAGCCCAGGCAGAGGAAGCGCTTGCGGATGAGGCGGTTCCGGAGGTGGCCCGTCACGGCCATGTAGGACTGCCAGGCCTCGGTGAGCACCCAGCAGAAGGAGGACAGGAAGAAGAAGTGCAGGAAGGCGGCCACCAGCGTGCACACCACCTGCGTGGGGCCGAGGGCAGGACAGGCTGGGCAGGTGCTCCCCGGCCCCATGCCTGCCCCCACTGAGTGCCTGTCTGCAGCTGGAGGCCCAGCACCCAGCACCCTCGCTGGGACCCGACCAGGTCCCCAGGCAGAAGGCAATCCAGAGATCACCTGGTCCCTGCCCTGAGATGGGTTGTTGACCGTCTAAGCCCCCTTGGGACAAACAGACCCTCCCTCTCCGTCTTCCTCAGCACCATTCATAGCCACACCAAATGCTAAGCAGGGGCCTTTTAAAGTCCAGGTGCCTGCCCATGCATTCAGGAGGTAGTAAGCCCAAGGCCCAGGGAGGGCATGTCACACCCCGAGGACACACAGCAAGTGGCAGGCAACCTCACCCACGCCGCGGCCCTGAGCTTCTGCCACAGCACACGGCAGGCCCTGGGCCCAGGCCTTCTCCGTCTCCCTGCGGGCCTCTTGCTTTATTTTCTCTCCTACACTGTCAGTGTGGCCCCTTGAGGAAGCAGAGGCCCCCAGCCAAAGGCTGTGCCTGCCACATTTAGTGGGATGGGGCGTGGAGACCACAGGGTAGGAACCAGGGATGGCAGGTCTGGGGAGGGCAGGCAGGGGCCCACCATGAGCTGCCAGCTTCAAGGCTGGCGAGGGTGGGGGTGAGAGGGTGGACCATGGGAGCCTCTGTCACCATAGTGCCACTCTTCTTGGGTGCCACTCCCCAGCCCTGAGGCAGCTTGAGCTGAGGCCGAGTCCACTGCCCACAGCAGGCTGGGCAGGGCTGAAGCAGGCTCATCCTAAAGGGCAAGTCCAACAGAAACACTGGGATACAAGCTGCCCTTCCAGCCGGCTGACCAGCCCCTGACAGGCTCCAGCAGCCACAGCAGAGGGCGGGAACTCCCTGTAGCTGGGGCAGCCTCCTCCTGCCCCATACCCGCCTGCCTGAGTTTCCCAGGAATCCCACGGCCCAGGCCCCTCCTGGGGTTCATCCTCACCGCCCGAGGATGCTGGGAGGTGCATGACGGGACACAAGGCTGCCTACCTTGTTTCGGGTCTGGGTCTGCCCGATGAGGATGAGGGCATTGGAGGAGATGATGGACAGGCAGAAGTTGATGAGGATGACAGAACGCTCCGAGCGGATGTACCTGTGGAGAGTGTGGGGTCCCAAGGTCAGCACCCAACAGAACCCCATCTGCACAGGAGCTGTGGTCCTGTGGCACCAAGACCAGGGCCCCACCCCATTTCCTGCAGGCATTGTCAACAACAGCACCACCACCATCACCATCATCATCACCATTATACCATCACCACCATCACTACACAATTACCATCATCACCAACACAACCATCACCATAATCACCACTATCACCACCATCACAATCAGTACCACCATCACCACCATCACCACCATCACCATAATCACCATCATCACACAATCACTACCACCATCACCACCACATCACCACCACCATCACCGCCGTCACCATCACACCACCACCATTATCATACAATTATTATCACCATCACCATTATCAACACAAGCATCACCACCATCACCATCACAATCGTTACCACTATCACCATTACCAACACAACCACCACCATCAGCACCACTATCACCATCACAATCACTACCACCATCACCATCACATCACCACCACCACCATCACCACACCATCACCATAATCACCAGCACCACCAACACCATCACCACCACCACCATCACCATCACAACCATCACCATCACCTCAACCACCACAATCACTACCACCACCACCACACCATCACCACCACACCATCACCACCATCACCATCACAACTACCACTGCCACCATCACCATCACCATCACAACTACCACTACCACCATCACCATCACTGCCATCACTATCACCACCATCACCATAATCACCAGGACCAGCACCACCACCATCATCACAACCACCACCACCACCATCACAACCATTACCACCACATCACCACCATCACCATCACAACCACCACTAGCACCATCACCATCATCAGAATCACTACCACCACCACCCCCACCCCCCATCACAACCACCACTACCACCATCACAATCACTACCACCACCGCCACCACCACCACACCATCACCACCACAACCAGCAACTACCACCATCACCATCACTCCCATCACCACCACCATCACTACCACCATCACCATCACAACCATCACCATCACAACCATCACCACCATCACCATCACTACAACCACCACCACACCATCACCACCATCACAACCAGCAATTACCACCATCACCATCATCACCACTACCATCACTATCACCACCACCATCACAACCACCACCACCACCACAATCACCAGCACCAGCACCACCAACACCATGACAACCATCACTATCACCATCACTACTATCATCATCACAACCAGCATTACCACCATCACGATCATCACCACCACCATCACTACCATCACTATCACTACCACCATCACAACCACTACTACCACTATCACCACCACCAGCACCACAATCACCAGCACCAGCACCACCAACACCATGACAACCATCACTATCACCATCACTACTATCATCACCACCACCACCACCACCACCACCAGCACCACCATCACTACCATCACCACCACCACAATCATCACCACCACCACCATCATCACTATCACCACAATCACCAGCACCATTACCACCATCATCACCATAAACACCACCACCAGGACCACCATCACCACCACCACCAGCACCCCTTGGGGACTGAGGTCCACCCAGGTGGAGAGTAGAGGGCACAGGGCTGAGCCTCAGGGGCTCTGACATGACCCTGATGTGCTGCATGACCTTGGGCACGTCATGTTCTCTCTCTGGGTCCCCACTTCCTCATGGGGACCACAGAACAATCCCTGCCGGCAGCTCACAGGGCACAGGGATGGCCAAGAGAGCTCACCAAGGGAGATGCTTTGAAAACTGTCGGCAGAAAACCTCCTCAGAACTCAGGACATCAGAGCTGAGTTCAGAGGCCCTGAACCCAATTCCCCAGATGTTTTGTGAAATCAAGGCCCTAGGGGAAGGCAGGTCCCAGGAAGAGGAAACACCATGGTCCCCCTAGAGCCCAGTGGATGCTGTCCCGTCAGGCAGGACAGTGGAGGGCTCCTGCCACTACTCACAACCCGGTCACTGTCTCCAGGAAAGCTCAGCCACCCTTCCCCCGCCAGCCACATCGACCTCCCAGTGCCCGATCTTGGGCAGCAGCCAGGCAGTCAGTTCCGATTATCGGCTGACATCGTGCTGCCTGCAGAGTCCCCACTCAGCTCCATGGGCAGTGAGTGACCTTGAGTCCTTGCTCCCTGTTCCACACTTCTACTCAATGGGACAGGAGCAGATAGCGGGGAGTGCCTGGAGGCGCGTCCACACACTCAACAGGCATGTTACTGCTCAAACATGAGCTCTCCTCCACATCTCGCCACACCTGCCCAGGCGGCCTCAAAAACCCACTGGCCACAATCAGAATGGAGAGCAGGCTGGGAGCCCTGTGGCCCTGGGGAAAGGGAATTTGGGGTGGAGAGTGAGCAGGGATTTGGGGCCTTAAGGCCTGACGGGGGGTCTGGGGAAGGCTGTGGCCTGGCCTGCAGGTCTGAGGGTAGACAAGGAAGCCAGGAAGCGCAGGCAGAGGGGGCACACACAGCTGGGGAGGGAACTCAGGCTGGCATTGCCAGGGAACACGTTCAGGGGAGGGACAGCAGGAACCGGGCCCCACCCCCTGTGTTTGTGCAGCATGGACATAGCATGAGTGTGTGGGGTGGCCTCAGGAACCTGTGGTGGCCTTGGAGGGGCCACAGCAGGGCTGGGTCTGTGGCAAAGGCGGAGGTGACTGGGAAGGTGAGGACAAAGGGAGGGAGGGGCTCCCGCGACCCCACCCGTGACCTCGAGGGGAAGAGGCGTGGGACGCAGGAGCCATGGCCGCCCGTGCCCAGCACCTGCGCGGCACCCACCTCCACACGGACACGTAGATGATGACCAGCATGAGCAGGGTGAGAGAGGACACGCCACAGCCCACGATGAGCGTCACGGACGGCAGAGTCACCTTCTCCATGTTCTGCGGGGAGCCAGAAGAGACCGCGGGGAGTGAGGCAGCCCGCACGCCTACTAGGCAGACCCAAAGACTGAGGCCTGAGAGCCCACAGCCCTGGGTCACACCCCCAGCGTCCAACCCAGCCCCTCCTCCACCTCCCCGCCCGCCCCCTGCAGAGGAGGGGTTTCCTCTCCAGCCCAGGCCCTCGAGAACTCCCTTTCAGGGCTGTGCTCCGTGAGGATGGGCCCTTTGCCCATGCCCCACAGTCATAAGCCAAGCCCGATGGCAGATAAGCCTTTGCCGCCATCATGGCAGGCGCCAGCCCCGCACTGCAGACGGGCCAGGGAGGTGCCAGGTCCAGGCCCACCCACCCACACAGTCCTCTCAGGCCCAGGCTTTGAGAAACCCAGGGGCAGCAGCCACTTTGGCTCTGGCCCACCCCATCCGAGATGCCATCCAGCCAGGCCCTGACACCCCACACCCACCCGTCCCTCCACAGCCCCGACACAACCCAACCAGCTTCCTTGCACCGAAGCCCTCCCCCCCACCCCCCCCTCTGCTTCACAGGTGACTCTGTGTCACCTCCATAGCCCCTCAGTCCCCTGCAGCCTCTAGGCCCAGCCGCCAGCCCTGGCCCCAGTCTTCCCCACCTCTAGCCCTGCCCTGTGAGCTCTTCTCCAGCCACGGCAGGGTTGGGGAGGTTATCAGCGCACTGGAGGGCACCTCTGCCCTGCTCAGAGGCAGGAGAGTATGGGAGCTGGGGTGTCATCCGGGTGCTGGGGTGACCCGAATAAAGTGGGCCCTTCCTCCTCACCACCTGGGGGGTAGTTTAGGTGACTGCCCCTCCCTAGGGAGGGCCCCCATTCCTCACTGACTCTTCTGCCCTGGGCATTGTCCAAATGCCCCACCCAGCTCTGCAAAGGCCACTGGACTGGCCCTGGCCCTGCCCCTGGCCAGCCTGCCTTTCCTGAAGAGAATGACCCTAGCCCCCGAGGCCCCCTGGGTCCCCTCAGGGCTCTTCCCCAGCGGTGCCCCCAGAAGACTCTTCCCCACTTGACATGACTGTGCCTCTGGCCACTGCACTCAGCTCATCCCCTCCTCAAAAGGGCCTGGGCCGGTGACAGATCCCGTCATTCCTGACTCCGTGGCCCTGCACAGCCCCAGTACGCCAGGCCTGAGGACAGACAGGGAAGTCCGGTGGCTGAAGGGCATGCACAGGTGGGGAGGGGCCTCAGGCTGGCATCGCTTCTGTGTGGATGAATTCACCCTGAGCAACTGCTCAACCCATGGCCCGAGTCATAAGCCAGGCTGAACCACCATGCCTGAGGCTTGCTGGCACACGGCAGGTGGGTGTATGCCTCGGGGGCATGAACACAGGCTCCCTGCACACAGAGCTTCCAGACGACTGGAGAACTCAGGAGAAAGGGGGTGCAGTCCGTCTCCAGGCCCTCGGAAGGAGGCAGAGGTGGTCAACTGGGCAGGAAGGCGAGGCCTGGGGAGAAGGGGGCGATTCGGGGACCCCTCACCCTGAAGCTGACGTCTTCCTGGCCCCCGCCCCAAGTCTGCTGACCCTGGCACGTTGCACTGTCTCCTAAAGCCCCGCGCAGCCCTTCTTGCCCCTCAAAGTGCTCAATGTCCCCTGAGCCAGCCCAGCTGCCCTGCGGCCCCACTCACCCCAGCCTGGGCTCCCCCTTCCCCTCAGTCCCCACACTGCTCTGTGCCCTCCATCATGAACATACTGCTCCTGCAGCCTGTACTGCCCTTCTCTGCGTTGCCTCCTCCAGGCAGCCTTCCCTGCCTCCCAGGCCCTGCTGGCATCCCCCTGATCCAGTCCAAAGCTAGATGTGGCTACTATCCCCACAGCCGAGTGTCCTCCATGTCCCCGAGCCCCCGAGGGCCCTGCCCAGCAGAGATGCTCAGTCGACATCATGAGCCAGATGAATGAAGATGGGGAAGGCAGAATCCTGAAAAATGGGGGAACTTGTCCAAGATCACCAGGTGGCACAGCAGAGGGTCCGGCTCAAACACAAACCTTGGTTTCCAGACTCAGAGCAGGGCCCTGGGGATCGGGGGCTCAGCATCTTTGCCAAGACTCCTGGCTCAGCCTAGCTCGCCTCTGCCCTGGCTGGGTAACCTCAGGGTCCCACCTGCCCCAGCCTTGTTCTCTGCGGGCTGCCTCGCTGCCATCTCCCTGGGCCAACCCCGTCCTCCTGCCCTCCTGGGCATGCCTGCCCCAGCTCCCAGCAGTCTGCACTTCTGCCTCCATGAAGCCAGCCGCCTGCTGGTCTGCGAGGCCGAGGGCTGCAGCAGCCTTACCTGAATCAGAGTGTGATGGTGGAGCCCTGGGGAGTGCCATTCGAAGCCCCTGTCTGGTGAGGGTCTTGCCCTTCGAGGACTCCCTATCCCCCACACCCCCTTGCTCCTCCCACCCCTAGCTCCTCCGAACGCCACTCCAGGCCAAAATGAGGCCTAAGTTCGCCCACTTGAGGCTCTGTCCTTGGGATGGTACAGGCCACACCCCTGATGTGCACAGACACACGCACCTGGGGCCCACACACACACACCTGGGGCCTCCTGACACACACCTGGGGCCCGCACACATGCACGCACCTGGGGCCTGCACAGACACATGACTGATACCTCCCACACCTGGCACTTGCCTCCAGGGCCAAGCTGTGCTGCCCAAGCATGCCAGGTGCCACAGCTCCAGCTGTGCCTCCCGGGAACGAGAGTCGCCTTCTCTTCGTGTGCAGAAGTACTTCCAACCCACTAGGCTTTCAAAAGCCACTGCCTCCAGACAGGCCCCTTGAACTACCCCAGGTAGCGTTGCTCACCTCAGTTGTCTAAACTACGCTCTGGGAGGGCAAGATGGGGATGGTGATGCTGTGCCCGGCAGGGAGCTCTGCTCAGCACCACTCCTGCATGCCACAGCCTGGAGCTCAGGCCTCAAACCGGTGGCCCTCTGGGATTGAAGTCCCATCACCCGATCACCCAGTAATTCTCCCATCAAAACTCACCCGCCAGCTCTCCCCCCGGCCCGCCTGATCCCTCCCAGCCTGGCCCATCAGTCACCAGTAATTTTACCAGTGCAGAGCTGAGGCCCAGGGCCAGGAGGCCAGCTGGATAGGGGCAGGTGGGAGACAGGGTGACCCCAGTAAATATTTCCAAGACACTGTGCTGGCCTGAGGCCGGCCGGCCACGAAGATCACAGGCGGCCGAGGAAGTGTCTTGCGCCTGCTCTGAGGCTGGCTCGGGCCCAGGCCTCTGTGGCCATCTGCTTCCGCCTGCCCTCGTTAGGCCTGGCAGCCGCAAGCCCGCCAGCTCTCCCACTGGTCCACCTGATCTCTCTCCTCCCTGCCTGGCCCATCGGTCACTCCTGACGGCCCTTGCTCAGCAGGTTCCAGGCGATGGAGAAGGGATGGGTGGTGGCCTGGGCAGGCCCAGGGGTCCGAGGCCTTGCTAGGAGGGGTAGACCAAGACCGGCCTCAACTCACGCCAAGGGGATGCAGAGCCAGGCTGGGCCTCTGCCGGAGACTGGCCCAAGCCAGGCACAGCTCAGCCCAGGCCCTCGCACATGCCAGGTCCCCTGCCCTGCAAGCCTTCCCTGAACTTCAGGCGCCTGGCTCTCCTCTCAGCAGAGAAGTCACCACTTCACAGAAGCCCTCCCTGCACACTAGGTCTGAACCAGCCGGCCCCTCTCACCAGTGGTTTTTCCTGGGGTGATGGAGTGTCTGCCAGTTTCCACCACATGAACTCCCACTCCCAATCTCCTCCTGAACCCAATATCCACACTATGCCCCCTAAGGACTCATTTCTACCCACAGTACCACCTTCGTCCTGCCACTGCCCCAACACCATCTATGGCTCCCAAATGCCCACAAAACTAATTCCTGTCTCTAGTCATAGACTAAACCCTGAACCCCATCATACACTGACCCCGACCCAGATCATACCCGAGCCCCAATTCTCATCACACCCTGGGCCCTGAACCCAGCCTCACACTAAACCCTGACCCAAATATATTCTGAGCCTTGATCTCGGTCATACTCTAAGCCCTGATCCCGGTCACATATTGAGCCCTGAGCCCAGTCACACCCTGAGCCTTGATCCCAGTCAGGCTGTGAGTCTTGATCTTGGGCACACACTGAGCTGATTCAGGTCACGTGCTGAAACCTGACCATGATCACACCCTGAAACCTGACCCTGGTCATACACTGAGCCCGAACCTGGTTGCAAATGAACTGTGACCCTAGTCACAACCTTCCAATACAGTCTGAAGCACATCACAGAAGTAATACCAACAACAACTGTCCTTTTCAGACTGTTTACTACATGCCAGACTATGTCAAGTGCCATAAATATATCACCTAGTTCAGTCCCCACCACTCCGAGACAGGTGGCATCATCCGCCTCACAGGTGTGACTCAGAGTGGTTACTCAACCTTCCGGCCGTCGTAGGCCTGCAGCGGCAGAGCCCGCATCTGCGCAGTCCGCATCTGCACCGACACCCTGGCTCCAGGCCAGCTCTAGAGGAGGACTCCTGGGTCTCATCTCCCCTTGATCTACCACCCTGGCCGGATCTCATCCCACCCTGGCTCCCAGGGTGCCCACGTACCCGCCTCTACCACCATCTCAGGCCCCTGTCCTGGTCAGCAGCCCCTGCAGGCCACTCTGAACCCCCAATGCCAGAGCCTCTGCCCACTCAGACCAGAGTCCCCATGCCCAACGTGTCCATCCAACTCCAGCAAGGCCAAGCTGGGCAGCACCCCTCTCTCTCCCTGCCCAGCCAAGCTCACTTCTGGCCACCTCCCCAGCTGCCAGCTGGGCTCACATTCCTCACTCCTGCTGGGACCCCTGGGTAGCCAAGCCCGACTGTTCTCTTACTTCCCAGCCTGCCATCAGTCCATTCTGTACCTGGCTCCTGGAGGAAGCTCAGGCTTCCCCCAGCCCCGCAGGCCTTGCTAGCCACCGGTCTCTCTGCCTCTCCTGCCTGCTGAGCCCACGCCTGTACCCACTTCCCCGCAGCTTAATGCCTTCCTCATCCTGCAATGGCTGCTACTCACCCTACAATGCTCGGCTGGCAAACTCCTGCACATCCCTCAGGATCCCACTCCAAGCCTCAGCCCCGTGCACTTCTCCCCCACTACATTCAGGAGGAGAGGAGGCTGTGGCCATGCACCCAGAGCCCACCCACAGCCTTCCTCCTTTCCGCCTGGGCGGCTGCAGACCTCTGTGTGCACACACCTGCTTCCCATGTCAGCCCACCCCATATCCACCCCAGCCCACAGCCCTCAGAGGGGTCAGCACGGTGGACACAGGAACACGCCAGGGACAGGCTGCACCCAGAGGGCAGTCTCCCTTCACTCTCGGCCTCTCCCTGCCCAGCATCAAAGGCACCAGCCCTTGCTGGAGCTGTGGTGTGGAAAGGAGAGGAAGACCCCAAGGGGCTCTGGTGCCAGGGAGTACCTGCTGGAGGTTGCAGCCACTCTGGCTTCTTCCTGGCACTCCGGCTCTCAGCTCACACCCCTGCTGGTGCCCAGAGCCCAAACTGAGCCACATAGTCTGCCCTTGTGGCAGAGCCAACCACCCTCCCATCGCACAGATGAGGACACTGAGGCTCCCAGGGTCCAGGCAGCCTGCCCTCAGTCCCGTGGCTCTGTGGACACTGTCAGCCCCTGTGCCCTGGCCTCAAGTGTCCTGTCTGGGATGGGGGACAGGGCACCCAACATGCCTGCTGGCATCCTGCCCTGTGAACACCAGCGTGGGAGGGCTGGGCTAACACTAGAAGCTTCCCCCGACAGCAGCCGCAAACCCCCTGCCAAACAAGGCCCAGGACTGTCCATCTGGCTGCCTCTACCCCCGCCCCCCGCTGCCAGCCCACAAAGAGACCACTTCCTCCTCCTCATACACTGGGGTACATAGTGGGGCTCCTCCTGGAAAGGCCCCTCGGCATCAAGTCCCCCACTGCTGAAATTTCAGGAGCACCTCCTTCGGCCCATGTACCCGCCCCTCTCTGAACAAGTTCCCTAAGCCAGGCCCACTCAGGAGCTCAGCCTGGTGACCGACTGGGAGGCCACTGCCTGGGGACTGCCCCATTCCTGGGACTCTCTCCGAGTCATCTGTGTCCCTCCTCACAGCCGGTCCTGGGCAGTCCAGGTCCCCTCCCTTCTACAGGTGAGGAAACTGAGGCTCAGAGGGACTTAAGGGGGAGCCAGCCCAGGGTCACAATGTGTCAGAGGCAAGCCTGTGTTTCCAGACTCCAACACTGACCTGCTGCAGGCCTGACACTGGGCTGGGAGAAGGGGCAGACGGGGCACACAGCACACCAGGGTCCCTCCTGCCCAGGTCCTCCTCGAACACCCACAGGAAGAGCAACACCCGGAGACCAGAGGCTGGGCTGTGTCTTGCCTGGTCCAGCCTCGCAGGGGCCCAAAAAGGCCACCCAGTGAAAGCCATAATGTCTGTGGCCTTCTACACAGAAGGCCGCCTCTTCCAGGGAGCCTCTGGGATGGCCCTTCGGACTGCTGCCTGCTGGGCTGTCTGCAGAACCAGCAGCATTAACAGTCTCGCTTGAGGGGACAGCCCGAGCAGGGGTGCACCAGGGTTAGGGACACAGACCCCTGTCCAGCCCAGACTCATCCAAGACCTTGAGTAAGGCCCTCTCTCTGGGCCTCAGTTTCCCTGTCAACGGAAGATTTTACTGGCAATGGCCTCGAGGGTCCCGTCTGGCTCTGGCACTGTGGGAGACCCCAGCTGCCAACATTACCTGCCCTCCACTTTCCAGAGAACACAGCCGGGAGGCCGAAGTGTCCTCCAAGAGGCTGGGCGCTACCTTCTACATCGAACCCAGGGTTCCCCAAGGGTCAGCAATGCCATCTCCAACACCCAGGAAGGACAGGCCCCCTCCGAGGGCATCCTCCACCCCTACGGCCCCCGGGGCTTCCACACGAGGTCTGGGCGGAGGTACCTGGTGAGCATACGCCCAAGGCCCTTTCCTGCTCTGTGGGCTGTCGTGGGCCTGGGCCTGGGCTCCAGCAGAGGGCTGCGGCCCACCTCAGGCCAGGGGGTGCAACTTGGCCGGCCCGAAGCAGGAGAGCCCACCCACCCCAGGGAGCTGCGCCCAGCACCCAGGGCCCCTGCCAGCAGCTGGCCCCAGATGCCGTCTCCATAGAAACGGGCAACCCCCACAAGAATCACAGGAACAAAAAGGAGGCCCCGAGGTGCTGAGGCCTGGGGGGCGGTGGATCTGGGCCAGGGCCCCTGCCTGGGGCCACCGCCACCTCCACGGACCAGGCTCTACTTGGGGTGGGTCGAAGGGCTCTGCCAAGGCGGCAGCTCCTCCTCCTCCCTCTCCCTGGCAGGCGGGGAGGACCAAGGGAAGGGGTAGCCCCTCCACAAGCGACGCCTCCCAGCCCCCCGGCTCAGAACCCAGCCTCTCCCCAGGCCTAGGCTCCCTCGGAGATCCCGGGCCTCCAGGCCAGGAGAGATGGGACCCACCCATCAGTCACTTTCCAGGGGTCCGGCTCCTCCCAGACCCGTCCCCAACTCCACACTGTCACCCGCTCCCTCGGCGCCCACCCACCCTCTCCAGAGGCGCATGGACCCCGCCGCCCGGGCCAGGCCACGGCGGCTGCAGGGCGCAGCGACCCCTCCGGGACAGGACGGGTGCGGGCCCTCCCCACCCGCAGGCCCGCCGGCAGCCCCCGCCCGAGCCCCTTCCCGCGCCCCTGCCCGGCGCCCCTCCCGCCGGCCCGGCCGGGGTCTCACCGCGTCGGCGCTGAGCTGGGCTAAGATGGCGAAGGTGGAGAGTCGGTCACAGAGGCAGCGCGTCCGGAGGGCGTCGAGGGGCACCGTGCGGCAGCCGCGCCACGACCAGGGCCCGAGCTGCGGGGGGGCGGAGGAGGAGGGTCTGGGGGCGGGCGGGACACGGGAGGAAGACAGGCGGAGCGTCAGCGGCGGCGGGGACGCGGGCGCCCCGGCCCCCGAGCGGCGGCTCCGCGCCCCGGCCCCGGCCCGGGTCCGCCGCCCCGCACCTGCGCCCGCAGCCGCGCGCCCGCCCGCCCGCCGCCGCCAGGCCCCGCGGCCCGGGCGCCCATGCCGCGCTCCGCGCCCGCCGCCGCCGCCGCCGCCGCCGAGAGCCGCGGAGCGCAGCCCGAGGGAGCGCCGGGCGGGGGAGCCAAGCGAGCGGGGGCGGGGCGGGGCGGGGGGCGAGAGCTGGCCCGGGGCCCGGCAGCCGCCCGCCCCGCGCCCCCGCCGCCCCCAGCTCCTCCGGGGCCCGCGCCCCCGGCCCGCGCGGGAGGGAGGGGCAGGCCCGGAGGGGCGCGTGGGCGCACGTGGAGCGGGGAGGGTGCGAGCCGGGTGTGGCCTGGGGGCGCGGGGCGGGTAGAAGCGCGGCGAGGGGCAGCTCCGGAGCTCTCCGGCCCCGCGGCCCAGGGAGCCAGCTGGAGCTGACGACCTTGGGACCGCTCCATCCCCCACAGCCACCTCCCCCGGGCCTCATCACCCCTGGTGGCTGCGGCTCATCTCCTGGGACAGACACAGTCTTCCCCGCGGGGAGGTTTGCCACTGGAAACTTCCCTCTGCGGTCTGACCCAGCCGCCCGCTGTCTACGGGCCGCGACTGCCCCGGTTTTCATCTAAGCACGCATTTAAGCACAGGACTTGTTACTTAGGGCACCAGGGACTGACCTGCTCTGCAAACCCCTCCTCCTCTTCTCCACCCCCAACCTCCTCCTCCTATTCTTCCTCCTCCACCTCCTCCTCTTCCTCCTCCGCCTCCTCTTCCTCCTCCTCCTGCTTTGGAGCCGAATTCCCCCACCTTTCAAGGCAGCCCTCCTGTCCGGAAGCCACCGTGTCTCTCCTTCACAGACCTGGCCCTGGAGCCGGGCCTGCCTTCCTACCTGCTGGGTCTTGGCTTCCAGAAAGTGCCCAGGGGGCCCTCTCTGAGGCTGAGTCCCCAGCCCCACCCAGGGTCCTGCCTGCCTGGTGAAGGAGGGACTCCAGGCCTCCTGAAGAGATGAGCCCCAACAGCTTGTGGGTGCAGCTCTGCAGCTGCAGGAGCCCCAGCTGCTGGTCTCCTTCCAAAGCCACGGCTGAAAAGGCCTCACCCCTCCCTAAGTAGCTGGGACCCAGCCCCTGCCCCCAGACTTCAGGAGAAAAGCCCAAGTCCAGGGTCTTCCTATGGTCTGCCCTAGAGCCTTCATGCTGCAGTTTTACCCTATTCCCCGCCCAGGAATGAGTGCGGCAAGGTGCCTTGCAGCTCACCTCTTCCATCCCGCCCCACTGTACCAACGGGGGACTGAGGCTAGGAGCCAGAAGGAACCTGCCCCCGTGACCTGTGGACTGGCGCTCTCTCCAGCCCGCTATCCCTAGAGGAGCCTGCAGAGCCGCCCACACACGCAGCCCTGACCCCGCACACACAAAAAGCCTGGGCGAGCCGCCTCTGATCAGACACCTGGCTTTGAACTGTGCCTCGGCTGTGTCCTAGCTATGTGACCTTGGGGAGTTACCTATATCACCTATTGCTTCAGTCTCCTCCTCTTTAAAATGGGGGTGGGGGTGTCCAGAGGGAAGCACCCAGTCCCCTCTGGACAGTGCCGAGTGGCACAGGGCCGGGCTCAGAGCATGCATGGGGGGGTAACCAGTGCCCATGTCTGATAACCCAGAGCAGTCTCTATTGAATTGGGGCTGTAGCTCAATCTCCTTCAGCAGCAGCACTTCCTGAGATTTGGGCCCAGGGGAGAAGGGACATGCAGTGAGCTGGCCGGCCAGGGAGACCCCTGAGAATGCCCTCAGCATGTGCTTTTATTTCTTGCATCTTCTCCGCCTCCTGGGGGAAGGACCTGCTCCTGTTTTACAGGGAAGGAAAACTGTGGCAGAGATCACAGACAAGGCAAAGCTGAGAGGAGGCCTGGGAGCCGGCCTCAGGCTCTGCAGGGCTGGCTCTGGGCTGGGTGGCCCCGGGAAGACCCCTCCCCTCTCAAGTGCAGTGTGAGGCCAGGTTCTTGTTTCAGGGTGCCAGGGTTTAGAAGCACGAGGCTCACTCATCTCCAGGACCCTCTGTAAAAGGAAGCCACAGAGGCACGTGGGAGCCTGGAAGGGCCCTGCAGCACCTTCCAGAGTGCAGAGGCTCAGAGGATGCCTCTGTCTGCGCCGGGGGGCCTCAGCCCATGTGACCTTCACAGGCTCCAAAGGGCAGCCACCCACCACACCTACCAGCCACTGCAATGGTGGCCAGGGACCCAGGCTGCTCTGCATCCCTAACACAGGATGGCCCAAAAATCACAGACCTGGGGCAGAGACCCTTCCACCCTCTCCCTGAGCAGAGTGCAGATCCTGGTAACCACAGAATAGAATCCAGGCCCCAGGTGGGCTTTAGGGCTATGGAGGGAACAGGAAAGGGAGTATGGGGTCCCTGGAAAGTCCTGGTGCTCCAAGTGACACCCCAGATCCTACATCCTGACCAGAGGGTTTTCCAAGGTCTCATTCAGGTGCACAATGAACATCCACTCACCACCTGTGTCCATCCCCCACACCCTCCAGGGCAGAAGGCCACTGTCGCCACGTTGCAGACGAGCAGGTGGGGCAGGGGCCTGAGACCCACGCTGGACACAGAGCCACTGAGCTCTGGCTGGTGGCTGTGCAGCAAGGGAAGCTTGGGTAACTCCCAGGAAGCCTGCATTGACTAAGTTTATTTCCTGGCTTGGGATGGGTCTCAGGTTGTACCTGACGGTCCCTTGCAGACCTGCAGTTCAAGTCAAGGTTCAGATGTAGGCCCTGGGTGGGAGAGGGCATGTAGCCAGACATAAAAACTGGAATCCAGACCCACTGCTGCCTTGCTGTGTGATGTTGGATAATCACTGCCTCCCTGAGCCTCCCTCTCTCACCGAGAGGGCCCATCCCTGTGCCTGGGGAAGGGTGTGCGGTTGTGGTCTATACCTGCCAGCCTTTGACCAGACACCAAGACGGCCGGCACAGTACAGGCCAGAGGGCACCCCAGGAAGAGTCCTGCAGACCAGACCGCTTTTCTCTGTGCAGCTGATACTGGGTTCCAGTCACAGCTCCGCTTCTCACGGGCCAGGCACAGCACAACCCAGGCCAGGCACAGCACAACCTCAGCCCTCTGCTCTGAGCAGTGGGCCCTGGAACCCAGCTGCCCACCTGCCTGAGGGTTGCTGGGAGCACTTCGAGGGTGCAGGGAGCCGGGCTGGCTGGGGCCAGCAGCCTGGCTGGTTCCCAGCCGCACTGGCCAGTCTGCAGGGCGCCAGGCTGACAGCTGCCCGCCACTGCCTGGGAGAAGACCAGCCTAGGAGCCAGCGCCCGGCCCCCAGGGCTCCTGCTGTGGGTGCTGATTCGCTTATCAGCCTCTGGGGCAGGGAGAGAGATGGGCTGCTACCTACTCTGCTGAGGGTCAGGCTATGGAGGGCCCAAGAAGGCACTTGCCCCTGGCCCAGAGAGCCGGCTGGTCAGGCTGGCAGCTCTGGAAGCAGGCAGCTCCTGGCCATTCTGTAAGGGCCTGGATCCTGGGGTGGGGTTCACTGGGACCCTGCAGGCCTGCAATGCAGGTGCCCCCTCTCAGCCTCTCCACCTCCTCCGTCCTCCTGGCTCCACAGGCCTTGGCAATGTGTGTCAGGGGAACAGCTTCCCAACACGCAGCCCAGGGACAGGGACCCTCTTCTCGCCCTTCCCTGCACCTCCACGATAATGGCTTCCACTCGGTGCTAAGGGCTTTCTGGCAGTTTATCATTTGATTTCTGCAGGAACCCTTAGGCCAGCTTTGTAGATAAAGAAACCAAGGCTCAGAGAGGCAGCGATTGTTCAAGGTCACACAGCAAGGCAACAGTGGGCCTGGAATCCAGTTTTTGTGTGTCTGGCTGCATGCCCCCTCCCACCCAGGGCCTACAACATCTCAACCTTGACTGAACTGCAAGTCTGCAAGGGACTCTCAGAGGCAACCTGAGACCCATCCGAAGCTGGGAAATAAACTCAGCCAATGCAGGTTTCCTGGGAGTTACCCAAGCCTCCCTTGCTGCACTAGACCTCAGCCAAGGACTGGCCTTTAGCAGGACAGATGGAAGGGTGGGCCCTGACCTGAGACCCTTGTGTGCATCTTAGATACATGTTGACTTTGGAAAGGTGGGAAATTTGGCCTCAGACCTCCCTCTTTCAACAATATCTCTAGGATGCATCCTCTTGTACAAGATCCTGACTTACAACAGCTGGAAGTTCCCCTGAAAGTCTGACTGAAATCCTTCCTGCTGCATGGGGCACCTGTTCCCATCTCTGCAAACAGGCCAGTCATTCCCGTCTCGCACACAGCCACTGCTCCCGCACGTGGGAGACCATTTGCCATCTCTCGTCTAAGCTACAGAAACTTGGAATATCTGGGTCACAGAGCGAGGTCCCCTCCTGAGCCCAGGCCTGAGGAATCTGGGTCAGTTACACCTGCTCCCCACCCCCACGGGTCCAGGGTGAGAGCAGGAGCTGGGGCAGTGACACCACCCAGGACCAGCTGAACAGGGCCCTGGCTATAGCAGGCCACCTTCCTGCCCAAGAGTGGGGACCTAGAGGGACCTGGGACCCTCAGACGGGAATCCCAGAGCAGGGCTGTGCCTTTCCCCTTAGATAGGGCCCCATGACAGGTCCAGCCACTGCCCACCCCTCTGCAGACCACCAGTGACCGCCACCATCAGGACTCCTCCCACTTGGCTCCTGCCAAGGTCGCCAAGGACCTCCATGCCAAGAAACCCAAGGGACAAGTTCTGGTTCCGTTTACTCCACCTCGGAGTCGCCCAGGTGCTCATCAGCACTGTGCTTGCACATGTGGCCCCAGGGGCACATTCTGGTGCATGACAGTCCCACAGGAGCCCACAGCTGCACACTAAGGCAGGGCGCACAGCCAGGATGCCTGTGCGTGAATGAATGGGGAAGGCATGGCCAGCCCGCCACTGCTCACCTGGAGCCTTGGGTCCCCCTTCACCTCACCCACCTCCCTGCAGCTGCCCACCAGCAAATCCCACCAGCCTTTGTCTGAAAATGCATGGAGAGCCCCACAGTGCCCACCCTCCACGGCCACCACCCGTGCCTCTGGCTACTGTGGCTGCTGCCCTTTGCCCTTCTTCGCCTGGCTTCCCAGGGTGCCAGTCATTTGAAATATGTCAGGCCACATGGCCCTCAGCTTCGAGCCTTCCAGCGGTTCCCTCTTTACCCAGAGCAAAGGCCACAGTGCTCGCAGGGCCCACAGGGACTGGCCCCAACCTCCCTCACCCAACCTCCCAACTCTCCCCTCCACCACAGTCCCGTCAGTAACCTTGGCTCCCAGCAGACCCCTCCAAACCCAGTAATGGCTGCAGCTCCCAGGCAGCCCCCAATCCAGTGTGGATCCCCACCTTACGTCGCCCTCAGCCCCAGTGCAGGGCCACAACCTTGTCCCTATGTCCTAGGGAGGGTAGCTCAGAGAAGGCCTCCCCAGCTAGCTAGTGGGGAAGGGCCTGGGCCCAGCCCTGCTCGGGCAGCCCCCACAGGCACCTCCCCTGAGCCCGGGACAGGTAGGAGGCCTTGGGAGAGCCCACCGTGGCTCCTGTGCTCTTGGGGCCCCTGCCCTGCACCCCTGGCAAGCGCCCAGATGATGCTTGTCCAGCCCGGCAGGGGGTCCAGCAGCCAGGTCTATTCTCACCCTCGGAGTTCAGCTGCCCCTCCTGTGAAGTGTGCCCAGATCCTCACCCCACACCGGTCCATGGGATGGCAGAGCACGGTGCCCGCACAGGGCCTACTCATTCACGGGACACCAGGGGACAGTGAGCCCACCTACCCACCCACCCACCAAGCCAGAGCCTTCACTGCATTCACGATGCCTCCTGCCGGCCCACGAAGCAGGTGCTATTATGGGACTGTGCGCTGTCGGGGTCCCCTTGGATTTGATGGGCTAATTCACACTCTAGTGTGAATGACTCACAGGGTGTCCTCCCACACAACAGAAAGAAGCCAGGAGTGGGCACAGCACACTGCAGTGGGGGAGTTCAGGCGCTAGGCAGGGAGTGGAAATGGTGTCTCTGCAGGCAGGGTCTTCAGCTTCTAGGCCTGGCCTCCCCAGTGCCCCTTAAACCAACACGTGGCTTGGTTACACCTGGGTACAAGCCCCTTAGTCATGCTTCATCCGGCAGGAGTGCCTGCCTCCCACCTCTGCCCATTGACTTCTCGGCCATAGATCAAGACTGGCATTGCGTCCTCCTCCAGGAAGTCTACCTGGATAACCAGACTTCTCCCCTTCCCTTCCATGAGCTCCTGGGCATTGCTCCTGACCCTCGGCCAGACCCTTCCCTACTGCTGTGCTGGGCTCCCCTCCCTGTGTTCTACCTCCCCCAGCAGCCACAGCCGCCCGTGACCATCCCAGTGGGCCCTCCCTTGACCCTGGTGGCCTTGCCTGCACAGGCCAGCCCAGCAGGTAGCCCAGCAAGCACATGCCCTCTGCCGCCTCCAGGCCTTGGTCCTGGCTGGCCCCCTGGCCACAGGCCCCAGGTCCTCTGTGACTCAGCCTCTCTCTCCAGGTTCCCTGAGCCACTGCCTCCCCTAAGAAGCCTCCTTGCCTCGCCCCCCATTGCCCAGCCCCTGTCTGGCTGCTGGTCTGTGAGGATCTCCAGGGCAGGCCTGGGTCAGCTCTAGCCCCTCCCAGCTCGGGGCCTAGGGGCAATTGCCTGGGGTCCTGAGGGGATACTGGTCGCTGTGACCCATTGACTCTGGCATTTGAACACCTGCCTGACCTGGGTCTTACTGAGCCCAGCTTGCCAGATGACGCTGGAGCCTGCTCAGGCCAGGCGCACTGCCTATGGGGCTGGCTGGGCTTCTCCCAGAGCTGCCCATGTCTGAGCCTCCCTCAGCACCGACAGGTCCACAACCAGGGCCTCCAGGCCTTCTCATGTTCCTCACAATGCAAGATGCCAATCTCCTGGCTCCCACCCGGCGCCGCCACACTGAGTCAGGGCTCCTGGCCACGGGCTACCCCTGGGCTGGAAACCCAGCCCTCCCCAGGGTCCGGCAGCTCTTCTCCTGACCTACTTACCCACCTGGGCAGAGGCACAGAGGCCCCAGGCTGTCTGCCAGGCAGAATGGGGCTCCTGAAGAGGGCAGGGTGCTGGCTGCCCAGTATGGCAGAGAAGTGACCTGGCACAGGAGGGCTGGGGTCCTGCAGGGCTGCTCAGCCTTCTGCCCCTCCCCAGCAGGAGGCTGGCACTCAGAAGCCTGCCCCGAGCCCTCTCCCCTCATGCAGACCCGCACCTGCTGCACCTGCAGCCCTGCTCTGCCTGGACTGTCACCTACCCCTGCTGGCGGGGGGCCACTGCCCAGACCTCACACCCTTTTACGCTCCAGCCATTGGTACCCAGTGGGAAGGTCAAAGGGCCAGCACAGTCCCTCACTCAGCAAGTGCCTCCCTGGCCTGGCCTGTGCCAGGCCCTGTACTGGGCACTGGGCACCCCTACGAGATCTGCCCTGGCTCTAGCAGATCCCAAACCTTCCCCCATTAGAGTCAGCCCAGCCTCACCTCCTCCCAGACCGCCATGACCTCGGAAGCGTTCCCTTGGCTCTCCTGCCCATTTCCTCACCCACCTGACCTGCTATCTGCATGGCTACTGGGCTCTGGCTCCTTAACTGTGTCATGGGCGGGTCTCACTTCCCTTTGGGGACTTGGGCTGCAATTTCACCTAAGAGCTGGGCCTACCACCACCACGACTTGTCACCACAGCCTCCACCCTCATAGCTACTGCTGAGGCCAATCACTATTAACACCATCAACAATAAAACCAGGACCACTACTGTCACCATCGCCACCACCCCCCCATGTTGTCACCATCGCCACCACCATCCCCCATGTGTTATCAACACCATCATTACCACCAGGTCCCACCCCCACTACCAACAATACCATCAGCCGTCATCAGACCACAGTCATTATCTCAAGACACGATCATCAGCATCATGCCATCAACAATACTGTCACTACCACCACCCACTCCATCATCATCAATAACACAACCATTGCTACCACACCTTCACCACCATCGATGACACCATCAACATCATAAATACCACTCTTTCTTCCACCACATCACAACCACCACCACTACCAACCCCATCATCAGCACCAAAACCACACACTACCAACAATGCCATCCTCACTACCATCAGCCCCAGCATCATCACCACCACCCCCATCTTCACTACAACCACCACCCCATCATCAAAACCACACAATCATCAGTACCACCACCCTGTCATCACCACCACCACCTCTGCCTCCATCCTCAAAACCACACAACCATCACTGACACCACCCCACCATCACCATCATCACTGTCATCATCAAAACCACACAATCATTACCACCACCCCATCATCACCACCACCACCATCACCACCACCACCACCACCACCATCACCACCACTGTCATTAAAACCACACAACCATTACTACCACCACCCCATCATCACCACCACCACCACCATCACCATCACTATGCCACCATCACCATTACCACTGTCATCATCAAAACCACACAATTACCACCACCCCATCATCACCACCACCACCACCGTCACCACCACCACTACCACCACCATCACCATCACTACCACCACCGTCATCAAAATCACACAACCATTACTACCACCACCCCATCATCACCACCACCACTCCATCATCACCCCCACCACCCTACCTCCATCCTCAAAACCACACAACCATTACTACCACTCCATCATCACCACCACCATCCATAATCACCACCCCCACCCCACCTCCATCATCAAAACCTCCATCATCAAAACACAGCCATCACTGCCACCATCCCACCATTACCATCACCACTGTCTTCATCAAAACCACACAATCATTACCACCACCCCATCATCACCACCACCACCACCACCACCACTACCACCACCATCACCATCACTACCACCACTGTCATCAAAATCACATAACCATTACTACCATCACCCCATCACCACCACCACTGCATCATCACCCCCACCACCCTACCTCCATCCTCAAAACCACACAATGATTACTACCACTCCATCATCACCACCACCACCCATAATCACCACCCCCACCCCACCTCCATCATCAAAACCACACAGCCATCACTGCCACTATCCCACCATCACCATCACCACTGTCTTCATCAAAACCACACAATCATTACCACCACCCCATCATCACCACCACCACCACCATCACCACCACCACTGTCATCATCAAAACCAAGCAACCATTACTACCACCACCTCATCATCACCACCACCATGACCACCATCACCATCACCACCACCACTGTCATCATCAAAATCACACAAGCATCACTACCACCATCCCATCACCACCACCATCCCATCATCACCACCACCACCACCCCATCTCCATCATCAAAACCACACAGCCATCACCACCACCACCTCACCATCGCCATCACCGCCACCACCATCACCACCACCACCATCACCCTCACCATTACCACCACCACCACTGTCATCATCAAAACCACACAACCATCACTACCACCATCCCATCATCACCACCACCATCCCACCTCCATCATCAAAACTACACAACCATCACTACCACTATCCCATCATCACTACCACCACCCCACTTCCATCATCAAAACCACATAAACATCAATACCACCACCCCATAATCACCACCACCCCCACCTCCATCATCAAAACTACACAACCATCACTACCACCACCATCACTATGACCACGACCGCCACCACCACTGTCATCATTCAAAACCACAAGTGATGATTGCATTACTACCATCACCTCCATCATCACTACCACCACCACCGCTGCCATTAACAGCACAGTCATTACCACCACTGCCACCACAACCGTCACCATTACTGTCCCTTTGCAGTCATCACAATGACCACCAGTCACCCATGGTCACCAACATCACTCTCCACTATGAGCACATTATCACCCTCGTCTCCAACACTGCCATTGTCTCATCAGAACCAGCTCCATCACTGTTCCTGGGACTGACACTAGCCTGATAATGACAACAAGCGTTTATCCCGTGCTCACCATGTCCAAGGCGCAGTGCAAGCAGAACCAGGCTGGCAGGAGGGACGGCCACCACCATCACCAGCAACAGGGCATCCACGCCATCACCACTGCCTGTCACACCCGACACCCCTGCCCTCCAGGAATCTCCAGGCTGACCCCACTCCCAAAGGTGCAGTCCTCTCTGGTAACCTCCAGATTGTTCCACCATCCCCTTGCTTCCAGGCACCTCTGCACCAAGGCAAGGTCAGAGAATGGACACTCACAACCACTCTGCCCCCCCTGCTCACGTGGAAGTCCTTTCTTTTGTCTACCTCATATCCTGCCTTCCCACATCCTTCAGAACAGTCAGTCACCACCCTCCCCCTCTGACCTCAGGGTAACACTGAGGGGCCTGGTAAGATGGGGCTTTGATGAAGCCTTTTCTGCTGCCCTAAATGAGCCATTGTGCTCCTGGGTAGAGGGACACGGGTGCTGAGCGGAAGAAGCTCACAGGCCCATCCCCATGGCTCGGACTCCTGCAGCCCCTCCACCTGCCCTTGCCCCAACGAGGCATGGCTGAGAGGAGCTCCCATGGTGGAGGAGGGCACGGGGGCGCGGTGGAGGAGCGGCACGGGGCGGAGGCGGAACACAAATGTCCAGTCTGCCTGCCCCGATCCCAGGCAGTGCCAGACGGGAGCCATGGGACTGGCGTCTTGCATTGTGAGGAACATGAAAAGCCCTGTGGGGCCCAGTCGCAGGCCTGTTGGTGCTGAGGGAACCTCAGACATGGCCCAGGAGCCAGCCCCACAGGCAGGGCACCAGGCCTAGGGCCAGCTGAGATGGCTGCCGGGGGCCATCTGGGTGCAAAGGAGCCGGGTGGGCATTGAGGAGTTGCTCCCCCTGGGCCCAAACCCATAAGCCTGCTGTGACCCCATTCTGAGCGCCGGCTTCTGGTCCAGGTCTGGGCCTATCTGGCTCTTCCAAGCTCCCGGCAGAAGGCCTGGTACGGAGCAGGCACCCAGGAAGTGGCAGCCCTCTCCTTGCACGCCCCCGCCACCCCCAGCTATTCTACCTCTGCTCACCTTCAGGGCCAGAGAGCTCACCCTGTCTGCTTCTAAAAGGCGGCATGAGGACGCAGGCAAGGGGCCCCTGGAGGCCCAGGGCCTGAGCAGACCCACCCACCCCAGCCGCTTCCAACCCCACATCTTGCAGACACCTTGCAGGCAGCCCTCCCACTGTGGCTCTTGGCCTCTGGGCCTTTGAGGCGCCTGGGGCCTGGAGTGGACTCCAGCTCCCTCTTCATAGTCGGTGCACGCTCCCTTCCTCTAGGAAGCCCACTCCCAGAACTGGCCCCAAATCCCAGCACACAGGTGGCCGTACCCCAAGTCTCCAGCCCCCAAGGGTGGCGCTCTGTTGAGCGGCTGCCTGCCGTCCTCTCAGAAGCCGTCCTGGACTTGGAGGGTAGGACGGTGCCCACCTGCTGAGTGGCCCTGTTCCTGTTCCTTAACAGTCACAGCAGCCTGGCTTTACAGACACAGAAGCCAAGACTAGAGAAGGGGAAGTCACCCACGGCCACCCTGCCAGTGAGGAACAGGGCTGGGGCTGGATCCCTGCCCCTCCCAACTGCCAAGCTACCCTGTGTGTGTGTGTGTGCCAGTGAGGGGCCTGCCTGGAGTGGGCATTCCCAGCCCACAGGCTCCCCCACTTGGCACAGCTGGGGCAGGTGGGGGATGGATGGCACTGCCCAGCAGGAACGGGGTGAGCAAAGGTCTAGCGCCTGTGGCTGGGGCAGGCCTGGGAGCCACAGTCAAGCTCCCAAGAGAGGGAGAGGGAGGCTGGGGCCCCGGGGAGGCAGTGGCACAGGGGTCTGGCAGGCAGCCTAGAGGGTCTGTTATGCCCACCAGTCCCCTCCTCCACTGCAGAAGCCCCTCCCAGCCATGTCTCATGGGGCTGCCACAGGCCATGCGTCTGGCAGACTTTCTCTAGAAGAAAAAGAATGGAGGCAGGAGGGGCAGTGTGGGCAGGGGAGGTGTCCGGGGAGTGGTAGGCAGGGGAGGTGCTGCAGCCCTGGGCCCTTGCTGGTGGCTGGTGGTCTCCAGTTGCCCAGGAAGCTCCCTGGATGGGGAGGAGGGCAGAGACTCTCACTGTATGGTCCCTCACCTCCTGTCCCATTGCATAGTTGAGGAAACTGAGGCCTGGGTGTTCACAGCCAGTGCGGTCAGATCCACGAATTCTGTGCTTGAGGGAGGGGCTGCCCTGGCTGCCAACCCCACCTGTAAGACTTGCATGCCCCCAGCCCTCAGGACACAGGGGCCCAAGCAGGCACCCGGGGCAACTCACAGCTGTGTCTTGGGCAGCCTGGGCTCTGAACCTCGCTCCTCAGAGGGCCCGCTCCCCACCTCTCATGGAGTGGGGAGCAGGTGGACTTTCCAGGGCCAGGCATCTCTGGTGGATGTCCTGTTAGGTACACGGCGTGGCACCTTGACAGTGAGCCCTTGCTGCCGTGGCCACATGTGTTCAGGGAATGAGTGCATGAGCCAATGAATGTGGAAGCCCCCAGCCCCAGAGAGGGAGTGACCCTGTTAAGATGGGGCACACTCGGACTCCCTGAACAAACACCTCCTGAGGGCTGCTGTGTGCCTGGAGCCACAGCAGAAACCCGGACCCTGCCCTGGGGGGCTCCTGCTCTGCTGGGGTAGGGCAGACAGAACACAAACACAGATCCAAGGATTCGCTGTGATCTGGGCCACTGCCAGGAAGAAAGAGACAGGGGTGGGGGGGGGCAGGGCAGTGGGCGGAGAGACCTGGAGCAGGTGGAGAAGAGGGCACTGGGCAGGGACAGATGGGGTCCCAGAGTTCCCGAGCAGGCCCTGTGGGGGAGTAAGAGGGCCTGGGGAAGGGCAGCTGAGAGGCCCCTGGGCTGGGCAGAAGAGCTGGGTCCATTCCCAGCTGCAGAGACCTTGGGCAGGCCCAGGGGTCTGTCCTGGACTGGGAGGAGGCTGGCCCACTCCAAGTTCAGGCCATAGGGACTTGCCTGCAACCGTGACCTTATGACCTGGTCCATTCCCTCCAGCTCTGAAAGCTGCCAGGAGCCCCTGAATGGGAGAGGACCCTGCACCCAGAAAGAACAGGCCCACACAGGCCTCTGCCAGCCCCTGCTGCCCCTACCCAAGGGCCAAGCAAGAGGACATTCAGAGAAGGGGCTGGTGCCAGGCCCAAGCTGCTGCAGGGGCAGAAGCTAGGCCAGGGTGGGCTCATCTCTGAGAGCAGCACTCCACCCCTTCCCTGTTCCCCAGGCCCCACCCAAGCTGGGACAGGCTCATCCTCCTCCTCCCTTCTCGATCATGGTGCAGATACTGAGCCTCTTCCCAGGCCACCAAGGAGGCCTCTGTGTTGGGCGCGTCCCCTCCCCCTGCACCCCTCCCCCAGCCTCCTCTGCCCCCATCAGGAACCGGCCGGCGTGGGAGAGACTGAGCTGGGAACCGGCTGCTGACAGCGACCCGGGGACCCTGCCAAGTCTTCCTTCCGCTTCCCCCCCTTGGCCTGCCCCCTCACTGCCCTCTCCAAGGAAACCAGGAAAGGGGTGGGCGACGGAGAGGCTCTTAAAGGGACCAGGATGCTCCCTTGGGCAGGGGTCCCAGGGAGGAACCAGAGTCTGGGTGCCGAGCCAGGACAGCCGAACCTGGCGGGGGCCCCACACGAGGCAGGGCTGGAGGCCCACACAGACCAGATGGGAACAACCCATGAGGTAGCCCTGGATCTGTCAGTGAGCACTCTGGGCCTCAGTCTCCTCAACTGTAAAATCGGTTAGTAAAGATGTGTCAGCCGAGAAAGCCTGTGTGCACTGAGTGAGGCAGCTCTCATGGTGCCTGGCCTGGGGCTGAGCTTCAGGAAAGGAGCCCAGCAAATATCCCTCTTACACGTCCTCCTTCCACACACGCCTGCCAGGAGGGGACCATGTCCGGCAGAACAAGGGTTCTGACAGCCTGCAAAGTAGGGAAACTCCCAACCCAGTTGGACAGGAGTTTCCTACAGGACTTCTCAGGGTCATTATGGTCAATACGGACCTGGGAGCACATGGAATGCTGCCCTTCCTAGAGCCATGAGGATGGGCTGGCTGCCAGCAGAACACCCCATAAACGCTAGGGTAGCATGGCAAGGGCTTCATGCCGGTGGCCCGGCTTCTACTAACATCCCCGCTCTGGGACCCCACTGAACCATGTTTCGAGCAAAGACAGAGTGCATGATCTCTCAGGATCTTGCTAACTCTGACTTTTATACTCTGTAAAACTCTAGGTTATTTACATTTTTTAGAGGAGTTTTAAAAGACTGAAAGATACTTGCCAACTCTCACGTGTGAAACACCCAAGGAGCTGTCCTTTCAGAACCACGGAACCTAACTCCCAGTGTGTGCTACTGGCCGCCATCAACTTCCTGTCACCCACCAGCGCATCCTTTTCTCCACCCATCATTCACTCATCCACTCGTGTATCCAGCCACCCACCCAGATATCCATACCTCCATCCACACATCCAGTCACCCGCACACCTATCCACCCACCTATTCACCCATCTACCCATCTATACATCCAGCCAGCCACCCACCCATACCTCCATCCACACATCCAGTCACCCGCACACCTATCCACCCACCTATTCACCCATCTACCCATCTACACATCCAGCCAGCCACCCACCCATACCTCCATCCACACATCCAGTCACCCGCACACCTATCCACCCACCTATTCACCCATCTACCCATCTACACATCCAGCCAGCCACCCACCCATACCTCCATCCACACATCCAGTCACCCGCACACCTATCCACCCACCTATTCACCCATCCACCCATCTACACATCCAGCCAGCCACCCACCCATACCTCTATCCACACATCTAGTCACCCACACACCTATCCACCCACCCATCTATTCACCCATCCACCCATCTACCATCTATACATCCAGCCAGCCACTCATCCATCCATCCATCCATCCATCCCTCCATCCACACATCCAGTCATTCATGTACCCATCCACCCACCCACCCACACACCATCCACCCATCCACCATCTGTCAATCCATCCATCCATCCATCCATCCCTCTATCCACACATCCAGTCATTCACACACCCACCCATCCACCCATTCACCTATTCACTCATCCACCCATCTACCATTTACACATCCATCCAACCACCCACCCACCCACTCAGGCATTATTCTACCCATCCATCTACTGATCCATCCATCCATCACCCACTTCTCCCCAATATATGTCCAAGTCTAACCCCCAGAACCTACAAATATGATTTTATTTGGAAACATGGCTTCTGTAGATGTAATTGAGTTAGGGATCTTGACTGATACCACACTGGGTTTGGGGGGGCATAGATCCATGACTGGGGTCCTTACAAGAAGAGGAAAGTACAGAGATACACAAGGCAGAAGGCCAGGACAAGATAGCAGCAGAGACTGGAGTGACGCCACCTCAAGCCAAGGAACACCAAGGATTTCCTAGAGCCACCAGAAGCTGGAAGAGGCAGGGAAGGAATCTTTCCTAGAGCCTTTGGAAGGAGCATGGCCCTACTAACACTTTGATTTCAAAATTCTGGCCATCAGAACTGGGAGATAATAGATACCTGTTTTAAACCACCCAGTTTGTGGTAATTTTGGCAGTTTGTTAGGGCAGCCCTAGGAAACTGATTCTCTATCCCTCCAGCCACCTTCCATCTTCTTTCCTTCTCTCAGTCCCATCCATCCACCCCTATCTCTAGCCTTCCATGCATGCTGTCATCCACAGTCCGCCCACCCACCCTTTCACATGCCATCCATCACTGGTCACTCACCCAGCCATGCGACTGTTCTTCCGCTGCTTCCCCATCCCCCAGCAACCCACAGCTGCACCCTGGGTGCATCTCTCTGGCAAACAGCCGGCTCCCACAGATTATCCACACCCCCGCTTGTCCACACTGCCTACCAAGAACCCCCTCGCACATCCATTTCTGCACTCAGCCACGTAATCACTGCCTTGCTCATAAACCACTGTTGATTCTCACTGGGTCAGCACTCAATCCTAGGGATACAGACATGACTATGACATAACTGCTACTGTCCCCCCCACCCCACTCCAGTAGAGACACATGTGGTCAAGGAACTATACAGGGATGGGCTACAGTACAGGCAGTGTCTATGGCTTGGAACATTTGGGAACTCTGCAAGCCCCCACCCGCTCTGCTTCCCATTTTCCTCCGTAGCACCCCCAGTCCCCAGGCCCTCACCACCACAAGCCAGGCTGGTGCAGGAGTGTGGGGGAACAGGAGCACTTGAACCAGGCTGCCAGGCCAGTGTTTGGGACCAGATGATCCAGGATGTTAGGGCCTGGGAGGGTGGGGTTTGGTTACATATCTGGATGCTGGGGTGCAGGGACACCAGGTACTCTTAGGGCTCAGGGTTTAGAGCATGAGCAGACACCATGGGCTTGAGTGTTGAACCCATGGGCGCAAGTGTGTCTGCACACCCAGGGTAAGGCAGGCAAGTGATCTGCACTGCAGTGGAAGCCTGTAAGTCTTTCTAGGCTGCGCCGGTCACATGGTCAACTGCTGTATGTGGCTGGAAGAGGAGGTGGCCCTACAAGCACGTGACACACACAAGTCATTCCAGCTAAGACACCAGAGCAGGACTCAGCCTGTGACCAGGATCAGGGCCCAGTGTATGACCAAGGTCAGGACTATGTGTGGCTAAGATTTGGGCTCAGTATATGAACTGGACCAGGGCTCAGCCTGTGACCAGGATCAGGGCTTAGTATGAGACTAGGATCAGGGCTCCACCTATGATCAGGATCAGGGCTTAGTATGTAACTAGAATTAGGGTTCAGCCTGTGACCAGGATCAGGGCTCAGTGAGTGAGTAGGATCAGAACTCAGTGTGTAAACAGGGTAAAAACAGTCTGAGTTTGGGATCTGGGCTCTATCTGTGACTAGTTCAGTTATGAATAATAATTATGGCTCTAAGAGTTCACTACTTCTCAGCTGATGGTGACTGATGGCTCTCACTCCCCTGCCGCTACAAACCACTGCACTGCCCACACACGGAACCTCTCCCCAGATGCATGAGATTCTTTCCCATCCAAGTGCACAACCGACACAGGCCCACACCAGCTTGCACCCAGTCCCCCTGGGCCCCTGCCCATGGTCTCCACTTCAGGTCAACTGGGAAACTCAGCTCCCCTGAGTTAGTTCACAGGGTGAAGAGTGGCCCCTGCAGCAGTCAAGGGAGGTGCCATCCAACTCAGAGCGGAGGGGAGGCGAGGGGCAGAAGGAAGGGGACCGAGATCAGCCCCGGTCCCTCCTCGCCAGCCTCGGCCCACCCTCTAGGGCTCCAGGCTGCCCAGTTCCAGTGCTTTCAGCGGGACTGCAGGAGTCTCACAGCCTCAACACCTCACAGACAGCAGGTGTGCAGCATGGCCTGGCTCCCGAGCAGGGTCAAGGACCCAAGAGGCAACCTGGGCACAGTGCTGCCAGGCACTGCCTGGGCCACACTGGCACCTGCCTCCTGTCCTCCTATCCTGAAGCCCTGGACCCAGGCACCAAGACCTTAGCACTCAGCACATCCAGCCAGTGGACCTGTGACTTTTAGGGTCGACTCAGGCCACGCAGACACCAAACACCCTGAGGCCTGGACCGCAGTCCTGCTGTCCCCGCCCCTGCCTAAAAGCAGGCAGACGCTGGCCACAGGGTCAGGAAGCCAAGGCTTCCAGGGTGCAGGCTCTGCCCAAGGCCACGCAGCATGTCTTCTTCCACCACAGTCTGGGTCCTTGGGCCGGGTCCTTGTCCCGGCTCACTGGACAGTCCCCTCACAGCCTGCTGCCCTGGAGGACAAAGGGGATGCTTTCCTTTCTAAAAAGCAATTTACTATGCAGGCCCCCCAGGGGCCCACAACCTCCATCTGATAAGACTGCCTGGGGACTGATCGCCAGGGAGCAATCAGAAGTGCGGGTGGAGGTGTCCTCGCAAGGACGCTGGTCATGCTGGCATTTATGTTGGTGGAGAGGGAAGGCTCCTGAAGGCCACCAGCAGGGGCCGGTTGAGTGAGTGAACCAGGGTGCTGCCCCCCGAGAGCTGCAGCAGCCAGCGAACGGCCCGGAGGGAGGGTTTCGGCACCGTGGGAAGAGGCCTGTTCTGGTGGAAGTGGCTGCGGGGATGAGAGACCCACCTGCAGCCCCCGCACTGCCACCCCCTGAAAATGCAAAGCCCTGGGGTTGGCCTGGATAATGCAAGCAGGGGAGGTTTTTTCTCGCATTTAATTTTTCCACCCTTACAAGAGCTAGAGGGCTGGCTCCCCAGGGCTGCAAGGCACCCAGCTCTCCCCAGCCCGGCTGCCAACCCCAGACCCAGGGCAGGAAGGACAGCAGAGTCCACCGTGTGGGGTGCAGAGAAGGCAGGAGCCTGGCGTGACCTGCCAATCCCACCTTGAGGCCTTTGCCTTGGCTGCTCCTTCCCCTGCGACGCTCATCCCCAGACATTCACGTGCAGAGCCATGCTTGCCAGGCCTCTGCTGAAACCTCCCCTCCCCTCGGAGGCCTGCATGACCCTGCTTGCAAAGGCCACTCCCCACCTGCATCCAGCCCCTGCTAGCTTCCCTTCCTGGCCCATGCACAGCCGGGCATCACCACACTGCTCTGTCTGTCCCTGTTCCCCATCCCTCCTCACTGGGGAGAGGAGACTGAGGGCTGGGACCTGCCAGAATAGTGCCCGTCAGAGGGCAGTGACTGCCGGAGGAAGGGTGGTGGGCAATGGGTGATGGGCGGATGGATTAAAGAACAGGCAGATGGAGGAACGGGTGGATGGGTGGATGGGTGGTGGGTGGAGGGTGGTGGCAGTGGGTATAGATTAAAGAACAGGTGGACGGAGGAGAGGGTGGATGGGTGGTGGGTGGAGGGTGGTGGCAGTGGGTATAGATTAAAGAACAGGTGGACGGAGGAGTGGGTGGATGGGTGGTGGGTGGAGGGTGGTGGCAGTGGGTATAGATTAAAGAACAGGTGGACGGAGGAGTGGGTGGATGGGTGGTGGGTGGAAGGTGGTGTCAGTGGGTATAGATTAAAGAACAGGTGGACGGAGGAGTGGGTGGATGGCTGGTGGGTAGGTGGAGAATCATGACACCCGGCCCCCACTAACTGTCCTCACCCTGCCGCGGCCTCCCCTGAGCCCCTGCCTGCCTCTGCCTGCTCCTCCTGGCCGGCTCCCTGCTCCTCATGCCCTCAGCCTCCCTGCCCTTGCTCCAGCTGTCTCCTCCTGAGCCGCCTGCCTCCCTCTCCCTGCCAGGCAGCCTTTTCCTCCAACGCCTGCCACTCATGGAGCCTTCCCTTGCCTCTCAGGACACATACTTGTCACTGCACTACGCAACACGCAAGGGACCATCACATGTGCCACTGGCGCCCAGGTGGCCACGCAGACCACACACTCAGCCTGGGAAAGGGGTGCAGGGAGGCTTGAGGCTGGTGATGTCAGAGCAGCCAGGAGGGACGGGCTGAGGGAGCCAGAGGAACACCCTAGGAGGAGGCGGGTGGCAGGGCGCACACACGCAGGTCCCTGACCACACACTGCAGACCCCTCAGGCTGGAGCCGCAAGTTCGGACCCGGCCGCCATTGCTCTATCCATCTCCCCATGTCCTGGCCTAGCTCAGCCCCGGGCGCTGGCACTTCGGGCCTTTACACAGACTCTTCCTCTGACTGGGCAAGGTTCTCTTCGCTGCCCTCGCCTTGCTGTCTGGGAAGATGGCCCCACTCTGGTACACCCACCAGGGCCTCGAGATGGCACCCCATAGCCCGACTGCTCCTCGTGGAACCCCACATAGGGCATGGAACTTGCTCCAGCTGTGCCACAGTGCCTGGGCCAGCTGGCGCCCAACAAGTGCTTGGCCCGCAACTGCACAGGACACATGGCCACTGAAGACCCCAGGGGCCCACGCCCCCATCTGATGAGCCTGAAGTTCCAGTTCCACCTCCTGACGCCCTGGTCTGCCATGGCAGCTTCCGCAGCCCCTCAGCGCCTGGCACCCACTTGCAGACCTGAATGCCAGGATTCCACCTGCTCTGGGCATGGGGCTAGCAGTGGGGGTGGGGGGCAGGTCAGGACACCTGCCCATCACCTGGCCTGGGGTTGGACCTCCATGTCCGCTCCTCCCTGAACTGTGGACGTCCCTGGGAGGGGGTGGGAGGCAGCCTGGTGGGCTCCAGAGCCAGACAGTGAGTGACAGGTGGTGACAGGGAGGTCCATGTGGGTACACAGACAGCTGGGGGGCCAGCGGCCGAGACCTAAAACCTGCACCCCTCCCCTACTGAGTCAACCTCCCACGAACCCCACCCCAGACCCTCAAGGCCATGAAATCCAAGTGAACTTACACATCCGTCTCATCCCACAGGATACAGGTCTGGTTGGTGGTGCCCTGGGAGAGAGGAGAGAGGAGTCAGGCAGGGCCCCTGGCGGCCAGGACCAGCCCCCACCCTTGGGTCACCATGGGAACCACCTACAGGTGTGCTGCCAGGCATGCTGCCTGTGCGGGTCCTTAACAGACTGCGTTTTGTGAGGAGAGAACTGAGTCCAGGGTGGAGACAGCAGTGGCCCAAGGTCACCTGGCTTGGCACAAGTCTCCCAGAGCCCAGGTCCAGTGGCCAGGCTGGGCAGCAATGGCTGAAATCCGTCTCTGGTATGAAGTAGGGTGATGGGAAGACCCTTCTTCCAGGGCCTAGTGAGCAGGGGTCACCGGGCACACAGTGGCCTCTGTAAGCGCCCTGCACTGTTCTGACGTCCTACTAGCCTTCCTGGGACACAGCCTTGCCAGGCCTGCCACACACTAGCACTGCCAAAATGGGGCTGTGACAGCAGGGAGGGCCAGTGTTCCTGAGGCTGGATCTAGGGCGTGGCCTGCTCTGAGCAGCTGTGAGACTCAGTCCTCACCCAGCCCTATTGTTCCCACTTGATAAGGGAGGGAACCATGGCACAGAGAGGTTGAACAACTCTCCCAAGGTCACACAGCTAGAAAGGACAGGGCTGGGTTCTCCTGTGGCTTCTTACAGCCCTGGCCTGGGCTGGAGGCCTGGCACTGCTCAGTCCTGGTACGGTAACCCAGGCAACGTGTTCCCTGGGGGCCCTGGTTCTCAGCCCATCAGAAAGGCATCTCGGTCCCTACTCCTCTGAGGCCCAACGAAGAGCTCTATAGAGCTCCAAGGAGCAGGGTTGGGACCTGGCTGGGGTCACATAGCAGCTGTGGCCTGAGGCCGGGGCTTCCCGCCCGGGAGTGCTGGGAGGATGCTCCTGTGCTGAAATCCCAGGGCCCCTGTAGGCGAGGCCTGGCGTCAGCCCTGGCGGTGCCGGCAGAGGTGTACTTACACCCCCCGCTTCTCCGTGGCCGGGCATCTGGGGGCCAGGAGTCATGGGACAGGCTCCACTTCTCAGAAGGGGAACAACCAGGCCAATAGTGGCTGGAGGGCAGAGCGGTTGGAGCCCAGGTGGGAAGTCAGGCACAGATGGAGTTTCAGCACCTCACCTGCTGTGTGACCCTGGGCAAGTCACCGCACCTCTCTGAGCCTGTTTCCCCACCATAATCAAGGGATAAAAGCAGCTCTTGCAGGTTAGAGCTGTTGTGAGGAGGCCTCAAAGGTTTACTGGCTGAGGAGTGGGACAGAATTCACGCATGTGTGTTTCTGCAGGCATCAGAGTGTGCGCGCGGATGGCACTCACATTATACATGTGGGCAAACTCGATCTCCAAGGGTGTGCGCAGGGAGCGAGGCGGGGGCTTCACAGTCACGGAGATCACCTTGGAATTCAGGACGGTCGTGTTCCTGCAAGAGACAGAGGCACAGGTGTTGGGGGAGCCCTCCCAGCCCAGGCTCCCCCTGAGGGCCCCTGCACCCCTCGCCACCCTCTACCCCCAGCCCATCATCCACACCTCCAGGCTCCCTGGCCTCCCCGTTTACCTCCTGTGGCTGGGGTCCTGCCCACCCTACCTGCCCTGCGCTGCCCACCTCTGCAGGGCCAGGAAGCTGCCCAGGTTCCGGTACAGCACGGTGCCCACCACAAACACAGATGCTTCATCGGCCTCTGGAAGAAAGTGCACTGTCAACCCCAGTCCCCGTCCCCACAGCCAGGGCGGGACTTGGCAGCCTGACCCGGACCCCGCTGTTGCTGGCCTCTGCCGCCCATCTTCAAGGTCATGTCCAGGGCCCTGGTGGATGGTGAGGCCCACGCACCCGCGGACACAGTGCTGCAGCCGGGGAGCTGGGGCAACAGCCAAGTGCGAAGAGGGAGACCGGGCCATTCCCTGGGGCATCCTGAGAGCTGTGGGCAGGCAGGACGTGCCCCTCTTCCCAGTAACAGGGTCCTTGACATGTGACTCCCTGTCCCTCCCTGAAGTGAGGTGGCTCATCCTGACCCCTCTGCCTGGGCCTCAGGGTTGATCCACAGGCCCTGGCCCCAGAGAGGGCAAGGAGGGCTTCCTGGAAACGGGGAGCCCCTTGAGAACTGCCCAACTCTGAGGCAGCAGCTAGACTCCAGAGGGGTGGTGACCACCCGACTCTGGGGCCCACGTTCCCCATGAAGGTCCCCCGGCTCCCTGAGCCCCTCACCTGCCAGCCCCGTGGAGAAGACACTCTTGGACACAGTGACCCTGTCCTCCGGCACCTTGGCCCAGTCACCGGTGGCCCGCCAGCCCTTCATGGGGAAGCTGATGTCAGTGGCTCCGCTGGCTGGGAGCTTATGGATGCTGAGGACTGGGTGCAGGGTCAAAGGGGCGAGAGATAGAGAGAAGGGAAAGTCACAGACGCGGTGGGGCCTCAGCTGCAGGAGTTGAGGCGCAGGCCTGGCAGTGCAGGGTGATGCCGCGGGGAGCCCATGGCTCAGAGGCAGTGGTGTGGGGGCCATCTGCCCCAGCCCCAGCCCCCAGGGTACAGACCCCAACTCCCTGCACCCTGGGCCCTGTGCAGGCTCCACACTCCCTGGGTGGGCCTTGTCCCCAGACCTCGGTGAGGTCCAGGAGCAGGGACAGCAAGGAGCACCAGGCAGAGGCTGGGCCAGGTCTGGTCCTGCTGAGTTGGAGCCTTGGTGAGGGGCATGGGGCATGGGGCCTGCCCCTCCCACCCTCCATGGCCCAGAAGGTTGTCAAAGGCAGATTCTGGGGTCTGTCCTATGGCCATGGAGGGATTCGCAGGGACCAGGCACCCCCTCAGCGACCCCCACTCCCTCCTGGGACAGGGGACCCCAGTTTCCCTCCAGCTCTGTGACCTGATCCCGCCTCCCCTCCCTCTGTAGAAGGGGGATGGGGGCTTCCCTGCCTCAGGGCTCAGGCAGCAAAGGGCAGCATGGGCCATGGTGAAAGAGGGGATCCAGTGTTCCCTCCCATTCTGCAAAGGAAGGCGTTGGGGGTGCAGAAAGGCCCTGAGCTCAAGGTGGAGGGGCATGGGGACAAGGCAGCAGGTTTGGGGCAACTGAACGGGAAGAGAGTTTGGGGAAGTACTGCTGGGGTGGAAGCAGGTGCTGACAGGGACCCACCACTCTAGGGAACCTGGCCCTGGGGCTGTGGCCTCAGCCCTAGCAGGCCCCAGTGGAGCCTCAAGAATGCAGCCCAAGATGAGGCAGGGAGAGGAGGAGACGGCATGAGCATCAGTAGCGCCAAATGCAGTTGGGGGCATGGAGGCCCAAGAACAGGGTTTTGCACCATGGATGTCACTGGCAGCCTGAATGGAGGGCAGAGGGAATTCGGACTGGGTGGGCACCCAGTGAGAGGAGGGGCAGGAGGGACCAGCAGAGAACCGGGGTTGAGGACAAGAGGAAACATGCAAAGGACAAGTGGCCTGCACAAGGAGCTGCTGGGAAGCCGCAGTGGGGGATGGGGGCAGATGGATGCTGGAGCAGCGCCCTGGAGCAGGTGAAGGGGTGGGAGGCTGGACACAAGGTCATCGAGGGGCGGTGGAGGGCTGGCGTGGGCACCAGGGTGGGCTGCAGCAAGTGTGCCCGGGTAAGGGGCAAGCTTTTAAATCTTTCATTAGAACAGGATGAAAAGTGGCAGAATTACTGAAATAGTAGCAATCAGTCATGTTGATGTTTCTAGTTGAAGCATTTCACTATGGAAAAAGCAGAACTTTGTCTTTGTTTGTTTCTTAATGAGACAGCCTATTGCTCAGGCTGAAGTGCAGTGGTGTGATCACGACTCACTGCAGCCTCACCTCCTGGGTTCAAGCCATCCTCCCACCTCAGCCTCCCTAGTAGCAGGGACTACAGGCGCACCACCATGCCTGGCTAATTTCTCAAAAAAATTTGTAGAGACAGGGTTTCACTGTGCTGCCCAGGCTGGTCTCAAACTCCTGGGCTCAAGCGATACTCTTGCCTTGGCATCCTAAATAGCTGGGATTACAGGCATGAGCCACTGCGCCTAACCTCAGTCTTTAATTTAAAAGGTTAATGCTAGTTAGCCTCCCAAAGACATTATAATAAGAATGTCGATCCGTCTTGGGCATGTTTTAGTGGGACTTGTTCGAGTACAATAGGCATGAAGCTATGGTTTCCACCAGACATGTCTGAGTGCTGCCTGCAGTACAGGCCTGGTCGCATGGAAGTTAGGGTTGCTTAATTTAAAGGTCCTCGGACTGTTTTAGGCCTGGGGATGCGACACCTCAGGAGTGCCAAGCACCTTCTGACGAGATGAATATTGAAATGAACATTTCTATTGGTGAAACCACTGGGTCATCAACCCGGTCATGGCAGGTCTCTGGGTTTAAGGCTGGCTGCAAGGATCAGAGTTCAAGCCTTCGTAGTCTGTCTACATGCAGCTTGTGTCACTGTGGCCTACAGCTCTGACGGTCGGGAGGGATTATTCCTTTCACCTGGTATGCATAAAGAGACGCCATGGGAAGCCGCTCTCGCTGGCGTCCAGTTCTTGGCAGCTGAGTGAGGGAGGGATGTAGGGGTGGGGGCCTGGGCAGAGAAGCAAGGTCCTGGGAGTGAGTGAGGCTGAGCACGAGTGAGTGGAGCGTATGGGATGCACAGGGCGTCTGCGGCGTGCTACAGCTTGAATGTGTCCTGTAAACGCTTACATGTTGGAAACTGAATTCCTAATTTCTTTTTTTTTTTTCCTTTGAGACGGAGTCTCGCTCTGTCTCCCAGGCTGGAGTGCAGTAGCCGGATCTCAGCACACTGCAAGCTCCGCCTCCCGGGTTCACACCATTCTCCTGCCTCAGCCTCCCGAGTAGCTGGGACTACAGGCGCCGCCACCTCGCCTGGCTAGTTTTTTGTATTTTTTAGTAGGGACGGGGTTTCACCGTGTTAGCCAGGATGGTCTCGATCTCCTGACCTCGTGATCTGCCCATCTCGGCCTCCCAAAGTGCTGGGATTACAAGTTTGAGCCACCACGCCCGGCCTGAATCCCCAATTTCATCTGCTAATGGAACTTGGGGGTGGGGCCTTTGGGAGGTCATGAGGGTGGCCCCCATGATGGCTTTAGTGGCATTATGGGAAGGGAGACTTCAGCGGGCATTCTTGTTCCATCTCTCATGGGCTGCCTCTGCCATGCCATGCTGCAGCAGGAGGGCACTCACTCACAGCTGGAGCTATGATCTTGGACTTTCCGGCCTCCAGAATCTCTCATCTTTATAGATTACCCCTTCAGTGACAGCAACAGGAAACGGACTGAGACACGGTTATGAAGCATGTGGGGTAACCACTGTGCTCAGGGTTCGAAGTGTGTGCTGGCCATTCCGAGCACCCTGGGCCGTGCCGAGCACCCTGGAAGCTGGCCACCAGTTATGTCCTGGGCACCAGGCAACGCTCCAGGGTGTGTGTGCTGACAAAGTTCAGCTGATCCTGGTCATATCACTAGAGGTTAAACATCCTCACAGGGGAGGTGACACTGTTCCTCCTTGGGGCTCTGTGGATCATAGCTGGGGCCAGCATCCACTCCTGGGTCCTTTGCTTTGAGAGACTCTCTGACCAAGGCAGGGAAAGTTTGGGAAATGTGGCTTTTGAGAGGTATCTGAGGGCACTGTATAACAGTCACTAAACAGAATTGCTGTGAGTGTTTGTAATGACAGTCACCTTTTACCCCGGGGTTCAGGCACTCACTCGCCTCATCAGTCTCTACCTCCCCGTGAGGTGGGCACTGTTATCATCGCATTTTAGAAACGAGGAAACCGCGGAGCTGGGTGGGGTCCCGGCCCCTCTGGGAAGGCACTGCTGGGACTGACAAGCGGGAAGGTGTGGGCTGCACAGCCCCTGCCTCTGAAGCTCCACAGGGAGGACACCGGGGGTGACAGGCAGAATGAGCCTCGGCTCCCGGTGGGTACATGCGAGGTGCTGGCTCGGGAATGGAGCTCCCAGGTCCGCAGCCCCTGGGCTGTGTCTGATCCCCTCCCAGGTCACATCATCAACCCTCAGGAGACTGAAAACAGGACCTATCTGAGAAATTGGCTGGGAGAGCCCACAGAGGCTGTCTGGTCACTGCCTCTTTATACAGACGAGGACGCTGAGGCCCAGGGCTGCAGAGCAAGGCGTGGGGGGTGGCAACAGGCAGGCAGGCTTACCCAGGTTGTCTGTCACCTGGTATGCATCCCTCAGGTCCTTCATACGGAAGCCGATGACGTCCACAAAGTCCTCCACCAGCCGGAACAGCTCCTTGGCGTTGGGGCCCGCCTGGGGGGCAGGGGGGTGAGCAGCCCAGGGAGGAGGCCCCGCCATACCTCAGCCCCTGCCTCCTTCCCTTCCCTGTCCCTCCTTTTCTTATTGGCCATTTCCTAACATTTCGAGGAAGTGGGGCTGGTGACCTCTGAGTACTCCACTTTGGGGATGAGAACGCAGATGCCCAGAGGGGCTGCTGTGCCCCACCCATGGGAAGCCCAGGCTAGGGGAGAGTCTCTGGATACCCACAGCCCCCATGCCAGGTGGAGTGGCGGCTGCTGGAGGTCAGCTTGGGGGAGTGAGCACTGCCACTGCCCCCACGTGAGGAGGGCCCTATGTCCCAGCCGCCTCGGCGTTCCCATGTGCTCAGTGTTCTCCCGAACCTCCTCACTGAGCCCCGTGAAATAAATGACTGTCCTCAGACTAACGAGGAAACAGGCTGGGAACGCTGAGCTTCCTCAGTGCCACCAACACCAACAAGAGGCCATCCTGGGATCCCAACCCGGAGCACCCAGCGGGACCCCACCCCAGGCCAGCTGGAGACCAGGGAGGCACCAGCTGTGCCTGCACCCCTCCTGAGGCTGCTGACTGTGGGGGCCCCAGGCCCTACCAGTTGGGCCTCCTCCCACTTGTCCCGATTCTCCTCTGCCAGCAGGTTGCTAAGGATCTGGACAAAGTTCTGGAAAGAAGAGGAAGAAGGGCCAGTGACAGAGAACAGGGCACAAAATCACCGTTCACTGTGACCAGGGTCAGGACTCAGTGTGTGACCAGGGTCAGGGTTCAATATGGGACCAGGATCAGGGCTCAGCATGTGACCAGGGTTGGAGCTCACTGTGACCAGGGCCAGGGTTCAATGTATAACCAGGATTGAGGCTCAGTGTGTGACCAGGGTCAGGACTCAGCATGTGATCAGGGTCAGGGTTCAGCATGTGACCAGGGTTAGGGTTCAGTATGTGACCAGTGTCCAGGCTCAGTGTGTGACCAGGATCAGGGCTCAGTGTGACCAGGGTCAGGGATCAGTGTGTGACCAGTGTCCGGGCTCAGTGTGTGACCAGGATCAGGGCTCAGCATGTGACCAGGGTCAGGGTTCAGTGTATGACCAGGATCAGGGCTCAGTTTGTGACAAGGTTCAGAACTCAGAGTGTGACCAGAGTCAGGACATGGTGTGTGACCAGGGTCAGGGCTCAGTGCATGGCCAGGATTAGGGCTCAGCATGTGACCAGGGCTCAGCATGTGACCAGGATCAGGGCTCAGCTTATGACCAGAGCTCAGCGTGTGACCAGGGTCAGGGCTCAGCCTATGATCAGGGCTCAGTGTGTGACTAGGGTCAGGGTTCAGTGTGTGACCAGGGTCAGGGCTCAGCATATGACCAGGGCTCAGCATGTGACCAGGATCAGGGCTCAGCTTATGACCAGAGCTCAGCGTGTGACCAGGGTCAGGGCTCAGCCTATGATCAGGGCTCAATGTGTAACCAAGATTAGATGAGTGACAAAGGTCAGAGTTTGACCCATGACATGGGTTAGGGCCCGGGCTGTGGTCAGGGTTGAGGATCCATCTCTAAGGTCCAGGAGGGCTCCCCAGACACCTTCCTGACACCCTCTTCCAAAATCTCCCTCGGGGAGCCCACCTGTACATCCCCAGGGGTGGGGCTGTAGTACGCCCTTCGGAAAATCTCTGTCATGTTCCTCAGGACATCGATGGTGGACAGCAGGTCCCCACTGTAGCTGGTCCCGTCCTGAGAGATCTCCACCAGTGTCTGGATGACCTCTGAGACCCCCTCCCCCGGCAGCCCTCGCTGAGCCTTGGCCAGGTGCTCCCGGGTCTGCGGAAGATGGAGAGGGCGGGTGCCTTCACCTCTGTGGGACACATCCAGGCAGCCACCCAGGACCTCCCATGCCTAGGACGCTCTGCAGGATCCCGACCTGTGTGGCCGGGGTGGTTGGGGAGGGGTTGGGGACCCCCGGGAACTGGCCCTCACCATCATCTGGATGTTTCTGTAGTCAATGGAAACACAGCGGATGTAGGTGGGGGGCTCCCAGTAGGCGATGCCTTCCTCGTCCAGCTCACACCGTCGAAGGATGAGTCCTGGGGAGACCTCCCCCTTCTCAGGTGGACACTCATTGCCTGGCCCAGGAATCCCACCCTCGGCCCCTGGCAGCAGACCCTCTGGATGGGACCCTGTGGGCCCCAGAAACAGGGACTTGCCCCTGGCCTCACACGGAGAGCTGAGTCCACACAGGGACCTCATTCCCTTCAACACATTTCGAGCTGCTACCTGCCCCAAGGACTCAGGACCCACCAAGAGCTAAGCCTTCAGGAACCCCGCCGCATGGAGGTGGAGCTCTCGGCTGCGCAGGGGCTTCAGAGTTCAGCCATGAGCTCATTCGGAGCCCCTTCTAACTAACCCAGAGCCCTGGAGGGAACCAGCACCCTGGGCCCCGGCCTGGCTGCATCCACCGGGCTACAGGGGCCTCAGCCTGGCCCAGAGACATGGGGGCAACCTTGGGGTGCTGCTGGGCATTAAGGGGGAAACAGCCTTAAACATAGCACACCCTGTGATACAGAGCTCACTCCCAGGACATCATCAGAGAAACAGGGACAGCTGAGTGTTTATAGGGTGGCGGCAGCCACAGAGAACTGTCACAAGACAAGTTCAACCCCCGACAAGAGCCGCGGGACTGGATGCAGAACCTGGTTTAGATGGGGCCAAAAATGAGGGGCACCCGGAGACCCAGCCATGCACGTGGACCAAAGGCCAGGGGAGGCACGCCACCGTGCGGCATTCACGTGCTTCATTTTGCTTCTCAGCATTTGCAATCTGCTACCAAGAACATGCTCTGTTCTGTAATCAGAAGAGCGAGGGAGGAGCAGCAGCTGCAGCTGGCAATACAGGGCCCCCGCCGCCGTCCCCCACACCTCCCCACAGCAGCTCCGAGCAGAGGAACCCCGACTGCTCTCATCCTACAGAGGAGAACACTGAGGCTCAGGGAGGTTAAGTCAGTTTCTGAATGTCACACAGCAAACAAGGGCAGAACCAGAGTTTGAACCTGGGCTCCCATCCTCCCTGCCTGCTGCCTGTCAGGGACATAAAGCACTTGTACTTCTTCAAAAAGGAGGGGCGAAGGAGGCCCGCCCCTAGTGCAGTGAGCCCTTCCCCATGGAGCCCTGCTTTCTCCTTGAGGCTGGCATTCAGCGGAGACCTCCTCTTCCTGTCCCTGCAAGCCCAGGGCAAGTGCATTCACTTCCCTGTGCCTCAGTTTCCCAGCTGTAAATGGTGGCGGCTTCTTGGGTTGCTGAGACTCCACGGATGTCTTGCATTAGGGCGGAGCATGGGTGCCAGCCCCTAGCGAGTGCTCGGAACAGCGGCTGCCACAGAGTTCTCACACGGTGCCCCGGGCTTGTGGCCCCACCACCACGCGCCAGCGCACGCAGGCTGTCTGGGCTCCGTGCCTGGGCCGTGTCCCAGTGCTGACAGCACCTCAGCGTGGGCATCACCATGAGGGCAGGATGGGAGCCTCCATACACCACGTGCTCTCCAGCGCTCACCTGTGGCGTTGCGGGGACACCTGACGGCAGCCACCTCTCCCGCTGGGGTCTCCTTCCAGATCACAGCACCAAAGTTGTCCTCATCACAGATCTCATGGGGCTCTGCCAAGGAGCCCAGGACAGGGGTTCAGGAAGGGGTACTGAGAGCCAGCAGCTGGCTCTGGAAGGCCCAGACCCTTGCAAGGCGCCTGGAGCGGGCATCACTATGAGGACGGGACGGGAGCCCCCAACACACCACGTGGGTGACAGCAGAGCCCGAGCCTGCCCGATTGCCACCAGCCCTCCCCACCGCCCAGCCCAGGTGGGAGGGGCCTCACCAGGACACCGCTGGGTGCCGCACTGCCGGTACTCATCCTGGGGGCCCTGGCAGACTGCTCCCCCGAAGAAGGGCCCGGAGCAGACGCGCTCCCGTCGCTGGCTGCCAGCCCCACACGTGACGCTGCAACTGCCCCATGACGCCCAGGCCTGCCACTTGCCATCCACTGCAGGCACAGCCAGACACAGGGCACAGGCGACAAGGAGGGCGGGGTGCAGGAGCCACAGTGACACAAGGACACAGACAGGGACGCACACAGAGCCGTGCGGCAGTGAAACACAGCGACCCAGGGATGTGGGGCAGGAGGTCAGGAGAAGGGAAATTCAGACCAGGAGAGGAGAAATCAGTCAACAGCCTGATACAAAATAAAGCAAACTCCCACATGCAGCCAACCCCACCACCCTCCACGCCTCACTGTACACCCCGCTACCCCACGGCCTCCCCACACTCCTCTTCGCCATGGATACCCCAAGTCCCACTGTACACCCTGCTACCTCACAGTCACCCCACACTCCACTTCCCCCACAGACACCCCAAGTCCCACTGTGCACCCTGCTACTCCATGGTCACCCCACACTCCACTTCCCCCACAGATACCCCAAGTCCCACTGTGCACCCCACTACCCCACGGCCACACTCTACTTCCCCCACAGACACCCCAAGTCCCACTGTGCACCCCACTACCCCACGGCCACACTCTACTTCCCCCACAGACACCCCAAGTCCCACTGTGCACCCCACTACCCCACGGCCACACTCTACTTCCCCCACAGACACCCCAAGTCCCACTGTGCACCCCACTACCCCATGGCCACACTCTACTTCCCCCACAGACACCCCAAGTCCCACTGTGCACCCCACTACCCCACGGCCACACTCTACTTCCCCCACAGACACCCCAAGTCCCACTGTGCACCCCACTCCTCTCCCAATGGCCACCCCATGCCCCACTCTCCTCATGGCCCCCCCCCACCCCACAGTGCACCTCACTCACCCTGCAGCCACTCCACGCCCCGTTTCCCCCACGGCCACTGCAGACCCCACTGTGCACCCCACTCCCTCCTCAGTCACATACCAGGGCCCATGGTTACCCCCACCCGCCGTGGGGCTTGTCCCCTCCCTAGAGGTTCCTGCTTGTTAGGTGCCCCCAACCCCAGCCCGGCGCACCCCTGACCTGGGCACTGCTGCAGGAAGCAGTCTCGGGTCTCAACCCAGTGGCCCTGGCACTCGGCGCCCCCATAGGAAGGCCCGTTGCATTCACGCGTGCGCTGCTGTCGGCCCTGGGAGCAGCTGGCGGAGCAGGCGCTCCAGCTCGACCACTCGTTCCAGTTTCCATCCACTGCCCGGCCCGGGGGAGGAAGGGGACACGAAGTGGGCGTGAACACCCGGCACCCCAATGCCTGGCTTGGGATGTGGGTGTGAGCACCCTGGAGGCTACTGCTTCACACTCAGCCTAGGACATAGGTGAGAACACCCTGGGGGCCACTACCCACACCCAGCCTGTGACATGGGTGAGAACATCCAGGCTGGGACACGAGAGAGTAAACCCCGGGGGCCACCACCCCATACCCAGCCTGATATGGGTGTAAACACCTTGGGGCCCACCAGCCCACACCCAGACTGTGACATGGGTGTGAACACCCTGGGGGCCACCATCCACGCCCAGCCTGTGACATGGGTGAGAACACCCTGGGGGCCAGCAGCCCTCACCCAGCCTGGGACACAGGTGTGAACACCCTGGGGGCCACCACCCCACACCCAACCTGGGACATGGGTGGGAAATGCCCCAAGGTCACACGTCAGCCTGCTTCCTGAACCCAGTCTGAGGTTCCAACCTCTGAGCACCCTGAGGTGGGTCTGGAGTGGGCAAAGCTGGGTTCCCAGGCCTGGCCAGTGGCCTACTGTGACCTCTCTTTTCTTCCCTTCCTCCCTGTCCCCACGCCCTCCCTCTCACCTACCAGGGCACAGGGCGATGTTGCAAAACTTGGTTTGCTTCTCAGGGCCCTCACAGGGGTTGCCTCCAAACTGGGGGGGCCTGCAGGTGCGCGTGCGATCCCGAAAGCCACGGCCACAGGTGCTGGAGCAGAGGCTCCAGGGTGACCACTCGTCCCAGGCACCATGCACTGCAGAGGGACGGAAGGTGCTGCTGCCCTCTGCTGCCACGGTCCCTGAAGCCCTGGCCGCCCACTGCCCCAGCCCCCTGCTGCCCTGGCCTTCTGCTGCCCCAGCCCCCCACTGCCCCGGCTGCCCACTGCCCCAGCCGCCCGCTGCCGAAGCCCAAGTTCCCACCCACCTGGGCACACGGCGGAGTTGTTGCACAGCCGCTGCTCGCGCAGGGGTCCGCTGCACTGCGTGCTGTAGGAGGAGGACACGCAGAAGCGCGTGCGGGTCTGCCAGCCCTCGCCGCAGGTGCTGGAGCACACGCTCCACGGGGACCACTCCTCGGCTGCTGGGTCACCTGCAGGCCCCACTACAGCGTCACAGGCCTGCCGCCCACGGGGCTGCAGTCAGACCGGGGCCGGATCCCGCAGCAGGAGGGCTGCCCTGCTGGGGAGCAGGCAGCAGGGCTGGGGCAGAGCCCCCGGGCCTTCGAACCAGGCTGATCTCAAGAACTGGTCATTTCCCCTACAAGGCTGGAAGCCCTGAGAGCCGGTCTGTGCCATCCCTGGGCCTCTGGGGTCTGGCCAGGGACAGGTCTCCTCACCTTACACCAGTTCCCCTAATGCCAATCAGTCAGGAGACAAGAGCCCAGCACCTGACGGGTTAGTCTAGTTGTTCAAGTTACTACCCATAACTAGTGGTGATTGTTAACTTACAGTATTTCCCAAAGCCCTAGTCCTGCCCACCCCCCTCCCGCCAGCTCACCGGTCTGGGGGGCTGGGAACCCAAACTGCTGCAGCTCGTCCCCCAGCTCCTCACGCCGCCGGGCATCTGTGGACCGCAGGGACTGGCTCCGGGAGCTGGTGCGCCCAGCGGCTGCAGGACGGGCTCAGGTCAGCACGGGAGCAGTGCTTTGCCCCCGTCCTCTCTCTCTGTGGCCACAGTGCTCTGAGCCCGCCAGCACTGGGCGACCTGGCTCCACTGGGCAGTTGGGAAGCCAGGGACCAGAGCGCCCAGCCTGGCACCAGCCCTCATCTGGTCAACAGGGGACCCTTCCTGTGGGTCCCGTCTCCCGTACCCTGCGCCCACTCCCTCACTGCCTTCATTGCCCACAGGCCAGCATTCACCTGCAGGACGGCAGCCCGCACTAAGTGGTGGCTGCTTTCCCCTGCCTGGCACCCCAACAGCGCCCCTGCCTCCGTCCCGCAGGCCATCTGACGCCCCAGGCCCCTCCCCAGGCTCCTGAGAGGAGCTCCTCTCCCCAGGAAAGTTCACCAAGGAAAAAGCCCAAAGACAGTCTCATTACAACGTGATTTAACTTCATGGAAGCAGCTAAAAAATGCATGGGGTCATTAGAGAGCCTTATTAGAGAAATACATTCTGGAGGCAGCATCCGGCTGGGGCAGGAGGTCTGGCTTGGCCAGAGCTCCCACAGCCAGCCTTCCGCACACCCTCCAAAACCCCCAATCCACAAACGGGAAGAAAGCCCCATCTAGGCCGGGTGCGGCGGCTCATGCCTGTAATCCCAGCACTTTGGGATCACGAGGTCAGGAGATCGATACCATCTACTAAAAATACAAAAAATTAGCCGGACGTGGTGGCAGGCGCCTGTAGTCCCAGCTACTCGGGAGGCTGAGGCAGGAGAATGGCGTGAACCCGGGAGGCGGAGTTCGCAGTGAGCCGAGATCTTACCACTGCACTCCGGCCTGGGTGACACAGCAAGACTCCCTCTCAAAAAAAAACACCAAAAAACAAAAAAAAGAAAGCCCCATCTAGTCCCACCCAGCCCCAAGCACCACACTCTTCGGGGCCCTCACCTCTGCTCCCCCGGCTAGGCCCCACTCCCACGGGCCAGCCCCGAGTTGAGGTCCTGCTTCTCAGAGCCCAGACTCACCCTATTCACTCTTCCTGCAGGCCCCGCCCAGCGCCTGCCAGGCCCAGGCCCCGCCCCTACCTGGTCCCGCCCTAAGCCCCTCCCTCCACCGGCCCTGTTGCTCTGGGCCCTACCCCTCCCTGCCCCCACCAGCCCCTTGTGCTCGAGGCCCCTCCTCTCCAGGGCCCCGCCCCTCCCCCACAAGCCCCGCCTCTCCAGGGCTCTGGCTCCGCCCCGCCCCGCCCGCACTCACGGCCGCAGGCCTCGCGGTTGCACTGGCGACCCTCCTCCAGCACCCCCTCGCAGCCGCCGCCCTCCACTCCCGGCACGGGCAGGCAGGTGCGCGTCCGCGTCTGGAGGCCTCCCCCGCAGTCCCGCGTGCATTCGCCCCACAGGGACCACAGCTTCCAGCCGCCTGGGGGGAGACCAGAGGACGGGGATCAGGGTAGGGCAGGGGCTCGTGGCCTGGACGGGGTAAATCATGGGGGTGCTAAGCCCGCCGAGGCTGGCCCGGGTCGGGAGGGGCCGCAGTGCCGGGGACAGCCTGGCCTGGGAGGACCTGGGGGTCCGGTGTCTACCCAGCTCCCGGGTCCACTCTGGAGAGCTCAGGTCACGCCTGAGCCGGAAGGGTCCCCGTGTGCCAACCGCCGCTGGACAGGTTTGCTGCCAGGATGATGAAGGGATAACGACCTTCGCCCACTCGAGGGCTGCCTCACAACTCAGCGTCCTGATGGTGAGCGGAGGGTGGAGGGGCCTGGCCGCCAAAGCTCTCCTTCCTGGCACGCCTGGAAGCCCCCAGGCTCCATCCAGTTTCTGGCCAGGCCCTGCTCATCAGAGCCTCAGTTTCCTCATGGGCTCAGCGGAGGGTCGCCATCCTCATCACCAGGGCTCCACATTTCACACCCCAGCTGTGACCTGCAGCCGCTTCCTCACCCCACGCAGGGATACCAGTGGTGACCAAGGCCTCACACCTGGTATCCAACCAGGGCCTCGAACCCAGGGCACAGCCTGACTGAGCCTGCCCTGGACCTGGCCAGCTGGCCACACGAGGGAGCCTGTGACAAATGCCTGCAGGCCCCTTCCCACCACACCCCTGCCCTGACCCCAGCCACTCTGTTCAGCTTCTCTGGTGGGTCTTCCTCCATCCCGGCCCTAACAGTGCCCACGGCCTTTATGGACCTGTGTTCCCCCAGCAAACCAGACCTCATGCCCCAGGAGTCTCTGCTCCCCGGGGGTCCTCGTGCTGCCAAGAACACTTTGGGCCACTTGGAGTGCCCGTGGTCCTGGAGCACTGGGTAGCCATGGAGGAGCACAAAGCAGGAGAGGGCCACTGCCATCTGTGGGCCAGAGAGGGGCAACGGCACCAGGGGGCCGGGAAGGGGCTGCCTCGTCCAGGCATCCCGTTTGGGCCTCCTGCCCAGCACTCTGGGCTAATGCACACCCAATGCAGCAGGGTCAGGGCGACTTGGAAAGGGCATTCAGCCCTTGCCAAGTGCCTGCTCCTGGCCAAGGTGGCGAGGAGACAGCTGGCGGCCACCACAAGGGGACCCACCATGAAGTTGGGGCCACTGCCCCATGCTGCCACTGGGGAGCACTGGGGATCTGGCCTCTCGATCCCAGGCACAGCAGGGGAGGCCCCGGGGCAGCAATCAGGCCAAGCACAGGCCACCCTGACCCACCAGAAGGGCCCCAGGGCCTCTCAGAGCCTCAGGGAAGGGGCCCTGCCTCCCTCAGTGGGAGTGTGGACTGAAGGAGACCCCAGGGGAGCTCCAGCCGCCAGGTTCCCCCAGTGGCTCCACCACCCACTGGCCTCACTCCCATCATTTACAACATGAGGATAGTGGCTGACCTCCCAGGACTGAGCAGTGGGAAGGCAAACAGCAAAAATGCATGTGGGGAGGATGGTGTGTGGGCATTGTCATTTGGGTCAGAGTTGATTCCTGGGGCCCCACTTTGATTTTCAGCAAACTCAGTGTCCAACCAGAGCGCCCCCCACCCTGCCCCACTTCCCCACACCTATGCCAGGACTGACCAGCAGGGGGTGCCAGGGGCACGGGGATGAGACGCAAGAGAGGGACTTGACCTGCCACAGCTGTGTGAGGAGTGGGTGCCTCATTCTCCCTGCTGGGGACCATCGGGTGGGGGGAATCTTCCAGGCCCCCACACCTGCTGCAGAACCCTCTCCCTTCCCTTACAGAGCCACACTCCCATAGGTCCCAGAGAGGAGAGCACCTGGCTGCTTCCTCCACAACGTGCTTGGCCCATGCCATGCCAGGGGAGGTAGGGGACCCAGCACAGCCTCCAGGGCACAAGGGCAGGACAGGGTGGCATGTGCCCACAGCACAGGAACAGGTGACAGGCCCTTCGTGGCTGCCCTGTCACATGCCCTAACTCAGGACAAGGAGAGGAACCTGGACTTGAACTGGTGGTCAGATTCCAAACGCCCCCCCCATCCCCCAGACTACGGCCTCCTGCCAGGACTGACCGGGGCCCAGGCGCTCCAGGCCTCAGTGGTCTCCCCTGCTGAAGGCATCTCACCCCCCGATTATGAGGCAAAGGCACAGACGGGGTCCTGAGAGGCGGGCCTGGCAATGGGTCAGGGTGGTACGTACTGCAGCACCCCCCTCGCCATCCCAGCCCAACCCCCACGCGGAAGCCTGAGTGACGTGGAAACTGGCAGTGGGTGGGAGAGAGAGGGTGTCCAAGCCAGGCTCATCGGAGGATGCCACTCGGTTCCCATGGCAACTGCTGCAGCGCGCAGCCTTTCAGGATAGACCCAGGTTAGGCCTCAGCTGCCAAAACACCCACTCATTTCAGGGCTGGTTACCTTGGTGACCCAGGTGGTAAGGATGTGGTAGGGGTAGAAGGGGCGGGGGCACATCAGGAGAGGCTGTGCAGGGGGGACACTGGCCCAGAGGATGGATCACCCTGCCCCCACAAACCAAGCCCTGACCCTGGTCACATACTGAGCCCTGACTTTGGACCTGTGCTGAGCCCTGATCCAGGTCACAAGCTGACCCTGGATGCATACTGAGTCTGGATTCTAGTCACACTGATTCCTAACCCTGGTCACATACTGAGCCTTGATCCTCATCACAGACTGACCTCTGGTCCTGGACACAGAATTCCTGATCCTGTCACATTCTGAGCCCTGATCCCAGTCACAGACTGATCCTTCATCTTGGTCACACTCCTGCCACTAATAAACACTGAGAAAACGGTAGCTGCTATTTTTATTCTTGGTTTGTTTTTTATGTGTGTCCCCTCACATAGCTGACACTCAATAAGTGTTTGCCCAGTGAATGCATCAAAGCCAGGATGGAGCCCCTGGGGTCTGTAGTGCAGGGCGCAGAGGTGTTCAAGCCACCCTTTGCTGGGTGGCCACAGTGTGTCTGAGCTGGGTGGGCAGTGAGGGGCAGCAGAGGAGCAGCAAGCAGGCTGGGGGGTGGGCTGCCCCTCCAGGCCCGGAAAGAAGCCGCCTTTCTTCCCCCACTCAATGCCAGCTCTGTCTGGAAGCCTCATTTCCATCTCATTAAGGGGATGAATAGAGCCAATTAACGGCCCTAGGCAGCCTGGCCACCCAGGGGAGAGGGTGTTTGGTGAGAGGCCTCCTGGTGTCCTTCCCACCCTGGCGCCCTAGACTGGAGGCTGTGAGCTCCCCACAGCCCGCACCCTGAGTTGGCTGGGATGGGGGTGCAGGGGGGCGCAGGGGGTGTCCCTCCCTCCAGCTGGGCCTCCCCAGCTTCCGGCCTCTCCTCTGGAGGGGAGCTGTGCACTTCTGTCTGTAGCCAGCAGAGGTCTCCCGAGTCCAGCAGGTCAGGCAGCACCGGGGCTGGAGGGTCAGTTCCGCCATTCCCGCCCTGCTCTGCCACCAGGTCCCGGGCACCACAGTGTGTCCCAGGGATGACCCCACCCCCAGCCCAGGCTCTGAGTTAGGGTCTGTCCTGTGGCACCCAGACTTCTCCTCTGAGACCTGGACCAGGGCCCTCTGCACGGACGTGGAAAGGAGGGCCCCAGAGGGCAGATGGGGCTCCCTGTGGCCTGACTTAGCCCACCTGCTGCCAGTAGCTCCTACAGGCGGGGCCCAAGTGGCCGGCCCTCATTCCTCCCGCCACAGAGGCGGGCACCAGTGGATCTCAGGATGGGACTGAGAAGCCGAGCCCACCATCCGGCAGGCCACTTCCCAGGTGAGCCAAGAAGAGCGATGAACCTTGTAGGGCAGTGGGGTTCCCCTAAACCTGTCAAGGCTCCATCTCCTGAAAGCCTCACATAGGCCCTGCAAGCAGGTAGTGTCCTGTCTCCAACTCTCAGGAGGGAAACTGAGGCTCCCTGAGCTGGCCGAGTCTTGTGGCTTCCTTTTTTTTTTTTTTTTTTTTTTTTTTTTTGAGACGGAGTCTGGCTCTGTCGCCCAGGCTGGAGTGCAGTGGCGCGATCTCGGCTCACTGCAAGCTCCGCCTCCCGGGTTCACGCCATTCTCCTGCCTCAGCCTCCCGAGTAGCTGGGACTACAGGCGCCCACCACCTTGCCCGGCTATTTTTTTGTATTTTTTTAGTAGAGACGGGGTTTCACCGTGTTAGCCAGGATGGTCTCGATCTCCTGACCTCGTGATCCACCCGTCTCGGCCTCCCAAAGTGCTGGGGTTACAGGCTTGAGCCACCGCGCCCGGCCTGTTGCTTCCTTTTCTTGATCAGGCAGGTGCTCCCTGGCCTGAGAATGGTGCCCTGTTTACAAGCCTGAAAGCTCAGGGCCCATCCCGGAGACCTTGGACAAGTCTCTGCGCACCTCCCAGGCCCCGACCCCGGCTGTCTGCTGCCAGCTGCACATCCTTTCTCCCCATCTTTCTGGGAAGTGGAACCCAAACACAGGGCCCTGACTCAGCCTCTCTTGCAGCCGGGCGGGCGTGGGGTGCGTTCTGGTTCTGAGCGGAGGAGGTGAAGGGCTGAGGGCATGGTGGGCCCATGCATATCATTCCCAGCGGGCCCCATCCTGCCATCCCCATCTGAAATGGGTGTTGTCTGTGATGGGGACTGAAGCCTTCTTGTTTTCTAGATTTTTCTAAATTGGCCCTTGTGCAAAAAGAGTGGCTCCCCTGTCCAAGCCAGAAACCCCTGACAGTGGAGGCCTTGGCACCTTCCCAAGTCCCTCAGTGCTCCCTGTCACCGTGAGACTACCTGGAGTCCCAAACTCCACTCCAGTCCTGACTCCCCTCCAAATTCCAGTCCAGCCTTTGCCGCTCCCTCTGCCCCTGCACAGCCCAGAGAGGCCTCCAGATGCCTCTTCCCAGGACTTCCCGGGCTCCCGCGGTTGGGGCTGAGCCTGACTCTGTCTCCAACAGCCTCAGGAGTGAGCGAGGTGTCACTGGACAGGTGGGCCTGGGCTGAGCCTGACTCACCCTGGAGGCAAGGCAGGGACGGGGAGGTCACCCTAGCTCCGTGGCCGGTCACAGCCCCTTGGCCAGCAGCACAGCCTCCCACTCCCCTGCGGGATCCAGGAGCCCAACAGAAGTGTGGGTTCACACTCCACACCCAGTTCCAGCCCAGCCTCCATACCCACTCCCTGTGGGTACACGGAGGACACACACGAGGACACACACCACACACAGGATGCAGGGACACACACCACACAGGGACACACCACACAGGGACACACACAGGGACACACACACCACACAGGGACACATAGGGACACACACACAGGGACACACACACACACACACAAGGGCACGCAGGGACACACACACTTGCTCCCAGGCCCCAGGACGCTGCTTTTTCATTATCTTCCATGTCGCTTCTGCAATAAAATTCTTTAATTAAAACATGAATATTTAAAACAACCCTTGAGAGAAACGGCCCCATCTCACCCAAGGCGGAAAAATGCAAAGGGAGGCAGTGGCGAGATGAGGGCCAGAGAGAGCCGGCAGGAGGGGCCTGGCAGCCTGGGGGGCCGTGGAGCGTGGGGCAGTGCAAGGTGGAGGGGAACAGTTGCTTGGCCTGAGGAGTGTTTGCAGAGTCTGACGCATGACGTGGCCATGTGGCATTTGGACAGGCCGTGTTGGGGGCAGGGCTGAAAATGGGCCACGGGCTGGCCTGGGCTGCCTGCTTGCTCCTGCACTTGGCTGTGCGTTGCCTGCTAGGGACAGCGACGGATGGACAAGCCCGTTCCAGTGTCCCCGGGGCCCACAGCCAGGGCACAAAGCTCTCTGGGCACAGGTCTCAGCTGGCAGGATCTGGGGTTGACCCTGCCTCCACTCAGCTATGTGTCTGCTGAATGGTCACCTGCCTCTCTGGTCCTCATGACACCCCATCCCCCACACGCACACGCACACGCACACACGGACACATACGCACTCACATACACTCACACATGCACTCACACATTCACACTCATACACATGTGCACGCACACACACATTCACACACGTACATGCACGCACTCACATTCGCACACATGCACACATGCACGCACACGCACTCACACAGTCACACACATTCACACACAGGCACACACATGCACACACACGCACAGCTCTGAGCAGAGCTCACTGCAGAAGCCCTAGTGTTACCACCCGGTGGCAGCATCAAGTAGCTCTGCCATCAGTCTACCACTTACAAGCCGTGTGGCCCTGGCCGCTGCCTTAACATGTCTGTGTCTGGTTTTCTCCAACAGGGACTGACTGAGTGCCTGCTGCTCCCAGGTACTGTTCTACACTCTGGGGGGCACATCAGGAAACCGGCAATGCCTGCTTTGTGTTGCTTACATCCTGGCCTGGACAATCAGAAGTGGACACAACAAATAAGGGAAATTATGCAGTATGTTGAGAGGTGACACATGCATGCAGAGACAGAGGCAGGATAAAGGGCCAGAGAGTGGGGCCAGAGCTGCTGCCATTTTAAACAGGACGTTCAGGGTAGCCTGCACTGAAAGGTCACATCTGCCTGAGGACTGGAAGGCGGGAGCCCCGCGGGTCTCTGGGAAAGACTGTTTCTGGCAGAGGGAACAGCCACGTGGAGGCCCTGAGGCAGAGGGTGCCTCCACGGGAGCTTATCTCAAGGGGTGTTCAAATGCGGGTGCCTCCGGCACAAAGTAAACACTCAATAAATGACTATTACTACTGAGATCACTTTTGCTCCTGTGGTCCTGGAAGCATCAGGGCCTTCTGGGCACAGGGCATGGGCACTAGGGTCTGAACAGTCTCTGGGCCCGGGTGACCACATTCCACTCCCTGCTGCACAAGATGACAAGCTCCTGCTTCATGTTGCCAGCAGCCGAGTCAATGTACCCTCCAGCCATCTTTCCATAAGGCCAATGGCCCCTGCCCCACAGCCTTTACCTGTGTTCTGTCAAAATTGCTGCACAGAGCCCAGCCTCGATACACACATTCACACCATGCATGCATGTGGCGCACACAAGCACGTGTGTAATGTATGCACACATGCACACACACACTTGCACCCACACTTACATGGGTGCACACACACTACATAGATGCATGAGCACATATGCACACACACATATGCCATGCATGCAAACATGGGCACATGCCACACTTGCACACATACATGCGTGAACACACATGCACACACAACATACTTGCATGAATACATGCGTGAACACACATCCTCCCACCTCCTTCTGAGCACCACTTCCAAACATTCCCTTTCTCAGAATCTCCCTGCACACCCCGAGCTGCTCGAAGATCCCTGCCTCCCGTCTGTCTCTGCTCCCTGAGCCCTCTAGAGTCCCCCTGCCTAAGAATACGAGAGGATATTGATATTTCATCGTCAACATCACTTCTGCTCGGAAACACTTCACCCCTGTTCTCATTCCTCAGGGCAATCTAGGAAACAAGATATTTTTACTCTTTCTGTTTTAAAGATGAGGGGCCTGAGGGGATGAGAGAGCTGATGGAATTGGCCCAGGGACACAGCAAGCCGGGTCACGCTGGGATTTGAACCCAGGCCCTGGGGCTTTGCATATGTGGCTCAGAAGCTATTTTCAAGCATCCATTGCCCCTCCCTCGCCCTGTCCTGGTGCTCCAGGTGTCAGAGTTGCCTGTTCACGTGACACTGCCAGCTGGCTGCCTCACGGGCAGCTCACACTCAAGTCCCATTCTGACCTCCAGATCTTTTTCTCCCTGCCACCCCAGCCCCACTTCCTCAACTCAGCCGACATCCTCCTTTCTGGTGGGACACCTGGGAGGAGCTCCATGCCCATGCCCACATCCTTTCATCAGTAAGTCGATCATCAGCTGCACCCCCAAGGACCTCCTCTTCCCTCCCAATGCTGCTGCTACGTCCTGACCAGGCCAGTGGCAGTCCCCTCCCGAATGCCTGCACCGGCTGCCAGCCTGTCTCAGGCTTCCCCTTGGGGCTGGCGTCTGTTCTGCACTCACAGCCCAACCATCTGGCTCTTCTGCCCAAAGCCCTGCTAAGGCCCTTGGGTTCCCAAGATAATGTGGGATCTCCCACGGGAGGCCCGACCACCTTACACCCCAGGGTGCCTGCACTCAGTAGGTGCCCAGTGAGGAGTGAAGCTCGGTGCTCCCTCCGACACCCACGTCACACGGTGCCCCAGCCTCTCCATGCATCACATGCATCTGTCTCGCCAGCTCTTTCCAACAAGCTCCACGATGCTCCGAGCACTATTAGGAATGGCAGAGCTGCTGCCCCCTGAAGCTGCTAACAACCAGCTCTCAGTAGTGGGTGTAATCTTGGGCCGGGCCCTTGAGACCCACCAATCAGAGGGAAATACCCTGCCAAGGAGTCGGTATTCTGCCAAGGAAGGAACCAAGGCTCCGAGGGGTTAAGTGACCAGGAGTGGCAGAGCAAGATGCACGGCCAGGTGTGCCTGTGACCGCTGGGCCAAGTCCTCCTGCAGCCTCCCACCTCCCAAACCATCCACCGCCCCATCTCTGCTCCCTGAAAGAGCCCTCCATACTCTGCTTTGTTCTCTCCCCAGTCCCTCTCAGGTGCTCATCCCTGCCATACCGTGGAAGCCGCCCTCGCCAAGGCCACAGTGACCTCCACTCTGCCCGGTGGGGGCTTGGTCCTCAGCCCCTCCCACCCAGCCACTGGCGGCACCTGACACAGCTGATGTGCCCACCTGTCCCGACACGGGATGACCACTTGGCTTCCTGGCCCCCCACTGCCCAGGGGCACTGCCTCCCTCCTCCTCGGGCCACTGGAGGGGTGGGCCGAGCCTCATTCCTGTCCCTCCTTCCCCTGGCCCCTCTCTAGCCCCGCTCACAGCCTCACAGAGGCTTCTCATCTGGGATCCATGGCCCCACGTCATGGGTAGAACCATGCTCCAGCATAACTGGCTTCCTTTGTAGCCCTGTGTAGCCTGTTTTGTGCCTTTAAACACAAAATTCTGAGGAGGAGTCCACAGGCCTCACTGGCCCCAGAGAAGTCAAGGCCCCTGGATACCCCTAAGAGTCCCACTGCCCCAAGATGGCCCTCCAGCCTTGAGTACACAGCCTGGCCTCACCCCCAAACACTCGATGTACGCAGTCAGCCCCCGCCTGGCATTGCAAACTCAAACCCCTCCAATCCCCCAATCCTCCCAGATGCTCTGACCAAAACCCTGGGCTTCCTTTTCTTTCTTGCACGTCACCCGTCAGCAAGGGGTCTCCATGCCTTAGGTGTGCACAGGACCCATCTCCTGCACTGAGGCCCACTGGGCCCCCACAAGGCTCTACCCCGAGGACCCTGCTCCTTTGCAGGTTCCTACCTCATTAGCAGGAAAAGTCAGTGTCCCAGCGGCTGGCAGCCCCACAGGACTGGCCCCTGCCCCTCTGTGCCCTCTGGGCACAAAGCCACCCAGGCCTCCGCACTTGCCGTTCTCTCTTCCTGGCATGAGGTTCCCCCACCTGTCCCGAGCTTTGAACAAGGTCCCTGGTCCTCACAGCCTCCCTGACCTCCAGGTACAACAGCAACCCTGCCGTGCCGGGCTGGCCCTGCCTGGTTCTTGTGCAAGGTTCTCATCGCTGCCCGATGCCTGGCTGCTCGTGTCTTCTTGCTTAGGGCTTTCCTTCCTCCCTTATGCAGCTTCCTGAGAACAGGGATCTCCAGGGTTTTCACTGCTGCAGCCCCGGCCCCAGCACCCAGAGCGCATGGCAGATGTGATTCATCCACCCAGACCACACTCAACCCAAAACCTCATCTCCTGACCGCATCTCCACAGAGCCCACCTGCCCACCTTTCCACGCAGCCGGAGTCCCCAGGAGCATCATCCAGCCCCACAGGCTCCTGCCGCCCCCAGCCCCCTGCGGCCTCTGACTCATTAAAGTTGTCCTGCCGGAGAGAAAGGGTGGGCCCTCTCCTAGCCAGGAGGATGACCCTTTCCCATCCTGGAGGAAATTAGGCCTTCAACGCTCAACAAGCAGCCACCGAGTGCCCGGGCTGGCCCTGCACACTTGCAGTGACCTTCACTCTTACTCTGTGCACAGGTGGATGGAGCAGGCGCCTGGGAGGGTGCCAGGGTGCATACTCCCCAGACAGCGGTGCTAACCAGGGCAGCCCTGCGGAAGAAGACCCTCACCCACCTCTCCTGCCCACCCACCTCCGCCTGTCCGCCCACCTCCTCTGTCCGCCCATTTCCTCCATCTACCCGCCTCCCCTGTCTGCTCACCTCCCCCTATCTGCCCATCTCCCGTCTGAAGGTTTCCCCGCCAGTCCCTCACCTGTGGCGCTGTGCCCGCCCCGGTCCTGGGTCAGGCTGGTGAGGCAGTTTTCAGGGCCACCAGCCACCGCATCTCTCAAGCAGACATCCCCGCGGGGGGTCAGGGGGCCCGCGGCAGGGCCGCCCGCCTCGCCGCCCAGGCAGGCACAGGGGGTCTGCATGATCCCGCAGGGGTGCGAGCTGCGGCTACCGGCCAGACACGCGTCCAGCCAGCGGCACAGCATCTGACAGGCGGCACGGCTGGGGTTGCGGTTCCCCACCACCAGGTACTCCACGGAGAAGTCGTCGCTGGGGCCCGGCGGCCCAACCCGCGGCCCGAGTTCGTCGTCCTGGGGCGGCTGCTGGCGCCGCATCTGCAGGAACTGCTTGCTGGCCTGCAGGAAGGCCAGGGGTGCGGAGGGGTCGCAGAGCCGCAGCACCTCGTCGAAGCTCTCCACGCCCAGGTAGGTGCGCGTGGACTCGAGGAAGGAGTCGAACTGGTAGGTGCGGACGCGGCCGGGGCCGCTGCAGGGCACGGGCGCCTTGGCCACTTTCATGTACAGAGTGTAGCGCCGCGGATCCGGGTTGCGCAGCGTCCAGGAACAGCGCGAGGCGTTGGCCGGGAACACAGCGGCCGCTGAGAAGTAGCCGAAGAACTTTCCCTGCACCAGCGTGGCGCACGGCTCGGGCCCCGGCCCTGCGTCTGCTCCGGCGGCAGCCCGCGCGCGGCGCCCCAGCAGCAGCAGCAGCAGCAGCAGCGGGGCGAGGATCCAGACGGGGCCCGGGGCGGCGGCCTGGCCCCTCATCCTAGCTCGCGGGGCCGCCGGGGTTCCGCGGGCTGGGCAGGCAGGCACGGACCAGGCCTTGACATGCCAGGGTCCGGCGGCGGGCAGGGCCGGCCCGGCGGGGGCAGGGAGGCGGGGCAAGGGTGGGATGGGAGAGGGCCCCGCTTCAGGTGACAGAGAGGGCAGCAACGGCTTCTAAAGTCCAGGGCCCTGGTGCCAGCCTGTGGCCACCAGCAGCATCTGGAAGAGAAAGAGCAGAAGGTCAGAGTGAGCCCCTGGGGAGTCGTGGGCTCTGGGAGGAGGGGGCTGTCTCAGAGGAGGCAGCTCAGCCACCTCCCAAAGAGGGCAGGAGGACTTTGGGCCACAGACACAGGCCCTGGCACCCTCCCAGGCACCTGCTCCGTCCACCTGTCTGTCTGCCACCCACCAGCGTGACCACCTGCAGGGGCAGTGGCCCAGCTTGGGGAACAAAGTACCTCCGCCTCTACCCAAGCCTGAGCAGGGAGGGGCTGGCACTCCACCTGGGGCTTTTGGCGGTACCCTTTTGCCCAGGCAGCCTGGCGTGGCTCCCGGGGGCCCTGGCCTGCCTGCCTGCCCGCTCCCCTCACTCTGCGTGGCTGCCCCTCTGTGAGTGAAGGGTGCAGCTCTCTCAGGCTCTCTCTCTCCTACTGACCTTGGTCCCTCCTCTCTAACCTTCCTTCTTCCCGGGAAGATTCTGCAAACCCCGTGGGAAGGGAAGTGGGCCCGGAGCATGGGAGAAAGGTTACTCGGGCCATTCCCCAGCCTCCAGTTTGGCCCCCGAGCCCCTTCTAAAGGCTTGGGGAGCAGGAAGGGGGTGTAGAGCCTCAACAACAGTGACTGGATCTTTGGGGTGAGAGGGGTTCAGATTTGGTGCCCCCAGGACTGCCCTCTGCAGCCTCCAGCGTCCTGTACCCAGCTGGTGCTCCTGCCAGGAAGCTCTCTTTTGGCCCTCCCACGTGGCCCTTCATGCCCTAAAGCTACAGGCACAGGGCCTGGGGAGGGATGGAGAGGGGGATGGAGCCACCAGGAGCCACCTCACCTTCGCCCTTGCTCTGCAAGGCTAGCATTACTTCCCATCATTCATGATGGGAAAACTGAGACACAGAGAGAATGCATAATTGACCCCGTCACAGTGAGTGGGTGGGAGAACCTGTACATGAGCCTCAGGCTGACCCCAAATTTGTGCCACCAGGAGACACCTCCCAGCTCCAGGAGAGGGCCCAGGTTGAGTGACTGCCCACTCACACTGGCACAGGTGAGCAGAGGCGCAGCGAAGGCCCTGGATTGGGGGCTGCCCTGGGCCCAGCGGGCATCCACCTCGCCGTGGACCCTGGCAAGCTCCTTCTGCCTACAGACCTCAGTCTCCTCACCACCTCCAAGGCCTCTGGCCAGGCCGTCCATCCCACCCAGCAGCCAAGCCAGTGCGGGAGGGAGGGGAGCTGCAGCCAGTCTCCCTCCCCGAGGCCACCCGGCCTCCTGGTGGGGATGCCTCCGCTCTGCTGACCACGCAAATGCTGGTTGCCCGCCCACGGGACTTGCTGCTTCCTGCTGCCCAGGCCCAGCTGGCCGGCAACACAAGGTCAGTCACTGCTCTGCAGTCCCCTCCTGGCGTCCTTCCTGCATAGCCTTGTAGGCAGAGCAGGGAGCTGGGCCCAGGCAGCCTCGAGGCCTGGTCCCGGCCTGAGCAGAGGCTCTGAGCCCATGGGAGCCAGGAGGCCGGAGGCTGGACTCAGGCTGTGCCCGGGACTGCAGAGTGGCCCCGGACAAGTCTCACCACAGAGCCTCAGTTTCCTCATCTGTAAAGTGGGATGGGTGTCCCACTGCTCTCAGCAAAAGATTAAGAGCTGGGTAGGGGAATTTTAGCCAGGGGGGTGCAGGAAGTGCTCCCAGCGGGGGAAGGAAGCTGGCTGGGGCTTCTGGATCCGGGGACAGACATGGCCCAACCTGCCCTCCATGGTCTTGTTCCTGGCAAACATTCCGGGCTCCCAAGAGAAAAGCTTTTTTTAAAGGGGCAAACCTACAACACAATCTTCCCATCCTGGCGCCTTTGTGGCAGACCTGGGAAGGCGCTGCCATGTCCCCTGCCTCCTGGAAGCCCTCCTCCAGTCCTGCCCCCAGACACGCTTGGCTGGGTGGGCTTGGACAAGGCATGGAAGAGCTGGGCTGTCCTGGGCGCCCCCCACCATCCCATGGAGAGACAGTGGCTGTGGGCAGGTCCCACCTGCCTGTGTGAGTCCCACCCAGCCTCACTTCGAGCTACAGTCCCAGGTAAGCCCAGTCCTGGGTGAGTATCCGTAGAGCCTGGCAGAGCACCAGTCCCAACTGGTGCTGACCCAGCATGACCTTGACCCCTCCACAGGCCAGCCAGCCTCACTGCCCCACATGCCCCTCCAAGTGCCAAGGAGGCCCCAGGCAATCCTGTTAGCCCTGACCCTGAGTTGGTGTCACCCCCAGATGCACCACCTTCTCCCAGAGGGACCCGCACAGCTCAAGATGCCGGGGCCCACCTCTCCCCTCCTCATCCCAGGCCCTGGCAGCTCCACCCCACAGCCTTTCTAGGGTGGGGCAGGTTCCTGGGGCCTGCGGTGCCAGGAGCGGGCACAGGAGCTGGGGTGTACAAGGACCAGCCTCTGTGGCCTTTGGCCGGGCATGGAGTCTTTAGTGCCTCGGTCATCCCATCTGGAAACTGGTACAACCTGGCAGCCTGGAAGGGGGGCATAGCCTTATAAGCCCAGCTGGCCACGATGCGGCTGGTGTCCGCAACGCCATGTGGACTGTGCAGGCCAGGGAGGGGTGTCCCAGGACAGGCTCCAGCTAGGTGAGAAAACACAGAAGAATCCATCCCAGGTTCACAGGGATTCAGGGTGTGTGCCAGGCACTCTGTCGCTGAGGCAGCCTGTTACAGATCCAGTTTGCAGATGGGCACAGAGGGGCCATGCCTTCGTGGAGGCTCACAGCTGGTATTGGGCACCTGAGCCTGGAATTCAGCTTGGGCCTGTGGGTCACCACCCATGCTCTCTGCACAGCATGGCCCAGCATGGCCCCAGAGCAGGTGGACCAGGGCCTACCCCTGCCACTTTCCCCGGGCCCTTGAGAGCTGAGCCGAGTGGAGGCCTCCTGGCATACCCTAGGGCCTTGGCATCACTGGTCACCCCTCATTGTCACCAGCTCACTCCACTCCTTGAGCCCTCTTGCGGATGTGAGTCTCACCCTGTAGGCAAGAGGTGGCAGAGGGGATGAGAAGCAGCCGGTGCCCCTATCAGAACTGCCCCTTAGAAGGCCCACCCTGGCAGTGCCGGGGTCACCCTGGAGGTGATGACCCGAGGGAGGGGTGTGAGGGCCAGGAGTGGCCATGGGGAAGGAGAGTGCTCAGGAGGTGGAAGGAGGAGGCCCCAGCACCAGCCAGGCATGGAAACTGTGCATGGCCCACTTCTGGCCTGGAGAGGGAGGAGGCAGGAGGTACCTGCAGGGAGGAGGGGCTAAGGGTCTGGCAGGGCAACGCCCAGTGCCCCGGCAGGGACCTGGGACCTCAGCGGACTGTCTCGGGGTCAGGAGATGACCCAGAAGTGCCCATCCCTGGGATTCTTAAACCTTGAAGCCCTGGGGTTCCACAGGAGGGACCACAAGGGCCATCAGCAAGTCGAGGGGGGGTGTGGGGAAGGAGGGCTCAGGTTACTTCCTGGATCCCCAGCGTCCCCTAAAACATCTCTGACTGAGCTGCTCCCCGCGCAGGCCTTGGGAGAAGCCCTATTGGCCAGAAGGCCGGCCCAGCTGACATGAATTTGAGACCCACAGAACCGGCCCGACCCTGCCTTTTCTGGTTGGGCCACTGGGCAACGCTGGGCAGGAGCTCAGGCCATTGTCTTGGCTGATAGCCCCTGAGCCTGCCAGTGGGCACGGCCCCCCCCCAACCTGCCACACTCACCCTCTGCCCTGCCCCCAGCAGACCCACCCATCCCTGAGCCAGCCGAGGTCTACTGCACCCCACCTGCCCACAACCTTCCAATGGGACCACTCCAAGACAGGCCCAGGCGGGCAGAGAGCTGGCCAAGGCCGGGGTAACCAGGGACCACCTCCTCAGGCTCCCGTCCTCCCATGCCAGGCCCGAGCCAGGCTCTGCAGCCCAGCTCACATGGCTGCAGTGTCGGCTGACAGTCTAGCTGAGACGGGGTGGGGCATGCAGGGGAGGCTACTGATCCTTCCTGGCACCCAGGGTGGCATCCCAGAGGGGTCAGCACCTGAGTGGGGCCCTGAGGATGAGTGGGTCCCTCTGCCTGCTGGGGGCAGGAGTGGGCCTGTGTAGTGTCCAGGCCAGGAGGAAGGTTAATTCGGACAGGGTCACAGGAGACTTCCAGTGTGCAAGTGGAGGAGGGGCTGGTGGCCCCTGCTGAGATGTGGACGGGGAGAAGCAGATGTGTGTGTGTCAACGTGTATGTGCACAAGTGCATGTGCATGTGTGCACACATATGTGCCTTGTGTGCCCAAGTGCATATGTGTGTGCACATGTGTGCCTGTGAGTGTGCATATGTGAGCGTGAACACACACATGTGGCACATTTATACAAGGCCACGTGGCAGTGGGACAGCCTGGGCTTAGTGCTGTACTTGCTGGGATGCGGGGCCAGAGATGGGGCTGGGAGAGGAGGGCGTGCCCCACAGGGTATGTTTAGCGAGAACCACAGTCACAGCCTTGGAGAAAGGGGTCCAGGTCTGAGGCCAACAATGGCTCCACCCTGGGGCAGCTGCTGTGGTATCTGCACAGCCGCACCTCCGGCCTCGGCTCCCCTGGGCTGGCTCACCCTCCTCCCCTCGGCCACACAAGCTCCCAGGTCCCCTCGGTTGGGAGGATGCCCCGGGGCCCCGGTGGTTGGCCCTGGCCCCTCAAAATCCAAGCTCTGTGCTTCTCCAGCAGGTGCCTTGATTTCCCCAGCAGGCCTTTCCAGCCTCATCCTCCAAAGGCCTGCTCTACGCAGCAGTCAGGGACCCTGAAGGTTGAGGCCTGGCTGACCCCTGAGCCCACCCCATGCCAGGCCTCCACTATGAAGACAGAAAGCTCCGGGCATCCAGGCCACAGGTGACAGGGTGGGAGAGGCTCATGGGCTGCCCTCATTGCTGGGGGACCAGTGTGGGGGCTGGCCACTTCTGTCTCTAAGTGTTACAATTTAGTGGCAAAACCGTCATCAACTGTCTTGCAGAGAAGTGAGCAATTGTCTTTGTCCCCAAACCACAGGCCACTTCTCTGGTCATTGGTTTCCATATCTCCGCCTGGGTAACAGCAGTTCCCGCTACCCACTGCCCCTCAGCTTCCCAAGGACAGTGACCAATTACCAGCAAAGCCCTCACAGGTTCCTGCCTTTCTCGTCACCTTCTCCAGGGTCAAACTGCCCTTGTTGTCAGGAAGTTCTTTCTGCTGTTTAGCCCCCATCTCTTCTGCTGCAGAGGAGGCTGGCCAGCTTCTGCGAGGTGGCCTAAGGGCAGGGCGGGGAGTGCTGCTGGTCTCTGGGCAGAGGTGACAGGGAGAGGGCCTGGGCTGGCAGACAGGGGACCCAGAGAGGTGGGACAGCAGGAGCCAGCCACGCTGGGCCAGGGAGCAGCACTGGGAGCTATGGTGAGGGGAAGAGGGCACCAGCGTTCACTACGCACTGACCGCAGGCCAGCAACGGGCCTGAGATTATACACGAACCCCTCCTTCAATATCACGGCTTCTGCATGAGGTGGGCAAGGCAGTGACCCCCATCACAGACACCCTCAGACGAGAGGCACCGCAGCCGCCTCCCGCTGCCATCCTGTGCCTGTACAAACTGCAGACACACATCCCACCCTGCCACCAGGCCTGGGTTCCAATCACACCCTGCACCTCGGTTTCTCCACCATCCCACCCGGGGCGGTGGATGCTGTCCAAGGCCCTTCTCTCGGGCACTGGGGCTCCTCCATGAGGCTCAGCATCCCGAGCCCACTCTGGGTCCAGTCCACACCGGACAGACCCGACCCTGGGCCCAGGCCTCCTGCGTCCCCTCCCCGCCCACCCCAGGCCACCAATGGCATCCCCAGACGCCAGCCACAAAAGGCACTCTGTTGTCCTGCCGGCCGTCTGAACAGTGCCCGCCTGTGTGTCCTGAGAAAAGGCTGCACTGGGGGAGGGGTGGGGTGGGCACCCTCGGCACCGACTGCCCAGGGGGCTGGGAGGCAGACGGCTGGCCTTCCTCGTTCAGGGTGCCTACGGCTCCCATTCAAGCGGCCTGGTCACCGGAAGCAGAGGCAGCACCGTCCCCCGCCTGTGAGGTCCTGGCAGGGGCCCTGACACGGGCCCAGGACAACTTATTTGTGTGTCTCAGGGGTTCAGAGCCATGAGAAGTGGGCCAGAGAGTCAGGGACTAGACAAGCCAAGGAGGGGGTGCCGAGATAGCCTCCCCGCCACAGGGTGACCCCCAGAAGCCACCTGCCCTACCCCAGCTTGTGCCAACTACACCCCCACTGGCCAACCTGCAGGGTAGCTAGGCCTGCCCATAGGGAGCCCAGGTCATGTGCCACCCACAGCAGAGGCAGGCCGGGGTGGGCAGGGCTGCCAGCAGGGTCGGACCCCCTGAGGGTGGGCCCCCAAGGGCGTGGGAGTCCACCATGTTCACAGGGCCTGCCAGGCCCAGCCCCACCCAGCTGCCTGGGCACAGGTGTGCCCAAAGAATCTGGCCAGAGCCGCTGGCGGGGAGAGAAAGGCCCTTCCTACAGAGACCACTGCTGGAGCTGAGGCAGAAGGGGCCCTGTGCTGTGCCAAGCTCTGCTCTGGCTGGCCCCATGCTCTGCCCTGGCACACAGACCTTCATCCGACCCCCCACCCACAGAGGGCAAGGTGATCGCAGCCTGCAGTTCCCCAGACATGGATACAGGCCCAGAGGGACCAACCGGCCCCCAGTGACTCCAGGGGAAGATAGGAGCTGTGTTATCCCTCATCCCACCCAACTGTCCCAGACCACCTTGGCCCAGCGTCAGACACCAGCTTTCCAATGGCCCTCAGGCTCCGGGCCTCGCTGCACCTCCCCTAGTCTAGGGCTCATCACCCCAAGCCACCTGCGGGCCCTAAAGATGCTCCCTGTGCTGAAGCTCCTGGACCTCTGTCCCCACCCTGCTGCACTGAGGTCCCAGGCACACTCCGGGGCCGGTCCGAGGCCAGAGTGAGGAGGGCTACCTTGCCTAGGAGTTGCCCTTTAGGGCAGGGCTGCCCGGCCAGGCGGTGAGCCGCTAGCAGCAGTATGGGGGCCCGAGGAGGAGGCTGCACTCAGCCTGGACTCCACAGTGGCTGGTCTCCTGGCTTGAGGACCCCTGAGAGGAGGCTGTACCCCGGGAGCAGGCCCCAACCCAGGCCTCCACCCCACCACGGCGGGCAGGCAGTTACGTGGCAATGGGGAGGAACAGCTGCGGCCAGGGTCCAGCATCTGGGAGGAGCGAGACCGAGGGAGACAGCAGGTGTGTCCAGCAGGTGAGCAGCCTTGGCGCAAGGCGGGGTGGAGGATGCACGTGTGGCTGTGTGTGCTGCCCGTGTGTGTGCGTGCGTGTGTGCATGGGGCGCTGAGTCCAAGTGAAAGCTGTGCAGGTGTGAGTGGTGTGTGTGTGAGCGAGTGTGGGGAACAGAATGCGTGTTCCAGCTGAGCTACACACGTGAGTGTGCACATGTGTGTGTGCTTCGGGGGGGTGAGGAAGTGTGTGCACGTGCAGGGTGAGTGCACGCTCCTTTTGTGAGTTACACGTGTGTGTGCACTGTTCAAGGGCTGTGCACACGCATGTGTGCAGGTGTGTGAGCAAGTGTGTGCACACAGCGAGTTGCCAGCACGTGGGTCTGCACGCGTCTTGCAGGTGTGCGAGGGGCAGGGCGGTTCTATGTGTGCATCTGGGTGCAGGTGGTGGAGAGGAAGTCTTTCTGGAGGAGCTGCCTGTGAGATCCGGGCCCGGCACTGGGACAGGCTCTCTGGGACTGGGGAACAGGGAGCGGGTGCAGAGTGCAGGGGCCCTTCTCCTCCCTGAATCCCGTTCCTTTCCCCTGGAGCTCTGAAATCCTATTTAAATGCATTCCTCTGGGGTGGCCATTACCCCAGAGGAGCTGGAACTGGGGCCTCGCCAAGACTTGTCTGGACAGCCCTACCTCTCCCTGGCACCTCACAGGGTGATGGTGTCCCGGACTCTCTGGCACTCTCCAGGACAGGCAGGTAGGGCCACCCACACTCCTGTCACAGAGATGCCAACTTAGCCTCAGAGAGGTGCTGGCCCAAAGTCGGCCTGCCAGCAGGCGGGAGTGAGATGCCACTGACTGTGTGCCCCCAGGGCCCGGGAGGATCTGCTGGGATGCATGGTGGTCGGGGATGGGGTGTGGGCTTTGCAAGGCTCCTTCCCCACCTCGCACCCAGGCCAATGCCCAGCCAGTGCCATCTTCTCAGCTCCTGGCCGCTCCTCTGTGTTTCTTATTTCAGGGATCCCTCAACCACACATCTCAGTCAAGAGTCAGCACCCTCAAAACTGGTCCATAGCTGAGTGAGGTGTGGAGGACAGGCACCAGGACATAGCGACTGTCTCATCTCAAGGTCCACCCCGGTCTCTGAGCTCCCAGTAATCCCCGGGTCCTCCTGACCTCAGCTGCGCTGGCCGGAACAGCTCCATTGCTTGGTGGGTACAGGGGAACAGCCTGCCGCATGCTCCTCTCCCAGGAAAGCAAGTAGCTGGGGGCCCAACAGTGAAGCTGCAGAGAGGACTTCTGCTGTGCCCTTCCCCTGACCAAGCCCCAGAGAGGGATGCCCTAGAGAACAGAACGCCATAAGCAGGAGGTGCTGGCAGCAGGGTGTGGCTGAGGTGGCCTGGGGGGCAATGGTCATGGGGGTGACGGGGTGGGGTGAGATGGTACGGGGGCAGTGAGGGTGCTAGTGTAAAAAATGAGGGTGCTACGGCTGTCGAGCAGGACAAGGGACAGAGGGTGGGTGTGTACATGTTTGCATTTGTGAAACCCATGCAGGGAAGGAGGGAGGAGGGGCAGAGGTCCCCACGGGTCCATCCAGGCAGGGTAGCCCCGGACAACAGAGCCTGTAACAGGGGTGGCAGGAGGCGAGGGGACCAGGGCTCTGCAGAGGAAGGAGACTAGTCCTTTGGTACTGATCCTATTTTTTGTTGCTTCCTCAATTAACAGAAACGAGTTAGTATGAAAAAAGAAGAGAGAGGGAGGGTGGGGCAGGAGTGGAGACGTCCGGAGTCCCTCCTCAGCGGCTGTGCTTTGTCTGTGGGGGAAGGGAGATCCTCACCGTAACCCCAAGGAGCGGAGCACAGATGAGGAAAGGAGGCGCCGGGGCCTGATGAAGGTCACAGGGCAGAACACAGGGCCAGCACCCCCTGGGTCCCACTCCCAGTCCCTGCCTGCGGGGGCCTCCCTGCCCCATCCCTGGACATCAACATCCAGGCTGTGTCCTCCGGATCGTGTGTTCTGTAGGTCTGAACCTCCCCTCGTTCCCCTCTGCGTGTGTAGACAGGCACACATCACGGGGCGGGGGTGCCGTGTGCACCCCTGTGTGCACCTCACGGTGTGCTCGTGCTGATGCGTGTTCTCGTGAGCCCACAACAGGGCGCAGGTTTTTGGGTGGTGGCACCCTGGCGTTCCGTGTTTTTTGCCTTTGTGGGGACACGTGTGCCTGCTCTGGGTGTTTGCCTGCGCCTCACACCGGGGTGTGTGTTGGTGTTGGGTCTGCTTGGTGGTGCTGGGGCTGGCTGCGGCCCACTGTGATGAATGTGGCGTGCATTTTGTGCAGTGCAGCTATGGGTGTGGCAGTGGCACTCAACAGGCTGTGCACTCAGCCTCCTGACGGGTCCTATGACCTGCGGCCCATGGGGCACCCCATCTCTTCGCCATCCCCATCAGGCCAAGCCACCTACCCAGTTCAACACCCTCCTGTGGCTCCTGCCAGCAGCTCCCAGGACATGGGCCAAGACCTTCACGGCTCAGGTCTGGCCCTGACCCCTCTGCAGCCCCCTGTCCTGCCTGCCACCTTCCTCTCCAGCTCTGGTCTATTTCTCACACCCACGCTATGCCCTGCCCCAGGGCCTTTGCACAGCTGGCTCTTCCTTCTGCCCGGACCTCTGACCCCTTCATCACCCACCCACCTGCCCCTCCGTGGGATGCCTCCTGGCTGAGCTTCACTTCTAGGCGTCTGTAGGCTGCTTTCTTGCACTCCCCAGAGCCTCCTTGGCAGAGCTGGTCAGGGGCTCTTTCCTGCATATTCCGGCAGCCTCAGCGCTTGGGTTGGGGGGATTGCACAGGACCACGCCCTCCCCCTTGCCCCCTACCCTGCTCCCAGTGCGAGGGTGTACACGTGGGCACCCACGCATCTAGTGAGTGCCACTTCCTCTGTGTGCACGCGGGCTGTCTACAGGGGGATCCCGGGCCTGTGCGTGTTTACCCAGAAGTCACAGCTCTGCCGATGGCGCAGCTGCAGCCAGGGAGGCCGGAGGCTTCCAGAGGACAAAGGGAGGGCGTGGGCTTGCGGGCCGGGAGGGGTTGACAACACCCTGCCGGTTCGGGGTCTTTGCTGAGAGTCGGGTGTTGGGGCTTTCCTCCCAGAGTCCATCCCGTGCACACACAGCAGACCCGGGGGCAGCCCAGAGCCAGAGCCGACGGTAAAACGGGGTTTGACTAAATCCTGCCATCCGGGGCCACACTGGCGTGAGACCCGCCCCCGCCACGCACACACATGTGCAAGTCTGCATGCCTGCACACACGTGCCCCCAGCCTCCCGGACGGGCACGCACATGCATGCGCGGCACACATGGACACAAGCACGCAAACGCGCGCTCACGCCAGCGCACCGCACACGGGGACCGGGCCGGGCCGGAGAGGGGGGCTCTGGCCGAGACGCGAGGCGCATCACGGGACCCGGCGGCGGGAGCGGATGGCGCGCGGGCTGGCGGGAGGGCGGGGGCGGCCGGGGCTGCCCAAGATGGGGCCAGAGCCGCGGGCCGGGCGCGGAGGAGACGGAAGGGCGGGCAGGGCCGCGCGGGCGCAGTGCGGGCGCCCTCTCCCGGCAGTCAGCGGCAGCGCGCCGGCCCTCCGCCCTCCGCCACTGCGGCCCCGCGCCGGCCGCCTGGGCCTGGAGGCCCGCGGCGTCCACGGAGGACGGGCTCCGCGCCCCACGACCCACTCCCGGAGGCGGGGTCGGGCTGGTCCGGGGCGGAGGGCGCCGCGGGAGGCTGCTCGGACCCCGGGCGCTTGCTTGGCCCTGCCCGGGGCCCTTCATGCTCGGCCCCGCGGCTGTGTCCGCAAGCGCAGATGGTCTCGGGACCCGGGCCGCCCGGACGCCGCAGACCCAGCACGCTGCGGACCTGGCACGTTGGATCTCGGTACCAGCGCGGAGGGTCGGGGGCTGGAAGGTATCCGAGAGCAGAGCCCGCGCCCCCATTTCATGGTCGCGGTCACCGAGGTCCGAGAGGGGCCGGAGCCTGCGGGCAAGGGAAGGGCCTCGGAGGGCTCCGTAACTTGGCTGCGCCCCCTCCCTAGCCCAGGATCCGGAGGAGTGCTGCCTGAGGCCGAGGCGACGGATCGCCCCCTCTCCGCCCCCGCGCGGGACCCCGGCAGGAACAAGCGCCCTTCCCTGGGATCAGAGGCGGCAAACTCCCGGCTCGAGCCCCTAGCGCAGCGCCCGCCCGCGGAGCCGCGCGCCTCTCTGGCGCATCCCTGGACTTCGCGGCTCGGCCCTCAGCCGCCGGGGCTCCCGGGCCAGGCTTCTGCCCCCCAGATCGAGGCGCAACAAGTCTGAAAGCAGCGCCAAGGAGCAGCTAGCGAGCCGAGAGGGAGGGCGTGGGGCGCCGGGCGCTCCGGGATCCCCGAACGCGCGCAACGTCCGCCTCCGGGGACCGGGCGCGGGCGGCGGGCGCGCGGGACTGGCTGGGCCGGCTGCCCACACCCCCTTCCAAGGCCCCGACTGTGCGCGGACGGGGGCGCGCCCAGGAACCCCCGCCCCCTCCTTCGCTTGCTTGACCTTGCTGGGTACTCAAAGCCGGACCCGGCGGCACCCCGGCGTGCGGGCGCAGAGTTTCGCTGCCGCCCACGGGAGGGAGCGGCTCGACCTCCCTCGTTGCCTCCTGGGCAGCCGGGGTCGCAGAGGACTGGAAGACATGAGGGTTCTAGGAGACGTGATAGTCGCCTCCCCAGACCCCCCACACCGTATACCACCTCCCTCCCAGATACGAAAAGGGACCCAGCTCCCCTCTCCCCCGCCTCCGCCCGCGCGGCCTTTGCTGTTCCCCCGCGGCGGCTCTCGCTCCGAGGGGGCGTGTGTTTGTGTCTGTGGGGGAGAGCACTAAGGGTCTGCTTGGGTTCCCAGGGTGGAGCGGGAGAACTGACCTTCCAGCCCCCTCCCCAACACAAACGCCAAGGGGCTCCTCTGGGGCAGGAGTGCAGGCCCCCTACCCGCCCACACGCCTTCCTGCCTTTCAACTACTCCGGAGTTGCAGCCCAGGAATCTGCGCCCCAGACCCGGAGGAAGAATGGGGAGGTCGCGGCGGGAACGGATGCTAAAGGAGGGCTGGCTTAGGGCTCTTCGGGTCCCAGCCTGGGCGCCTGCGCTCCAAGAAACTTAGAAGCCCAAAATAAAAGTGGAAAGGGGTAAGGTGCCCAGCGGCCTGGGGCTGGGGTGCCAGGTTAGGCGTTCTCTTCAGGCTGCCGGGGAGTGGCCAAGCAGGAGCCGCCGCGGCCAGGAGGAGGGACCCAGGATCGGAGCCGCAGCCTCCGTCAAGCCCTCCCGGTCACATCGCTTCGCGGTGATTCTCAGCTCCGCCGCCCCCTCCCGAGGCCGGAGGCGCTCTCTACCTTGCCCAAGGGGTCGCGGGAACCTGGGGAGAGGACTCCTGGCCGGGTCCAGAGCCCCCAACCTCCCCAGGAGGGGGCGGGGGCCGTGCTCGTTCCTCGAGGCAGCTCTGCGCGGCTCCTAGCTAGCGCGGCGACGGCGGAGGGCCGGCGGCCTCCGCTCGCCGGGGACGCGGACCCGGGAGCGCTCGGCGCTTGGAGCGGAGAGGGCACAGGGCCGGCCCAAAGTTGAGAGTGGCTTATCTGCGCGGCCTGTCCGACCCAGTGCAAAGGTAGACAAGGAGGGAAGAGCGAGGGCGTTCGCGTGGGGGTGGGGGGCGCAAAAATAGCCCTCCGCCCAAAGTGGGGGAGAGAACCTCCAGGGAGTCTCCACCGCCAATGCCAGGTCTACAGGGGAGGGCTTCTACGGGCGAGGGCTTCGAGAAGGAGTCTGGGGTTTTCTCCTGCCTGCCCCAGGCTCTGTGCGTGGGGGGAGGACGTCTCGGGCCCCTACAATGTCTGTAGGGGCTCTGGACGTGATTAGCAGGAGGGGGACACGCTCAGGGGCTCTCCGGAGCCTGCTGCGTCTGTGTGTGGCTGTTGGGGGCCGTGGGGGCTCCCTTAGGCCCCCGCCAGCGTGTGTGTGTGCTGGGGGTACAGCGGGAACGCCCTCCCCGGCCTGCCCTGTGCATGTGATGAGGAGGGGTGCCAGGCTGTGGTGTGTGGATCGGGAGGAGGCGAGCAGAGCCGAGGAGCCTCTCCTGCGTCCAGGGTCGCCCCCTCCTCAGCCTGCCCAATGCGGGCTCGCGGGGACCTGCCACATTCCATCGCCACCGCTGGAGGAGGCAGGGGCTAAGGGGGTAGGGGGTGGGGGTCCAAACTCCCGAGCTCTGAGCGCAAAACCTCGGAGCTGCGAAGCCCCAAACGGCGAAGTTAGGAAGTCTGGGCGCCCGCACCTTCCCCGGCCCCCTCCCACCCTCGCTGCGCCCCCACCCGCCGCGCCCCCAGCCCCCGCCAGAGCCTTCCTTACCTTCCCCAGCAGCAGCGGCCCCGCCGGCGAGGACTCGATCCGGCGAGTTGCAAATCCCCGCGAGTGCCTAGCGTCGCCGGCGGCCAAGCCGGGCGCCCGACCGGAGGTGGGGGGGGCTCTTCCAGCCGCCGCCGCCCCCGGCCCGCTCCGGGCCTCACCGGGACGCCCCCTGGAGCGCACCCGCCGGCGCACGCAGGCCCCCTCCCCTTCCCCCGCGCCTGCTGGAGCCCCCCGGGCGCCCAGAGGGTCCGGATGCCCGCGCTGCGGACGATGCTGGGCGCGCGGGCCCGGGCCGGGCCAGGACGCGGCGCGGCCGCCTGTGCTCCCGGCTCGCCGGCTCCGCGCTCGCTCCGCCGGGGCCGCCGCCAACGCCGCGCCCGCCGCCGCCGCCTGCGCCCGCCGCTCCCTCTCTGGCCGCCGCCGCTCCGCTCCTCTCGCCTGCCCGGCTCTTCTCGCCTTTTTTCCCCTTCCTGAGGGGGGGGGGCGAGCCGAGCCGAGCCGGGGGCGGGGCGGCGCGGGGAGGAGGAGGAGGAGGCCGAGGACGAGGAGAAGGAGGAGGAGAGAGGCGAGTGCTGCTTCCCCCCACCCGGCTGCCGGCGCTCCCCAATCTCTCGCTCTCTGAAACTGGATCCCGAATCGGGAGCCAGAGACTGCATGACGGATTACATCAGGCTTTATAGAGCTTCCAGATCACACATTAGAGGGGGAGCGCAAGCGGGGGGCGGGGGCGTGGGGGGAGGGGAGCGAGATAAGGGGGGGCGGATAAAATGCACACACGCGCGCACACCTAGGAGAGCCCGGTGCCTGCCCCGCGCAGCAGAGAAGCCAAGAGTTGGGTCCCTGCTTTCGGCCTTCTCCAGGAGCAGGGGAGTGGCCCCACTGGCTGGCTGGATGATGGATGGTGGACGGCAGGACGGACACACAGATGAATGGAGGGAAGGAAGTGAGGGGTTGTGCCTAGGCAATGCAGGTGCGTGGGTGGATAGACGGTGGACGGATGGATGAGGTAGGTGGGTGTAAATGGAAGTGGGGTGGACGGATGGATGGACAGATGACTGGAGAGCTGGCGAGAGAACGGTGGGGTAGAAGGATGGAGGGAAGAGATGGGTGAGGATGGACGGGATAGGTGGGTAAGTGAATGGGCGGCACCCAGTGGAGGGCTGCTTGGCGGAAGGCTGTGCAGGTGCAAGGACCAGGCATGGATGGGGGTGAGAGCGGGCTGAATGGGGGATGGGCAGGAGAGAGATTGGAGGCATAGACTCCTGACCCCATCCAAGAGGGTCAGAGGGAGGGGGCTGGGCGGGGACTGGGCAGGGCCAGTTGAACTGCTCAGGTGGGGGCTTGTCCAGTTCTTCCTCATGGACCCTGTGCTGAGAGATGCTGAGGGGAGTGCCTGGGGAAAGAGTCAGGAGGTGGATTTGAAGGTGAAGTCGAACCCACCACTGACCCTAGGTGGCTGTTCCCAGGCACTTCCTCCCATTGTCACCATCCATCCTCCTTTGACTCGGTGACATGGGGGACCTCCGAGCCCCATATTCAGGTTTTGTTCTTCATCAGCGGATGGAGACGGCTCCTTCGGCTGCCTTGAATCATCCACGGCCCCTCTTCTGCTTCCACGACCGCTGGCCAGGTACCCAGAGAGAGCCTTCCCAGAAGGAAACCAGGACGTTGGAGAAATGACTGCGGGATCCTTCTCCACCAAGACACTTCTACCTCAACCCCTTTCTCCTAGCTCTCAACGTGTGGTCCACTCTGAGCGCAAGTCCTCCCGTGTGGATGTCCAGCACTCTGAGCACAGGTCCTCCTGGGTGGGTGTCCAGCACCCTGCACAGTGAACCATCACAGCAGGTCACACGGATGCTGCTACCCAGGCCCACTGTCAGCCTGGCTGCTTCTGTCAGCCCATTAGCCAGAGTCTCCATTGGGTACCACCACTGCCACCACCAACACGAATTCACAGGGACTGCCACCACCCCTACCTGAATGTCAGCACCCGCCCCGCCCCAGCCTCCCGTGGCCCTCAATGGCAGTCACCACCGTCACAACACAGGTCACCAGGATAGGAGGGAACTCAAGCCCACTGAGCCCCTGGGCATGGCGCACTGCTCACCGGACACAGTTGTGTCCATATCAGTCCCCTCCGCAAGGTCGATCTGTGGCCAAGGCTCCTAGGGGTGTCCAGAGGGACTGGCCAGAAGGGGCCCGGAGACACAGGCCACAGGGCAGCCAGGAAAGGGGGTGGGGGCGGTCCGCTTCCCGGTCCAACCTCTTGGGCAGTGTCACACCTCCTTCCTCCTGGGGAAAAGGCCTTCTTCTCCAAGGCTTTGACAGGATTGTTGACAAAAGGGCAGGGTGCCGGGGCTGCCTCTGAGGATCCCCTGCCTAGTGGCACCCCCTCCTCCCATCCTGGTGGCGATGCCCTGCCTCCTCTCCTCGCTGCACCAGCAGTCATGGCCACCAGGGGGCGGCTGATGTCAGGCCAGAAGGCCAGCAGCTCTGAGTCAGGACTCAGCCTCCCTCCTTGGAGCGCCCAGAGGGTGGCAGCGATCCCGGTGCCTATGCTGGGGAATCCAGCCCCAGGTTCTCAGGGTGATGCTGGGGCCCTCTCCAATGCAGCCATCCAGGGCGAGGCAGTCTCCCTTCTGGGCCCAGCTTCTCAGCAGGGCCTTTCCTCTCCCTGCACAGGGCCTTCTCTGTTTCCCTCCCCAACTCGCCACTTTTAGAAAATCATCCTCTTAGCCCAGCTCCTGATCCAGGACTCAGAGGGTTCCACCTCCCATCCCCCGGCCCAGTCCTCAGCCCCTCCCCAGGGAGGGAGAAGGTCAGGCATAAGGAGTTCTGCCCACCAAGACCCAGCTCCCAGCAGAGCGCCCTGAAGCAGTCTCGCTCACCCCACTTCAGCCCCGTCTCCCTGATGGCACGCGTGTGTCTGAATGGCTTTGAAGGTGTCTTCTAGCCCAGACACTCCAGGTTTCTAGAACCCTAAACCGGCAACTGACTTTCAGGAGGCTTGCCTCAGTGTACACCCTGAACTCCGTTCCCCTCACCTGCTCACCTGACCCCCCAGCTGCACCATCTCACTCCCAGATCGTCTTCCTTTCAGAGTCCTGTCCACAGCCTGAAGAACCCAGGGTGGGCCCAGCACCAGGAGGCTGGAATTGATGGTCCCTGCTGGGGACCACCCCCAGCTGGACACCGGGCCCTAGAACCTCCTCACGAAGCCCAGAGGGAGTGTGACCTGTGGCATCTTCTCAGTGTTCTCCATAGCCACAAAATAATCCCTGGCCACAGCCAGACACTCAGCTGTGACCCTGCCCCCGACATTGGAATCACTGACCACTGATCTTGGCCACACGCTGAACCCTGATCCTGGTCACACACTGAGCTCTGGCCACACACTGAACCCTGATCCTGGTCACACACTGAGCTCTGGCCACACGCTGAACCCTGATCCTGGTCACACACTGAGCTTGGTCACACACCGAACCCTGATCCTGGTCGTACACTGAGCTCTGGCCACACGCAGAACCCTGATCCTGGTCATACACTGAGCTCTGGCCACACGCTGAACCCTGATCCTGGTCATACACTGAGCTCTGGCCACACGCTGAACCCTGATCCTGGTCATACACTGAGCTCTGGCCACACACTGAACCCTGATTCTGGTCGTACACTAAGCTTGGTCACACACCGAACCCTGATCCTGGTCGTACACTGAGCTCTGGCCACATGCTGAGCCCTGATCCTGGTCGTACACTGAGCTCTGGCCACATGCCGAGCCCTGATCCTGGTCACACACTGAGCTCTGGCCACACACTGAACCCTGATCCTGGTCACACACTGAGCTCTGGCCACACACTGAACCCTGATCCTGGTCACACACTGAGCTCTGGCCACACGCTGAACCCTGATCCTGGTCACACACTGAGCTCTGGCCACACGCTGAACCCTGATTCTGGTCGTACACTGAGCTCTGGCCACATGCTGAACCCTGAGATCCTGGTCACACACTGAGCTTGGTCACATGCTGAACCCTGATCCTGGTCACACATTGAGCTCTGGCCACACGCCGAGCCCTGATCCTGGTCACACACTGAGCTTGGTCACACACTGAACCCTGATCTTGGTCATACACTGAGCTCTGGCCACACGCTGAGCCCTGATCCTGGTCACACACTGAGCTCTGGCCACATGCGAGCTTCCATCCTGATGTAGACTGAACCCTGATCCCATGGCTGCTTTACACATCCAGAGCTTTGGTCCCAAGGCTAAGTGTGGACTCTAAGGCGTCCCTGATTGATGGGAAACAGAAAGGGGGACATGAGGCCTCGGAGGGGGGCAGCAGGAAGTGTGCCTCAAAGTCCTGTATTTCCAGCCATTTTCACATAGGACTGTCCCATCCTCAGGGAGGGGAGTGTTTGTTTGAGGCCACAGTGGAGCCAGGGCAGCCTACAACCCAGCTCCCTGACTCCCGTTTCATGGTCCCCCAGAGCTGTCAGCAGGGACCCCCAGGGCAGAATGAGGGCTCTTTTTATCAGCCAGTGCTTCTCAGGGCTGAGGTCGTATGGGAGCGCAGGAGGAAGGGGACCCCTGGTCCTCTCGAGGTACTCAATGAACTTTGCCAGCCAGAGGCTGAAGGGCCTCTGTGTGGGGGTGACCAGCATGGTGAGTACTTAGCCGACCCACATGCAGAGTCGTTAACTGTGGATGCAGCAAGTCTCTATTAGCCTCCCAGTCAGGACCCTTGGAGCCCCTGCCTATCACCATACAGGACCCTGAGGCCCTGCCTTTGCCCATCCTGTCCTGGTGTATCCCAGGATCCCTCACCCCCAGCTCAGCCCGAAGGTACCCCAAACTGTGCAGATGTTGAGGAAGGATGAGAAAAGGAGAGAGACTCTCAGAGAGCTAGTGATAATGAGGGCAGCGGCTTCTGCTAACAAGGGTCTAACAGTGTGGTGCAGCCAGCCTCCTCTTCCGGGAAGCCTCTCCTGGTCTTCTGGTTGGCAGGCATGGCCCCTTCCTGTGTCCCAGGAACATTGCAGATCCTCTGTCTCAGCACACCCGTCAGTCAGCAAAGGCAAACATGGCCGGGAACCTTCCTGGTTCCTCCGCCCAGAGGCCCCATCTCCTGCCTGGATTCAGAGGAGGACAGCAGCCAGTCCTTCCACCCAGGGCTCTGCATCCCAAGATGGGGGACAGAGACAAGGCACAAGCTGGCTCCTGGGCAGCTGCATAGCCAGCTTCAATTCTGTGACGTTCTGCAGTCCCTCTGTGGCTCTCAGCCTGCACCCAGGCCAGGTAGGGTGGGGACCCGTGGAGGTGACTCGGGCGTGGTCTGCTCTCCAGCCATCCCAGTTCAGGGCCTGAGTCATGGGGAGGAGTCACGAGGTGGCCTCCCGGCTGCCACCAGCCCAGGTTTCCAGGAAGACAGAGAGGACCCAGGGAGGCTGCCTTTCCCTTCCCCCATCCCGCATCTCCCATCCCCTTCCTCTCTTCCTCCGTGGCCTCCCCTCGCCTCTGTCCTGGACAGCCCACCCTGGACAGGGGCCAGCAAAGGACAGAGAAAGCCCAACCCTTAGGCCCAGGCATCCAAGTCCAGAGCCAATCTCTGGATGCCTCTGTCCATGGAACTGCCTATGATGGTGGCAGCGTTCTGTGTCTGTACTGTCCAGCATGGCCACCCCTGGCCTTAGTGCCTACCAAGGGCATGAAATGTGGCTTGTGGCCTGGGGAATTGAATTTTTTGATTTGACCGACTAGAATACATTTCCAGTTAGATATAGCTACATGTGGCTGGTGCCTACTGTATTGGAGGGTATTCATTCCAGCCGGGTCCAGCCTCCACCCAGGTCCTGAGGCTTCCTCCAAGGTGGGGTTCCCAGGCAGGGGGTGCCTGACACTCATCACTGCCTGGACTCCAGCAAGTGCACCTCCTGTGGCTCCAGGTTGTGCCACCCAGCGCCCCTCCCCATACCAGGGACCCTGGGGGCGCCTTGAGAGGAATGGCTGGGTGCTGGCCCCTCCCTGCTCCGGCTATGAACTTCAGACCAGTGGTTCACTCTGCCTGCACCTTCCCTGTTTCGCCTGTAAAGAGGAGGCAGCGACAGGACCTACCTAGGCAGTCTTTCTTATGATTAAATGAGCATCCATGATCCTGGCCTGGACCGTGGTCCTTGCTCTGCAGCCAGGGCCACCTGCCCTCCATGTGCACTTCCCCACCAGGCCCACTCCCAGCCCTGGCTCTCCTGCCTCGCTCGCTCAGCCGGGCCCTGCTTCCCTCCCTCTGGGTTGGCAGGCATGCCTGTGCAGGTGGAGGCTTGACCTCATACACCTGGTCCCCCTTCTGCTCCGCGCCTTGAGCTCTGTACCCCCACCTGCCTCCAGTGCCGCAGAACTGCGATTTCCCGGGGACCCACTGTGCACCCCTCATCCAAACCCCACTCCAGCCCTATGGGCCCATCTGGTACAACCCACCCCTGAGGGAAGCCTGTGCTAGCTGACTGAGGGATGCCCCAGTCTCTGCTCCCTGGAAAGGCAGGGATCCAGCAGCCCCGTCAGATGCCAGCCCGTAGCACTCCTCCCTGCGCCTGCCCTTGGCCCTCCTGCTCCAGCCTCAGCCCAGGCATGTTTGGAAAAGTCTTCTCCAGGGCCTTACTCAGAAGCGGTGGGAACTGATGGGACATTATTGCCCCAAATCTCAGGACAGCCGCCTCCTCTCACAGATTAAGGAAGCCATTTGGGAGATGCAGGCTGGAAAGGCTGAGGTCCCTGCAGCCCACGCAGGGCGTGTGCTTCCCGTGGGGGCCCTGGGAGGTGGGTGCCAGGGCCGGGCTAGCCTCCTGAGGGTTCCCGCAGGCTGGGACAGGGGCAGAGGCAAGGCCGGGGTGGGTTGGGGTTAGTGGGAGCCAGCGTCCAGGCTTTGTACTCTGCCAAGCCCGCCTGGGATGGTGGCTGCCCCATTGGCACTGGGCAGGGCCATTCCCTGTGTTCTCTGGGAAAGGTGTAGAGAAGTGCAGGCACTGGCCAAGGCCACGCGGCAGGCAGGTCTCGGTCTTGGGCACCCAGGCCCAGCACAGGCAGCTAGGGAGGGAAGGAAGGAAAGGCATCTCCACAGCAGGTGGTGGGGGCACTCAAGGCCAAGCATGCTGGGGACTTCCCTTGCCCTGTCCTCTGGGCCCCTGGAAAGTCTGCAAGTGCCCAGGCCTGCGCCGGGCAAGGACCTCTGGCTGTGGGGCAAGGTGGTGCCCAGGTTCCTCCTGGGCCTGGTGCTGACGCTGATCCCTCAGCCTTCTCCCGAGGCCAAGGCCGAGCTTATGTAACCCAAGTGGCCCGGCCCACTCCGCAGGTGCCCTTCTCTGCCTGCCCTGCTCTCTCTGGTAGAGGAGGAGGCGGCGGGCGGGGGTATTTTCGGGCTATTTTCGACCACTCATTTTCACAGCTCTCCTTGTGAGAACCAGGCGTGATTGGCGGGTTTTCCTAACACCCTTTTGGGGACTGTGCAGAGATGCAGGTCAGGGAGAGGCGACGTGGCACCAGCCAGGCAGCCACTAGGGCTACGGGGCTCCCGAGGCAGGGCTCCCTTGGGGCCTTCAAGACCCCTGCAAGTGGTAAACCTGGGTATGCCTTCTCCTGACATTTCCTCAGCAGCTGTGCTGACCAAACTGACTTCACTCGCTGTCCCCATCTGCCCTCACAGCCATTACCAGATGTGGCCAGGCATGGTCCCATTCCATGGAAGGACCGCGGCTCAGAGGGGTCGTGTGTCTTGCTCAAGATCATGCATGACCAGGGGCCAGGATTGACACCAATGTTTGCACTCTGACCACAGCAGGGCCCGAGTCATGGACTTGTTCTTGGAGGAGAATCTTCAAGATTGACCAGGCAGAAAGGGAAGAAGAGGGGGAGTGTTGCCTGGGGAATGTAACCTCCTGGGCCAAGAACAGCACAAAACACTTCAGAGCACTGTTTCCAGTCCCCACAACATCCTGGCTGAGGCCTGACCCTGTTCCTAGAAACCTCTGGTCTCTTGTCACCATCTGAGCCCTGGCCCTGGGCACATATTGATCCTGATCCCTGATTACTGAGTGAGCTTTGATTCTGGGCACATACTGGTCCTGATCCCTGATCCCAGACTGAGCTCCGGTCCCTAATCACTGACTGAGCCCTGACTCTGGGCACATACTGGTCCCAATCCCTGATCACAGACTGAGCCCTGAGCCTCTGGGTATGCTGGTCAAACCCTGAAGATGGGCACCAACTGCCACCATTCATCCAGTATTTATCACACCCCTCTTTTAGGCTTGGCACTCTGCCCACACCAGCCAATCCTTCACCCCATCCCCACAGCCCTTGCTCCCAAAACAGAGGCTGTGTGGACTTCAGGGCCTGTGCAGGCCACTGCCCCAGCTTCCCCTTCAGGCTCTCATCTGGGCTTAGTCAGTTGTAGGAATAGGGGATGCCAAGCCAGCTCTGGGAGCTCTCAGTGGAGGGAGATTAAGCATTTAATAAACACTGCAGTGAAAATCAATGCAATCAGAGAGATCGAGGCTCCAATAGGAGTGGGGACTGGAGGTGGGGCTAGCCAGCTCTGCACTCTCACCTGCTCACACTCAGTGCATGTCAGGCTCCAAGTGGTATGGATAGTGAGTCAGGGGGAAGCTATGTTCTCTCCCAACTCAAGCTGTCTCAGGCCCATCACTCAACAGCGTGCACTCCTCCACAAAATATCCAGCGCCACGCTCAGCACAGAGACCCCAGGCATCCGAAGAAGACCCTCGGCCCCTCTTGGGTGTCCACACCCCAGGCCCTGATGTCCAAGCCCCACCAGGGCTTCAGCTGTCACTGGGTGGAGTGACCGGTCTGGGTACCCCAGGACACAGCCCAGCCTGGGAGCTGGGTTGACAGAGGGCAGGAGACACACAATCCCATGCCAGAGCGTTTCAGAGGAAGGCCTCAGACCCCTTGGGAGGCATGGAGTGACATTCTGGGAGTGGGGCCCAGGGGGTCCTCATAGCCCTGAAGCCTGAGAGTGACTCAGGGGACGATGGGGCTGGGCCCGGGTCACATGAACAAAACCCTGTCCTCTAATGCCCTGAGCCTCCAAGGCAGTCCTTGGCCCTGCCGGGCTGTAGTCCTCTCTTCCTGTCCACTGTGCCAGCAGGGCCTCAGCGGAGGTGGTCCCACGTCCTCACTGGATCCCCGCACTGTGTCAACAGTGCTGACACTGTTGTGCCCCGTGTGTGTTGACAGCACTGACACCAGAGCTGTCATCTGTCCCTCTTACAGAAAGGAGAGCCGAGGCTGGCCCTAGGGTCCCCAGCTGAAGTGCTGGAGCCAGACCTTGAACTCTGCACCCACCCCCACCTGACCCCTGCCTCCCCACCTGCCACAGAGGGGCTCGCTGGCTCGGTGCATACGTTCACTGGGGAGGTGGTGCCTGAGGAACCGCCCGTGGTGTAAGACCCACAGCTAACCCATGTGCTTTGCAGAGCCCTGGAAGCCTGGAGGTAGAGACGAGGCCCCCATCGTGGAGGAAGCTGAGGCTCTGGGCCATGAGGTGACCTCCCTGAAGGTACATAGCAGTGAGTGGAGAATCCTAGACATGAGCCCAAGTCCCCAAGACCCCGTGAGCCCTGGGCATCCCTGCACCCTCCTCAGGTCAGGGAGGAAAGTCTTCAGTTCAGAGGCCTGGGGTGCTTTTTCCCTTCCCAGGAAACGCAGAGGGAGGCAGTCTCAGGAGAAGCTCAGCTCCTCTGCATCCTGGGGCCCCTGGGGCTCCCATCCGTCCTTCCCCTTTCCTCAGGTGGGTGGCACTGTGAGGGCAAAATGCTGCCAAGCTCCGGGCATCACATCTTCCCACGACCACCTCTAGAACAGGAAGAGAAGAAAGGAGGCAAAGGGGCTTCTACTTGCACATCTCCCACTTCTCAGGGGTGGCTGGGAGGACCGTCGGGCCAGCTAGTAGGAAAGTGTGGGGACCCCACGAGAGGTGAGGTTATGGGTGAATCGCGCCCCTCAAAGATTCCTATGTTGAAGTCCCAACCCCCTGAACCTAAGAACATGACCTTATTTGGAAATAGAGTTGAGATGGGGTCACGCTGGAGTAGGGGAAGCCCCTAATGCAATGTGACTGTGTTTTTTTTTTTTTTCTTTTCTTTTTTGAGACAGGGTCTCACCCTATTACCTGGGCTGGAGTGCGGTGGTGCAATCTCAGCTCACTGCAGCCTTGACCTCTTGGGCTCAAGCCATTCTCCCGCCTCAGTCCCACAAGCAGCTGGGATTACAGGCATGTGCCACCATGCCTGGCTAACTTTTTGTAGAGAGGGGTTTTGCCATGTTGGCCAGGCTGGTATCAAACTCCTGGGCTCAAGCAATCTGCCTGCCTCAGCCTCCCAAAGGTCTAAGATTACAGGCATGAGCCACTGCACCCAGCCAACTGATGTCTTTATAAAAAGAACATCACTTGGAGAGACAGGCACTCAGGGAAGCCACGTGAAGAGGCAGACACTCAGGGAAGCCACGTGGAAACATAGACACTCAGGGAGGCCACGTGGAAACATAGACACTCAGGGAGGCCACGTGGAAACATAGACACTCAGGGAGGCCACGTGGAAACATAGACACTCAGGGAGGCCACGTGGAAACATAGACACTCAGGGAGGCCACGTGGAAACATAGACACTCAGGGAGGCCACGTGGAAACATAGACACTCAGGGAGGCCACGTGGAAACATAGACACTCAGGGAGGCCACGTGGAAACATAGACACTCAGGGAGGCCACGTGGAAACATAGACACTCAGGGAAGCCACGCAGATACACAGATGCACAGGGAGGCCTCATGGAGACAGACACTCAGAGACATGTAACTCAGGGAGGCCATGTGGAGACACAGACACTCAGGGAAGCCATTTGGAGAGACAGTCAGGGAGGCCACATGGAGTGACAGACACTCAGGGAGGCCACGTAGAGAGACCAACACTCAGGGAAGCCACATGGAGAGATGGACACTCAGGGAGGCCATGCAGAGAGACAGATGCTCAGGGAGGCCTCGTGGAGACAAAGACACTCAAAGACAGGTAACTCGGGGAGGCCATGTGGAGAGACACTCAGGGAGGCCACACAGAGTGACAGACAGGGAGGCCACATGGAGAGAGAGACACACGGGGAAGCCACACAGAGAGACGGACACTCAGGGAAGCCACGTGGAAGACAGGTAATTGGGGAACCACATGGAGTGACAGGTAATCGGGGTGCCACGTGGAGTGACAGACACTCAGGGAGGCCATGTGGAGAGACAGATGCTCAGGGGGGCCACGTGGAGACACAGACACTCAGGGAGACCACGTGGAGAGACAGATGCTCAGGGAGACCACGTGGAGAGACAGATGCTCAGGAAGGCCATGTAGAGAGACAGACGCTCAGGGAGGCCACGTGGAGACACAGACACTCAGGGAGACCACGTGGAGAGACAGATGCTCAGGGAGACCACGTGGAGAGACAGATGCTCAGGAAGGCCATGTAGAGAGACAGACGCTCAGGGAGGCCACGTGGAGACACAGACACTCATGGAGGACATGTGGAAGGACAAATGCTCAGGGAGGCCTCGTGGAGACACAGACACTCAGGGAGACCACGTGGAGAGACAGATGCTCAGGGAGACCACATGGAGAGACAGACACTCAGGGAGACCACGTGGAGAGACAGATGCTCAGGGAGACCACGTGGAGAGACAGATGCTCAGGAAGGCCATGTAGAGAGACAGACGCTCAGGGAGGCCACGTGGAGATGGAGGCAGAGGGTGAAATGATGCATCTGAAGCCACAGATCACAGAAGATTGCCAGCAACCTCCAGAAGTGAGAAGACAGGGAACACATCCTTCCTCAGAGCCTCCAGAAGGAGCCAACTCTGCTGACACCTGGATCTTGGGCTCAGGGCCGCCAGAGCAATAGGGGTGAATTTCTGAGCTTGATACTCGGCCACAGCAGCCCTAGGAAAGCAAGGCAGGGAACAGGTCTCCCCCTACCTAGTCTCCCTCTTGCATCTCATTGGTCAGAAGGGGATCACATGTTCCAAGCTGACCAATCATGGGAAAGGAAACAAGGGTTGCTTCTCTGGCTCAGATCAATCGTGGTTCATCCCCTGGGTGGGGGGTCCCTGCTGGAAAAGTCAGCCAGGTTCAGGGGGCAATGGCATGCAGGCAACCCCCAAAGACCACCCCCATGCCAGCAGACCAGGGCACCCTGAAACCCTTTTCTCTAGGGGACAAGAAGGTGCTTGTCAGAAGGGCAGGAGTTGTCCAGGGTTTGGGTAGCTGGAAATGTGGCAGATTGGGCTTTTCAGAAACAAGTGCAATGATAGCTCCCACGATGCTGACGCTACTCCACCCAGGGTGGGGTCTGCCTCTCCTTCTCGTGAATCTGGGTGGTCTTGGGACTGCCCGGCCAGAGGTGACGTTGCCTGGCCTAGGTTCTTTAGCTCCCACCTGGTCGCTAGAGGACTCACTTTTGGAGTCCAGAGCTGCCATGTAAAAATTTGACTTCATTAAAATTAAAAACTGCTCTGCAAAAGACACTGTCGAGAGAATCAAGAGAGAAGCCACAGGCTAGGAGAAAATATTTGGAAAAGACACACCCAATAAAAGACATAATGAAAACATCCGAAGAACCCTTAGAACTAAACAATAAGAAAACAAACCACCCAATTTAAAAACGGGCGGAAGATCTGAACAGACACCACCAAAGATACAAGATAGCACAGAAGTGCAAGAAAAAACATTCAATAGCATATATCATTAGGGAAATGCAAATTAAAGCCACACTCTTCAGGTGGCCAAAACCTGGAACACCAACAGCACCAAATGCCGGCGAGGATGTGGAGCATCAGGAGCTCTCACGCGTTGCTGTTGGGAGCGCACGCTGAGCCAGCCACTGGGGAAGACGGTTCGGCGGTCTCTTACAAAACTAAACATGCTCTTACCTTATAATCTGGCAATCATGCTCCTTGCCATTTACTCACATGAATTGAAAAGCGAGGTCCACAGGAAACCCCCCATGTGGATATTCATAGCAGACTTATTCATGGCTGCTGAAACTTGAAAGCGACCAGCACGCCTGTCAACAGGTGAGTGGATGAGCAAACTGTGATACATCCACGTAGGGGAATATTCAGTGCTAAACGAATGAGCTATCAAACCATGAAAATACATGGAGGCAGCTTAAATGCATCTAACTAAGTGAAAGAAGCTGCTCAGAAAGGCTACATACTGCATGACTCCAGCTCTACGACATTCCGGAAAATGGAAGACTGTGCAACAGTAAACACATCAGTGGTCCCTGGGGTAGTGGGGAGGGAGAGGTGAATGGGCAGAGCACAGGGTTTTTTAAGGCAGTGAAGCTCCTCTGGGTGCTGGTATAAAGGTAGACACGTGTCACACACATTGGTCAAAATCCATAGAAGGTGCAATACCCAGAATGAAGCCTAATGTGAACTGTGGACTTTAGTGATCATGTTGTATTATTGGCTCATCACTTATAACAAATGAACCACACTGACGCAAGCTGTAAAAAATAGGGGAACCTGTGTGGGGAGAGGGAGAGAGTATCATATTTTCAGATCAACAATAAGACTAACACTGCTCTAAAATGTAGTCTGTTGAAACAAAGTGCGACCCAGAGCTCACCATGTGTTGAGGAAGCCCAGGCCACTTGGAGAGACCACACTGGTCACTAGCTGCACTGGTCCCTAGCTGCACTGGTCACTAGCTGCACTGGTCCCTAGCTGCACTGGTCACTAGCTGCACTGGTCACTAACCACACTGGTCACTAGCCACACTGGTCACCAGCCGCACTTGTCCCTAGCCATACTGGTCACTAACCACACTGGTCACTAGCCACAGCTGGTCACTAGCCACAGCTGGTCCCTAGCCACACTGGTCACTAGCCACACTGGTCACTAGCTGCAGCTGAGTCCCTGGAGACAAGCCGTCCCCCAGGCCTGTTGGAAGTCCTGACCCACAAACTCCACGAACACCACAACCTCGTGTTCTCAGGCTGGAGGTCACGGGCTGACTTGCTGCAAGGCAGCGCTAACTGGAGAAGAGGCCTTGGGCGAGAAGGGAGCAGGAGGAGGGTGGGGCTGCCTTGGAAGGTGTGAGTGCCTGGCTGGGGAGTACAGTCTTTATCCTAGGCCTGGGAACCCCTGAAGGGTTTGAAGTAGAGAGGGCGATGGTCAGATCCACAACCCGACAGACCACTCTGGACTGGGAGCAAAGCAGTGAGACCAGCTAAGAGGCAGGTGCTGGGCAGGGGTGGGTCATGGGCATCTTTGGGGTGCTTGGGACAGGGGTCTGGGCAGGGGTAGGAGTTGAGGAGGCATCAAGGTGGGGGCATGAAGTCACCCTGAGGGACTGTGTGCCCAGGAAGGTAGAAGAGAGGAGGTGACACCACTTTGACCCCCTCTGCCTCCTGGGTACAGGCCACTCTTGTTTTCCAGTGCCCCTGTGCTTAGGTGAGGCCATGTGACTGGTCCCAGCTGATGGAGTGTGGGGCCATGAAGACTGAGCTTCCAGAAACTTCCCAACCTGCTCCATGCACCCGCTGCTGCCTGGGGGCTGGTGGGGTCACAGATGAGGAGCCTGGGTCCTGGTTGTTGTGGGGTAGAGACCATCCTGCCATCACAACGACCCTGATGAGCAACACAAAACATCTATGCAGTTTAACCTGTCGCATATCTGTGGTGTTATTGCTACGGCAGCCCTGGCCTGCCCGCCCCAACTCGCACAGAAGACTGGAGGCAAAAGAAAGACCTGGGGTATTTCTGGAGCAGGCAGTGAGAGGAATGCGTATGCAAGACTGCACATGTGTGTGTGAAAGTGCATGTGTGAGTGTGTGAGTGTACACGTGTGTGCAAGTATGTGCATGTGACTGAGTGCACATGTGAGTGTGTGCATGATAGTGAATGTGTGTGAAAGTGCACGTGTGTGTGAGAGTGCTCATGTGAGCATATGTTGGTGCACGTGTGTGTGAGAGTGGATGTGTGAGTGTGTGAGTGCACATGTGAGTGTGTGAGTGCACGTGTGTGTGAGAGTGCACATGTGAGCATGTGTTGGTGCACGTGTGTGTGAGAGTGGATGTGTGTATGTGAGTGCACTGTGTGTGCGTGATGGTGCATATGTGAGTGTGTGTGAATGCACATGTGAGTGTGAAAGTGCACGTGTGAGTGTGAGTGGGTATGTGAGCATGTGTGTGAGTGCACATGTGTATGAGTAGATGCATGAGAACATGTGTGAGTGCACTGTGTGTGTGCCTGATAGTGCATGTGTGAGTGTGTGTGTATGTGTATGTGTGCACACTGTGTGTGAGCACGTGTATGAGTGCACGTGTGTGTGAATGCACATATGTGTGTGAGTGGATGTGTGAGCATGAGTGTGAGTGTACGTGTGTGTGAGAGCGGGAGTGTAAGCATACGTGCGAGTGCACTGTGAGGATGTGTGCATGGGACTGCATGTGCCCAAGTGTACTGTGCCTCAGTATCCCAAGGGAGGGTCCCTGAGCCCTACCGCACGCCCCACCCGCCCAGCACCAGCAGAAACTTGGCTCTAACATCCTATTGGAACAGGGACCTCAGTGGCCCTGCAGGTGGCCTCAACACAGCCAGCTCCTCCAAATGCAGATTAATTTTTTTTTTTTTAAAAGGAAGATGAACTTGGGACTTGACACAGATTCCATCACAGGTGACTTCATGGATGGGCGCCGTCTGCACCCAGACTGAGATCTGGGGCTGTCCGAGGCAGTGTGATTGCTCCTGGCCACCCAATGGGTGGACTTCTCCGGCCCAGGTCCCCCACCCACAGGCAGAAGGTGGGTGCCCCCAGCTGGCCACAGCTGACACTACAGCAACCAGGAGCCTCTACATGGGGCCCAGGTGACGCGGGGGCCAGTTTCAGGCTCTTGGCTCCTGTGCCAGCCCCAGCAGAGAGGGCCCTGGAGATCGGCACAGGGCCTGGGCTTGGACTCCGGAACCCTGTCCCCCCGAAAGGGATGTGCACACCGAACCCTGCCCCACCTGAAGGCACAGAAGAGCCAGGGTGCAGCAGGACTGTTAAATCCCTCCTAGAAATCCCCAGAGGACCCTCTCACCCATCACTCTGTGGATGAGGCCCAGGAGGCAGCCTGGCCACCCACATGCCCCTGGGAGGCATCCTCAGCCTGTGCGGGGCAGAGCATGCTGGAGGGCTCCCGGGAGCTGTGACATGTGGGTGTGAGCCAGCCATTGCCTGCTCCAGACTCTTGTGGGTTCCGGGGAAACCAGTCAATTCTTGAGGGCTGTGAAGGGGCCGCTGGCCTCCTCACCTCCAGTGCGCCTTGCCCCAGGCTATCTTTCCTGAGGGTGGCTGTGACCTGCCAGTCCAGGACTTCAGAGCCTTCGGTGGCTTTCTTTTCTTCCCATGAAGCCCAAGCCCCTCCCCACTCATGAGGCCTGTCCTGGTCTACCTGGCTGCTGGCCCCCCTGACTCATCCCCAAACCCTGCTGGTCACCACCCCTGCCAGGCTCTCTCTTGTCCTCCTACTCCTTGTTCTGCTGAGTCCTTTGTCCAGGAAAGCCTCTCTCTTTGGGCTGCCTGGACCACATTGCCCTAGGGAGAAAGCCTCCCTTTCCCCAAGGTGAGGGCAGCCCCTGCCTCAGTGTCCCCACGTCACTCTGCGTATTGACACGCTGTGGCCTGGGCCCGTGGGATGGGACCTTGGTGGGGAGACCCTGGTGGGGGGATCATCTCCTCTTGTGTCTCTCCTCAAAACCAGAGTTCCCACCATAGGTGGAGAGTGTGTCCAGAGCCTGCAAGAGTGCCCAGGAAGAGCTGGATAAAGGGAGGGAGGAGAGAAGACAGGGAGTGAGTGGCTGGGAGCTGTCAGGGCGGAGGGAGTCAGATGCTGACAGGGGAGACAATGAGGGAGGCTTGGGCCTCTGTAAAGGCACAGCTGATACTTTGCAAAACAGAGACAGGGCAGCAGCATTGGCCAGGTGAGTTCAATCAGGTACTGATGTGTCAATGCCTTTTCCCTCTGATTTCCCCAACTCAGTCCCTCCCCATGTTAAAAGCCAGCGGCAGGGCAGCGTGCCCCAGAGAACCAGGCTGGGATCTCCCAAAAGAACAGGGAATTTGCATGTTCATTTGCATATTGTTTGCATTCCAGTCAAAGGTGGAATCAATCTTCAGCTCCTGGGGTCTGTTCCTGGAACTGTGGCCCTCCCAGGACCTGACAAATGTGTGGTTGCTGAGAGGAGGGTTGGGGAGGGGGTCACTATTGGGAATGGGCTTCACATGATGATCATAATGCGTAACATTTGCTCAGCACTTTACAGTGCACACACACCTTCACATACTTCAAATTATCTCACTCTCAAACAACATTGAAAAGCAGAGAGGTTAGCGAGCATAATTCCCCTCTTAAAGGTAGGGAAACTGGGGTTCCAAAATAGCAAGCTGATGCACAAGATCACATGGCAAGCAAGTAACCTGACAAACTTTCTTCTGTTTTTCCAGACCAAACTGCCCAGTAGCCTTTGTCATTTCGCCACCTACCCTCAACTGGACTTACACAGTCCTCTGCTCATAGCCTAATTGGGAAGATGATGGTGGTGATGATGGTGATGGTGATAGCGGTGGTGATGGTAATGGTAGTGATAGTGATGGTGGTGGTTGTGGTGGTGATGGTGGCTGTAATGATGGTGACGGTGATGATAGTGATAGTGGTGAAGATAGTAATGGTGGTAGTTGTGATGATGGTGATAGTGGTGGTAGTGATGATAATGGTGGTGATGGTGATGATGGTGGTGGTGGAGGTGGCAGTAATGGTTGTGGTTATGATGGTGGTGGTGGGGTGATGGCAGGGATGGTGGCGATGATGATAGTGGTGGTGGGAGTGATGGTGGTGATAGTGATGGTGATGTTAGTGATTACAGTGATAGTGGTGGTGGTGGTGGTGATGATGGTGATAGTGGTGATAGTGATGGTGATGATGGTAATGGGGTGATGACGGTGATGGTGATGGTGGTGGTGGTGTTAATGATGGTGATGGTGGTGGTGGTGATGGTGGTGATTATAGTGATGGTAGTGGTAGTGGTGATGCTAATGTTGGTGATGGTGGAGGTGGTGGTGATGGTGATGGTTGTGGTAGTGGGGTGATGGTGGTGATTATGATAATGGTGGTGGTTGTAGTGATAATGTTGATGGTGGTAATGATGATGATGGTGTGGTAATGATAATGGTGGTGGTAGTGATAATGGTGATAATGGTGGTGGTGGTGGCGATGATGGTAATAGAAATGGTGGAAATGGTGATGATAGTAATGGTAGTAATGATGGAGATGGTGGTGGTGCTTGTAGTAATGGTGGTGATGGTGATAGTGGCATTTGTGATAATGGCGATGGTGATGGTGGTGGGAGGTGATGGTTGTCATAGTGATGATGGTTGTGGTGATGGTGGCAATTGTGATAATGGTGATGGGAGTAGGGGGTGATGGTGGTGGTGGTGGTAGTGATGGTGGTGATAATGGTGATGGTTATGGTGATGGGGGTGGGGGTGATGGTGATTGTCATAGTGATGGTGGTTGTGGTGATGGTGGCAATAGTGATGACAGTGATGGTGGTGGTGGTAGTGATGATGGTGATAATTGTGGTGATGATGGTGATAGTGGTAATAGTGATGGTGGAAATGGTGGTGATAGTAATGGTAGTGATGATGGTAATGGTGATAATGGTGGTGGTGTTAATGATGGTGATGGTGGTGGTGGTGGTGGTGACAGTGATGATTATAGTGATGGCAGTGGTAGTGGTGATGCTAATGGTGGTGATGGTGGAGGTTGAGGTGGTGGTGATGGTGATGGTTGTGGTAATGGGGTGATGGTGGTGATTATGATAATGGTGGTAGTTGTAGCGATGATGCTGATGGTGGTAATGATGGTGATGGTGGTGGTGATGGTGGTGGTAGTGATGATGGTGATAATGGTGGTGGTGGTGATGATGGTGATAGTGGTAACAGTGATGGTGGAAATGGTGATAGTAATGGTAGTGATGATGGTGATGGTGATGAT